>NC_081761.1:34365729-34725729 GCF_963082965.1 Carassius carassius
CAATACACTTTTTCTACTGTTTAAAAATTCAAAAATACTTTTTTTATTATTTTAAAAGAAATTAATAGTTTTTATTCAGCAAAGATGCATTAAACTGGTCAAAAAACGATTTGAAAATCTATAATTCATTTATGAATATATATATACAAAAATACAAAAATATTAAGCAGCACAACTGTTTTCAATATTGGTAACAAATGTTTATGAGCAACAAATTAGTATATCAGAGTGATTTGTGGAGGATCATATGACACTGAAGACTGCAGTAATTAATGATGCTGAAAATTCAGCTTTTCATCACAAGAATAAATGACTTTTTAAAATATATTACAATAGATCACAGTGCTTTGAAATTCTAATAATATTTCAAATTTTGTACTGTGAATTTGATCAAATAAATGCAGCCTTGGAGAGCAAAATACACTTTATTCAAAAACACAAACAATTCGTGGGCGGCAGTGGCTCAGTGGTTCATGTAGGTTGTCTACAAACCGGAAGGTTGGTGGTTCGATCCCCGGCTCCACCTGACCAAGTGTCGAGGTGTCCTTGAGCAAGACACCTAACCCCAGCTGCTCCCGACGAGCTGGATGGCGCCTTGAATGGCTGACACCGCAGTCGGTGTGTGAATGTGTGTGTGAATGGGTGAATGTGAGGCAAATTGTAAAGCGCTTTGGATGGCCATGTGGTCTGTTGCAAGCGCTTTATAAATGCAGTCCATTTACCATTTACCAATTCTTTTGATTGAAACTTTTGAATGATAGTGTATAATGTAATTTCCAGTTTCCAGTTTATCATCAGAATGCATGTTTTACATTGCTGTCAATGGTGAATACACTTTTTGGCTACCCAGCCACTAACACTAGTTCTCATGCTCTGCAGCCATGCAGAATTCACTGATAAGTGTGATGTCATTTCCTGTATATTTGATTCTGTATTTGAACTCCTTCAAAGAGTTATATTTCATGTATGGACAACTTTGTCTCAGAGGTTTCTTTTCATTTCTTTAGAAGAAATACAAATGAAGCAGTTGTTGATCTGAAATCAAACTACAGAGCTATAAATGAAAGTGCATAGCAGCTCATATTATTCAGGCTCCGTTTATATGGAGTTCTTTGAATTTTTTTCACAGGCTTTTGTGCCTTGGCGAATTTGAGCAGTTTGTGATCTCTGCTGAAACTCTAGAGATGATGCATGACGTCTTTTCTCTGGAAAACAGGAGTCTTGAGCAAACATGCGCGCTGTTACTGTCTAGCAAGCATTTTATAATGCAACCTGGTTACAGCTGGGTATAAACCCCAAGAAGGGATGACATTTGAACTGCATTCGCTTTATTAAATTGATCAAAAATAGTGTCACAACGATTTCTGTTTTAAATAAATGCTGTTTTTTTTAACTTTCTATTCACCAGTGATCACAAATCATTTTCTTCTGTGTTTATTCCTAGAAAATAACACCCCCGATTTGTGTGAGCTTACGACATTATGAAAAGAATAGTAAATAAAACATCTCATTTGACCTCCTGTGGTGGACAAACAACATTTAAAGCTCCTTGTTCTTTTAAAATGAGCTTTGTTGACTCCATTTTTCAGGCCCAATTTCTTATTCTAGGGAAGTTCTCTTGGAATAAATGGTACTTAGGAATAAATATGTAATCAAAAATATTGATGTTTTAATTTTGCATGTTTGTTAAGTGTATTTTCGGTCCAATTATGTGTTTGAGCAATGAAATAATCAGTAATGGAATCATTAAGTAGAGTCAGAAGCAGAATTGTTGAATTGGGTGTGATTCCCACCCGTATTGTTGAGATTATGAAGTGGATTGGGCAGCGTTTGATTGCCGTCCCAGTGAACAGAGTGATTGCTCAGGATAAATAACAGCCAGCAGCGGTGTGAAGTGCAGCTCATTACCTTAATTACCCCAGGTAACGTAGCAGATTAAACAGTATTGGGGCAATACGGTAGTTTTTAAGCAGTTTCAGTTTAGTCTGTGTAAATTTGTTGTGCACACTGAGAAGAGGAGGATTGGGATGTTTTGGCACATTATTAGTGAGTGGATAGACCCTAAGTCTCCGGATGAGAAAAGTTCCCTGAGAAGCAAACTCTGTAGAAGGTCATTTCTTTATTTATGAGCTGCTGTGATGTGATGGATGGAGGGGAAGTGGGGAACGGCAGACGAATCTCTCTAGAAGTCCAGGGTGTTATCTTCGTATCTGATGTTTCGCTGTGTTTATTTGTTGTCGTATCTGTAACCGTATTGAATGTCATTGCGGCCGTTGTTTTAGTCACACCGCTGCTTGTCAAAATATGTTAGTCTCTGCTGCTTGGGTAAGAGTGACTAATGAAATCTGTCCTCATCACCCCGACCCCTGTGCTTCAACAAGAACTCAACGCACAGTCATTTCCCTAAGAGCTTGAGCAGGCAGAGATGCTGCGATCCGATTGGCCGTTGGATTAGAGTGCAGACGTGAGGGCGGAGTCAGAGGTTAATCCTCTTCTGTGAAGAACTCTGCGCTGGATGAGCTTCTCCTCCTCTGGAGGTCACGCGTCCATCTGTCTCTGTCTTCACTCCACAACCTCAGCCAACCATCCGTCTGTACTTTCTGGACATATTAAGACATGTAACAATTTTGGTGGTCAGGATTTTTTTATTTATCTTTTGCAGTGTGATTCAAATGTCAGAGAGCACTTGTGAAATTTGTTTTAATACAATATTTTAACTATGAATGAGCATGATGTCTTCTAGTATTTTGGAGTGTCCTGTTTTTGCTTAAAGGGTTATAATTAATGTCTGAAGATTTCCATTAAATTGAATAGTTCGAAATGTTCATTTCATCACAAATATACAGCATTTAATATAGCTATATATATATATATATATATATATATATATATATATATATATATACTCACATACAGCATATATTTTACATGCATATACATTTATATATTTATGTTCTTATATTTTATATTATGCATAATATATATTTAATATATAAACAGAACATATTTTTCTTAAATATATACATGCATGTGTTTTGCATTTACATATACATAATAAATATACACAGCACACACACACATATATATATTTGAGTTGAACAATGCTTTAATTATATATGAATTATCATTTCAAAATTAGAATGTAAATTTCTAATTATTTGTTGCATACAGGGGCAACACAACAAATATAGCTCCTTTTCACTATAAGTTCATTTTTCTTAAAGAGTTACAGAATATATTTTTTCCCCCTGTGTATTTAATAAGAATCTCATGCTGCCACCACGAAGTCCGAAAATGGAAAAAATATCCACTAACTCTGTAAAGAGGAAAAGTAAACACTCGGGTGAGACCTGCAGATTTCCCCTCAGGTCCTGCTCCGTTGATTCGCCTGTATTGCCCAGCGTTGCCCAGAAGCAAGATTTCATGCCTTAGAGGAAACAGCCACCTCACTTCTGATAAGAGCGTGTTCACTGCTATCCAGAACCACTTTCCCTCCGTCTCTCTTCACAGGACTTAGCTAGCAGCTCTTAAAGCAGTTTAAATAGCGCTGTGGAAAGAACTGTAGAAGGAACTATTTAAATGCTAGGATATAGTATAAACATCTGTCAGACAACAAAGAGCACCATAAAATGGTCCGTATAACTTGTGTGCTATATTTCCAAGTCCTCTGAAGTTATACAATAGCTTTGTGGAAGAAACAGACTGTCATTATTCTAGGTCCTTTTCCTAAAAGATCACTTACTGTACAGTAGGTCTCTCTTCATGTCTCTCTCTCTTTCTCTCCATCAGTGTTTAAGAACGCGGTGTGTAAGGTCTACAGGTTTCAGACGGTGGACAGTAAATGGATGTTGGTTCGGGAGCAGATGGCCGAGTGTACGCTGTCCTTCAGCATCCCGAAGCAGCTCATTGCCCTCTACATTCAGGAGGACACCTGCAGGTAAGAGATGTTCAGAGGCGTCAGGGCAAACAGGACAGGAGGAAGTAGTGAAGCAGGCCAGATTGTTAAAGCGGCACAAAAAGTAATGAGTTGTGGGTGTAATATCAGAGTTAGTTTGCCTACTGTATAAACTTCTGCTCTGGATCTTTAGTGCAGTATCTGCTGTGAAAAGCCGCCTTCACTGTGAAGATGACAGCCGGTCAATACAGTGCTGTGTTGTTGAACTGTGAAATCAATATAATGAAAACTATTTTTTTTTTTTTCATGTGGCAGATCCAAAGTGCCTTAGCTCAGTGAGAATCAAACCTGACTCTATTCATTAATGCATTTTAATAGTGACATTTTTAGCATTTGCAACAAATGCATCTTGATTATTTTGGTAAATATCACATATTTTTCTGTTATATAATAATATAATGTTCCTGTGGCTCAGGTGGTAGAGCATTGCGTTAGCAGTGCAAGGTTGTGGGTTCGATTCCCAGGGAGCACATGTTAGCGTCTGCTAAATGCATAAGTTTAGTTTAATTTAATATACACAGTAACTGAGCATCAAACCTTATATTGACTTCACATGGTATTTAATAACAATACCATGCAGTGTTTTTGAAATGTCCTATGGCTGAAGTATGGTGAATGCATTGAGTGGTAAGATCCCTGGTGATTCCTGCTTCTAGAGAACAGGTTCAAGTGCAGGTTGAGCGAAGCTGGAATCGTTTGCAAGAATGAAAACGCAGTTTGAGCGAGATACACAGCGCTTGCGGAGCGAGGGTTTATTTCAGAGATGGAAATGGCTGTTTTTTTGAGCTATACTTAGCCTGCACTAAATTATTCAAGGATGTTTAACACTTCAAAGGAGAGTGCCTGTCCTCTCTCTCCGAAACTCAACCACCTCTCCCTCTCTCCTGCTTTTCTTTTCTTTTACCTTTGCATTCTCTCTTCCCTCCATCTCATTGTGGGAGGGCTGTAACCTGAGCGTTAGAAGAGAATGGAGCCGCGTGGAAGAGCGAGGAAAGTGGACATGTTTACAGATGCTGCAACAGGAAGTGTTTTGGGGTTTGTGATGGATGGATGTGACATGACCATTAACAGATCAGTGTGTAGACGCTCGAGCACTTAGACGTTTCATCAGATTCAAATTTATATTCCATCTCAAGACCGAAAGTTAGCAAACAGTATGCAGAATTCAAAATATTATATATATATATATATATATATATATATATATATATATATATATATATATATATATATATATATATGTATATATGTGTATATGTATACAGTACATGTATGTGTGTGTGTGTGTGTGTGTGTGTGTGTGTGTGTGTGTGTGTGTGTGTGTGTGTGTGTGTGTTGTTATGTTATGTAGCAGTAATCTACATTTTGGAAGGTGTTCTATTATCATTTATATGATATATTTTAAAAAAATCTGATATTTTATGTATTTTATATGTATATTTTATATATTCCTATCTACAGTTTTTGTATTTAATAATTATATGCAATATTTGCAATTTTATAGTAATATAATATAATATTATAATAAATTTAATGTGTGATAATATACATTTTTCATTTACATTTAAATCATATGTAAGCATATATTGCATTTAATAATCATATACATAATGACCAGCATCACAAATATGTGTGAGTGTGTGTATTTTCATTTTCTATGTTTCTAATATTTGTATTATTGTTTTATTTAATTATTGTAAATTAAATATTATAAATGTATCTTTTATAGTTTTGTATTAATGTAACTATATATAATTTATTAAATAGTAAATAAATGAAAAAATATATATTATAATCAAAGTATATACAAATTATATATATTATATTAATATTTTCAATAATATAATGTAATATATTTTTTTAAAGGATTGGACTTTTAGTGAAATATGTCTAATCAGAATATGTACAGTATATTTTGCACATGAAAGAATAAATAGGTGCAATAAATAGGTGCAATTAGTCTTTTTTTTTTATTTACCAAAGAAATAGCTGGATGAAAACTTAGTAAACCAACAAGCTGAACAGTCTCACAGCTTTAATTTGCTCTTTGTTTCCAGCTCTCGCTCTTTCCCCAGGGTTTCTGTTTTTATGTACATGCACAACACTTCTCAGCATGCACCGTGATCAGCAACAAGTATTAACATAGGCATGTTTTCATCTGTAACAAATCGTTGTACGCCGGTGCAGGCCGTGTGTGTGTTTTTGGCCATTGAAGAATCTGAGATCATTAACTCTGGGAGACACACATTCCCAGACTGGAGCTCCCATAGATCAGACCCTGCTAAGCAATTATCATCATGTGTGCATTATTCAGCGAGGCTATTTGGCCTCAACACCTGCTCTCCTGCTACAGACAGGTAACTCAAGCAGCCATTTCTATCCCTAGACATCTCATTATCGGCACGCGTTCATCTGTAAGGCCGTTTCAGCTGCATTTTTGCCTCTGGTTTAACCACAATTGCATTTGATTCAAAGAAAAAAGATGTCATGTCTCAACAAAGTAATGGAATGCAATGTGAGGCTGATGTTTTATCATTAGCGGTGTTTGCTAAGCATCACTGTTACTGTTGTGATTCTCATCCGCCCACAACACCGGGCAAAACTCACCGTTTCTTCAGCAAATGCTAGTGTTTGTTTGTTATGAAGGAGACCTTTTGTTTTTCTGTCGCTTTCATTGGACTGACGTCGACAGATATTCACAGTGTCGTTCAATGCATGTATCTTTCAGAAGTCAACACGACATCGAAACTGAGCCTATTTTCTTGTGTAATGCACATTCCTGCTGTTATTTATTTTTTGTGATTCATCGGTGCAACTTGTTTAAAAAAAAAAAAAGAAAAAATGTTCAGATTTTAATGTCTTCATAGTTTAAAAAAAACAACAACAAATAAGATCTTCACCTCTGAATTGACTTTCCTTGTCAGTTGATATAGCTAGTCTTAATTTATTTTCTATGCTATTTTCAGTTAGTTCATAGATGTGTATATTGAGGTCCTGACCTATGCTTGGTTTCCTCTCTAAGTATCTGTTTAACATGAAATGACATTTAATATTGAAAGAGAAGTTGGTTTTAAATGCCATCATGTTGACAGAAGTCAGGCTTTGGAAACCAAGGGTCAAGTTTAAAGTAATTATGTCCATTTAGCCCCCTGCTGGACTCTACTGTAACTAAACAATTTTAAGATCAAAAGTGATCTTTCTCCATTCAAAAAGTGCAGCTATTCAAAACTAGCAATGAAAGCGATGACTATATTATAATAGATGTTTCGCCAATGTCTGATATTTATTTATGTATAAAATTAATACAATAAAACAAATACATTTTATTGCTTTGATTTAATTTTTTAATTTTTTAATTTAATGATGTTTTGCCAGTCTCCAGAATGTATTGAATTTATTTATCGGAAAGCTTTTCAGAGCAGAAAATTAGCTCCCCACCCCCACCCCGGTCTGAAGTCTTAAAATAAACAGCATTATTAGCATAATAGCATTATTTCATTATATTATAATAGATGTTTTGCTAGTGTCAGATATTTACTAATTTATTTATTGTAAGCCTTTTCAAAGCATGAAATTAAAAAGAATGACATTTCCCCCCGGTCTGCTATCTTTGAAGATATTTATGTATTTATTTAATTGATTATTTTAGGATCTTTTTTTTAAACAAAGCATGACATTGGTTAATTTTCCCCTGTTTTTAAAGAGTTTTTATTATTATTATTATTTATTATTAGTTTTATTTTATTATTATCCCTGTTTTTATTAATTGTTTTATTATTTTTCTTTTTTAAATACTTCATAAATCGCCTCATTTTCACCTCCGTCTGCTGTCTTGGAGGAAATAAAATAGGAAATATTTTATATTTTTTATATGATGCAAGTGCTCAATATGTATGCATTTTTTATTATTTTTTATTATTTATTTATTTTTATTTTATTTTGTTGCACAAAATTGCTTATTTTCTCTCTGTCTGCTGTCCTTGTTGTCTCAGTTGAGGATCATGTGTGTTCCTGTGATACCATCCGCCAGTCTGGGTTGTGATGATGTCATTTTCCCGCAGCTACGCAGTAATTAGTCACATGACTTTTAAATTTTAAAAAAATGCATCGTGCAGGTCGCACACATCCAGAGGGGATGAGAAACTGTCATTGAGATGAATCCTAACACTAGCGGATAACTTTCACTCCCCATGCTTTATATACTAGTGTTGTTGTGATAATATTAGCTGAAGGGCTGAACTGAGACTCATTTCTTCTTCACAATCATGACACTGAAAGCCCATAAACACCAGTTTTGGCAGTAGAAGGTTGTATTTTGGATGGAAAGAGTGAGCATTATGGACATTTCTGTCACATTATTTGCCATGTAACTCTCCAAATCATGTTTTGCGATGTATTTGTGTTGATTAACTCTGAGGTCAGTGCATTTTTTAGTTTCTTCATCAGTGTATTACTGCACTCAAAGGTACTTTAGCTGTTGTTAATTACTATTCCCGTCACATTTCTGGAATTGACGGCAGCCACAAAGCCTCCGGTGATTTAAAGCGAACGGCGGCCGTAACGCAGCATTAAATGAAGGGTTCAGAGTGGCCCGCTGTACTGACATCTAGACATAATTCCAGCTCTCTCGTTTCTCGTCTGCTAAACAATTGTGTTTTTAACTCCAGCAGCACTCCTCGATCTATTGTTTCAGCTCTGCTCTTTATAACTGAGCCTTTCTTCCACCCAAACCCCAATAAAATTGAAACAGAAGTTTCCTCCGCTTCCTCTCCGCATGCGTTCTTTCCACTACAAATCTCTTTTTTATTATCGCCGCCGCTCCACCCAAAGCACTTTCTGATAAAGCCACATTACAATTCAAGTCGGAGCTTTTCAACAAAACAACATGGTAGTGAGCACATCTCTTAATTCACATGCACTTCAGACATTACTTCTTTCACAGCTTAAAAAATCATATAAAAATGAAAATTGAAATTGCATTTTTTTTTCTTCTCTGCAACATAGAAGATTTTTTGTGTGTGTGTCCATACAATGAAAGTCAGTGGGGTCTAGTCTTGTTTGGAGCCAATTAATAGGTTCTTAAATCACACGGTTGCTTTATTTAATTAAGATTAGAAATTAGGTTTGTGCTTGGGTTAACAAAAGTGCTCATTTAAGCTAAAGAAATAAGAAATAAGCTAAATTCACTATACAAACTTTGTAGGTTAAGATTTGAAAACATTTTTAGAAAGAAGTCTCTTATTCGCTCAAAATATACAGCAAAAACTGAAAAATTGTGAAATATTTTTACAATTTAAAATAACTGTTTTCTGTTTGAATATATGTTAAAATGTAATTTATTCCTGTGATGCGCAGCTGTATTTTCAGCATGATTACTCCAGTCTTCAGTGTCACATGATCCTTCAGAAATCAGTCTAATATGCTGATTCGCTGCTCAAGAAACAACTCTGATTAGTGCAATTGAAATGGAAATATTTTGTAAATAAAGTTTTGTGATGGCACATAAACGACACACTTTGGCTTTAAAATGTAGAGAATAAGAATTATTAAGAAAAAAACCCACTGATCTCACCTTTCAGTAGAAACGATAATTGCTCTGTTCTGCTCATTTCTTTCATTTCTGCAGCCCTTTTCACCTTTGGCTCCTTTTGAAGATGCTAATCACATTTCTGAAGTTATTATTAAAGCATCACAGTGACTTTGAATTTACATGAAAATTATTCATTGTTCCCTTTGGAAATACCCTCCACAATTAAAGATTCCTGAGACCTTTTATTAATGAGACTTGACTCTGTCAGCCTGCATGGAGAGATAACATATTTAAATCTACTGTAGTGTTACGCAGCAAATCACTGCAGACCTCGCATGACAACATAAAGACACAACACACAGTAAGTCAAGCAACAGAGCCTCTCAGTGTGACACATAAAGAGAAAGTCTATGCATGAATGCTGTTGAATGAGACTGAATGAGTGAATTTCACCTGCTGAATTGCTCCAGGGGACAGAAATAGCCTGTGATCCCTTTTAAAAATGCCCAATGGAAGCCAAATTGGAGTTTTGTGGCTTTGAATCCCTGCATATAAAGATTTAAAGGGGCTATGTGATGAGAAATTCACTGGTTTCTTTGTTTGAGAAAACGTACTGTGACATTCAGAACTTAAAACTCAAAACATGTATTGAAAATAAGCAGCAAAAAAGGGCTTGTTTTGCACTTCTGCAACTTTTTGATGTCAGAAATGTTAGTTAAATTTAATTTAAATTTAATTTAATTAAAAAATACGGATAATTTCAGTCTGATCTAAGAGTTCATCAGGTTTTGATCAAGTCTGCTCCAGTGCTGTTTTCTGTACAACAAAAATAAGCATTTTGAATGCAGAGTAGAAATCTGCTAGTGCTCTCAGACTTTTGGATGTTAAACAGGAACAGTAACAATAACTAGAAGAGCAAAGTTTGAAGATACACTTGTCTGTAAGTTTAAAATAACTTTAAAACCTTTGAATTTTGAAGGTTTTACTCAGAGAAAGTAAGTGTTGCTATACATGTTTTAGCACATTGCTGTTATTTTTTAACAAGTTCCTAGTAAGCTTTATTACATTGCTATTGTATTTATTAAATTTATAGTGTATTGTTATTGACTTGTATTCTTAGGGTGCCTGTTAAGATCTGGCTAGGGACAACAGATGGAAACTAGCACTTGTAGCTAACTCTGGCTTGTTTACAGCAAGTGATTTGTCTGTTGATCAGTGAGCATTGTCCCTAGCAAATAAATAACAAAAAAGTTTTTTTTACATGTCCTTACTTAGCATGTTTTTCAATGTTTTAGCAAGTTGTTAACATGTTACAAGCATTTTTTCTAGCGTATTGTAACATTGTTAACATGTTTCTAACATGTTTTAACACACTGCTAACATGTTACACCATGTGGCTAGCATGTTTCTAGCACATTTAAACATTATCAGCATGTTTATAGTATGCTTTAATGTATTTCAAACATATTTTCACACAATGCTTATGTTTTACCATGTGGCTATATATTTCGAACATTTTAATATTGTTAGCATGTTTCTAACATGTTTTAACACATTGCTAACATGTTTTACCATGTGGCTTGCATGTTTCTTGCATATTTTGACAAATTGTTACCATGTTGGTAACATTATTACACATTACTGGCATTTTCTAGCATACAGTATTTTAGCACATTGCTAACATGTTTTTTCCATGTGGTTAACATGTTTCTAGCATGTTTTAACAAACTGTTACAATTAAGCACATTAGTAGTATTTCTCTAGCACATTTTAACACATTGTTAACATGTTTTTTAGTTAGTTTTAACATAGCATGTTTTAACAATACTGATATGTTTTTTAAATGTTGTTAGCTCATTTCTAGCATGGCTTTGCAAACATGATCCTAGTATGTTTTTGTATGATATTGCTTATGTTTAGGGTTAACACTGCTAACATTAAAATGTTTAATTATGTTTTAGCATGACTGATATTAAAACATGCTCTACTTTCTAAATGTTGAGTTCAGTGTTAGTTAGCTTATTTAGTTTTGCTAGTTATATGGCAGCTTACAGTAAATACTCTATATCAGTTATTGTATGAAAGTTTTCACCCCCTCAGTGAATGATTATGTGAGTTTGGGCCTGTTCCGAAGCCTGATTTTTGGGAATTCTGTAAGTCAAGCTGACATGATGATCGATTTATGTTGTTTCCTACAGGATACAGGAACTGAAAGATCTGGGAGAGCTCTCACCACACTGGGACAACCTACGGAAGGATGTAATCTCTCGCTACGACCAGATCATCAAAGAATACCAGGACACTCTGGCGGAGCTGGAGAAACATACTGGTAAAGACTTCAGATGCAATGAAGCATGATCTGTCTTACACACACAAATGTATGTAATATGCAGCCTTTCTCATTTTGCATGCATGGGACTTTATACAATGCAAACACTTTACCCAATTTGCATGCAACATCACGCACAACTGATCAGCAGTGCAGGTTGTAAAAGCATGATTTTTTTTGTGTCCAGCAATTTCTTAGTTCATCAAATTTTCATACGCAGCTCACAGTTAGCTGTCACATTCAATGCAACGTTAAACTCGCATGGTTGCACATTATAGAGGAACAGACAGACAGAAAGTGTTCGCTTTTAAAGCTGTCTTCTATTGCATTAGCCTGAATAAAGCTTGTTCACAGTAAACATATTTGTTGCTTTCGATAATAACAAGACATACTTTAGTGTTGCGACTGCATGCTTTGCCAGATTTTTGTGTGCTGGAGCAAAGCAGCCAACTAAACTTGAATTGACTGAAAAATTGATAAAAGAGTGATTTTATGCTGCTGTTCAGAAGCACAAGTCAAAATGACAAATAAGACGTTGCCGTAGTGCATTTTGCAAAAGCGATGTCCATGTTAGCATTATATGTCTCTACCAGTTGACACATTGCTACTGTCATGTGGTATATGCCACCGTCTCGCCCCAGCTCTATTATGATCCATATTGTTGGAGAAAAAATAAAACGGAGCACAGAAAGCCTGTATTTGTCAGCCGTGTCGCTCCTCACAACAAGCAAAAATAGTCATTGATGATCTTGGCCTTCCAATCAGAATGAAAAAACTGATCTGCCTGATTGATCGACCCATTGCCGAGGCTTATATTCAGAGATGAAATTGTGCAGGCGTGTGTTTTGCCAGCTGAGTGGTGTTGACGTGTCCGTCCCTGAAGGAGGAGAGGAGAGACGGCGAGATCTCAGGTTGTTCTGCCTCTCGACAGCCCATGAGTGGCCAGCTGCTACATCAGCCTCTAATCTTGTTTGCCTTGTTGCTTCCTCTCAGGCGCTCCCATCTTCCCTTTTCCCCTTGATACCAGGGACTGTGTATTTTTTTGTAATCTGACTTGTTGTTCAGAAAAACTACTTGAAATGAGTTCCAGCGTAAAATGAGGTTGGTGGATGGATGGTGTGTCCCTTGCCCCTTGTCCAAATACCCACACTTGTGGTGTTTGCACTTGACCACTTGACTACTTACAGTACATGGCATATTTCCTGTATTTGGCCCAAGTGTCCAAGTGTGGATGAAGACCACAAGTCTGTGTAGACCTTTTCATTACCTGACGTGACACACTTAGGCCTATAGTGTTGTAAAAATGCATAGCTTTATTTTTATTTTAAACGCTTTGCATTTTAAAATCAACTGCTAAATGTCTGTTCAGTGGTCTCTATAACATGATACAAATTAATTTGCAGTGCTTCTAATTAAGTGATGAAAAGCAGTTGCAAATGTTGTACAAAATAAATATCGCCGCTACTCATCTCTGCACCAATAAAATGTGCTACACTTTGTTTTTCTACCAATTTATATGTAATAATACCTAATTATTATATTAGTATTTAACTTTCAAGATTTATTTTAAAACATGATGCATGATGGGATACACTAAGCCTCGAACAGAAAAACTTCACTTTGGGTATTAGAGCATTTAGAGAGTGTTTTGCCATGCTAAATACAGTACAGCTATCATGCTAAAACCTCAGCATCCCCTAATTCATCCTCCTCCAAAGGGCCGCGGCTAAAATATTAAAGCTTAAAAAATGAGACCTGTAAAATATGCTAGAAAAATGAGACGATAGTATTAATGGAGTAGGCGATTGCTGGGCCGTCGTGTCTGTGTTTGTACTTCTGTCCTCTGGGATGTTGTCATAATCCACTCACTGCAGTGCCACTGCAGAGTATTAATTATTGATATCTAATGTTATCACAAGGTTGGCAACTTGTGGCTGGAGAGAGTGTTTGGTTTCAGCCGGCGTTTCTCAAAAGGGCAGATCCGTCATTCTCCCGTCGCCCTCTTCACCTCAGGGCAGGTACTGCAGTCGTTTGGCTCTGGTCTAAAAAAAACAAACCAAGCTCTGTAGTGTTTTTTCCCCCTTTCGTTTAATTCATTTTTAATTAGACAAGGCTGACTAGGGGTACTTCAGAGTGTGTTAACTAATGAATTAATCATTTTGTGTTCGCATTGTTTGCAGCCGGTGGAATTAGAGGCACTGGGAGCTAATCCTGTTGTTTGTCAGTCCTCCAGCGGGATTGTGCGGCCCGGGGTGGAGAAACCCACAGTCTCGCCCGTTACAGACAGCAAAGTAAGACAAATCCAAGCAAAGACGCCACTGAGTCACGAAATCAGTCGAGGGTAATTAAAATAAGCGAGGAAGCTTCCTGGACTTTACTTTGAAGGAGTTTTTCTTTTCTTCAGCATTTACTCCCCCTCCTCTTACCGCAAATGTACATTCTGTTTTGTTTTGTTTTTCCTGTTGATATATATAAACACAAAGTTTTGTTTTTTAAGATATATCTATTTATAATAAAAAAAAAAACATAAAACCACTATAAAATATCATATGAAATTGTATGTACACTACTGTTCAAATGTACATTAAATTGATCACAATGACACTAGACTTGTGATCAGTACTGTTACTAAAGTTTCTTTTTAATTGTTGTTGTTATTGTTGTTGTTTTATATTCTATTCATCAGAGAATCCTAAATAAAATGTATCATGGTTTCGATAAAAAATATGAAGCAACACAGATGTTTTCAACATTGATAATAATCCAAATTGTTTCTTGAGCAGTAAATCAGCCTTTTACAATGATTTCTTAAGTATCCCGTGAAACTGAAGACTGCAGTAATGATGCTGAAAATACAGCTTTGATCACAGAAATAAATTACATTTTTCTATTTATTCACATAGAAAACAGTCATTTTAAATTGCAATAATATTTGACAGTTTTCAAGATCAAAGTAATGTTTCCTTGGTGAGCAGAAGAGATTATGATCCTCAAACTTTTGAACACACTGATGAAGTGGGACAAACCAGGGTGCAGGGTGATGAATAAAACCTTGTACTAAAACAAATAAAACTACATTTATGCATCTTATATGTACTTAGCTACCGAGCAACCTCCCAACTTTCTCTTTTTTATCAAAATGTGCTTTTTACCTTGAACTGTGTAATATAACTTCATCTTTAACAGCAAAGTAACTAGTAAATTCCCAGAAATGACATTTTTAGCAGCACTGTTTGCTCTTTGTTGGCTTTAAGTGACTCATGTAAGGATAAAAACAGTTTATTAAGCCTCAGACGCTGATTTGTTCCCCAGAACCGCTGCAAAGCCTCAGACAGTCGGCTCTGTAAACCACAACCTGCTCCTTGGTCTCTGGTGCCTGTGTGACGGGGGGAGAACCCAGTAAACGCTTGGCCCAAGAGACCTGCAGCCAAGCTGAAGCAGTCAGGCGCTTCTGTGCGTTTAGCGCTGATCGTGCTTTCGAGGCTCTGTGTTTGGCCTGGGACTTTTTCCTCAGTGTCTCTGAGAAGAGCATTTAATGGAAGCCAGGAAACATGTCTGATGCTCCTGCTCAAGTACACTCATCTCTGACTGGAGACGTGATCGCATTGAACTCAAATCATTATGCGCTTCTGTAGCCGAGAAGGAGATCTTATGAGGGAAAGACATACATAATGAGACTGCTGGCTGTCTTACAGAAAAGAGACTAAGTGCCTTTGTGTTTGCGTAGCTGACAAATGGACATAAACCTTTTTTCATGGTAGTTTGTAGATGCATTTCTTTCCCTCCACTTTGAATCACTTTTCGCCTGGACTGGTTCTTTACTCTTGCAGTATGACAGATTATTTTTTTAAAGTTTTTTCATCTCTTACCGCATGATATTTCTAGGTATTCAGCTGTTATTCAGCAGACTCCCATATGCTGCATCCACACAAATCAATAAAGCGTTTACTTAATATGTTTATTAATGCTATTTTTATAATGCGGAGGTGATGCACTGAATAAATTAGCATGGAAATAAATAATATAGCAAAGTTTAATCAGTTGAAGGTATAACTTGTACTTCTTACAAGTTCACTGTGTCTTAATTTCTCTATTTTACTGTATGCAAACTTTGTCTAGGCTTGCTTGCCTTTGACCTGTGACAACAAAACATAAATAAATAAATAATAAAACATTAAACAGTGCAATTAATTCACAAGGAGCAACTTTCTGGGTACATTTACTATTTTTAATCATCATCTTATTTTATATTTATTTATCATTTTCAATTTGATTCCAAGGTAGTGTCCGATGTGTTATTTCCTGCATCTTAAATATTACATATTTTACCCATCATTTCACATATTTTCATAGGTAGTTAAATTAAAATTAAATAAAAAAAATTAAAAATGTAAAATTAAATTTATGCATTTAGCAGACGCTTTTATCCAAAGCGACTTACAGTGCATTCAGGCTATCCGTTTTTACCTATCATGTGTTCCCGGGGAATCGAACCCACAACATTGCGCTTGATACCAATTGAGCTACAGGAACACAGTAGTTGTGACAAAATGAATTTTATGATGGGTAACAAACAGTTTTTTACATCTTTAAACACAAATTTAAATGCAAATACGCATATTTATGATGAAAATATGACATGTCATTCATTTGGAAACCTAATAGTACCAAAAAAATCAAAACTCACCTGGAAGAAAAATAGTTTTAAACTGCCACTAGAGTGTGTTGATTGTTCATAAACACGTGCACTCAGAAAAACGATGTATTGTGCTATATTGTTAGTGTGGTATTAGTATAGAGTTTTAGTATTAGTCACTTCTGAAACAAATAGAGGGCT
This sequence comes from Carassius carassius, assembly GCF_963082965.1. Taxonomy (NCBI): domain Eukaryota; kingdom Metazoa; phylum Chordata; class Actinopteri; order Cypriniformes; family Cyprinidae; genus Carassius; species Carassius carassius. The sequence continues at coordinate 34,382,381 of NC_081761.1, forward strand.
GGTCAGTTCTGCGGGGGTTCCTCCGGCCTGTGTCCCAGGAGAGAGCACACCTGTCCGGCTGACAGATCCACAGGTGATCTTTACACAGAGTATGAGGAGTGTGTTTGATTCATAGGTTTTAAATGAAGCACGTACTGTACATATGAAAGCAAGACTCCATTATGAGTGGCCTAATAAAAGCAGTTTTGTTTTACATGAAGTGGGTTGCTTCGAAACTGTAGTTTTCCAGGCAACAAACGACTCTTAAAATAGTTGAAATCAACATGAAACGCAGTTTGTGATATATTTTACTTTACTTTCACAGTCTGACACATTTTTGACTTCTCATATTTAAAATTGTAATATCTTTCAAATTAGGCCTGTCACTTTATTTATTTATTTATTTGTGTTCGTTCTTTTATCCATTCATTTGTTCGTTTGTTTGGTTGTTTATTTATTTATAATGTATTTTAGTTATCTACACAAAAAAACTCTAATTCATTTCATGATGCATTTCTGTACATGTACAACATGAAACACAGTTTGCAATGCATTTTACTTCCACACTTCCACAGTCATATTTCTGACATTTTATTTATGTATCAGAGCAGTACTTTTCTGAATTTGAGCTATGGAGATTGCATTAAACATGTATTTAACTTTACACTAAATAAAATTAAATAAAACAATTCTAATTCGATTCTTGATATTGTGACTGTGTCACTATTCCTGATAGTGACTGCATTAAACGAATCTTACTATATAAAGCATTGTAATTTGGGTTAATGCTGTTTTTTCCTCTCTTCGTATGGATGTTTTTCTTTGCCCATGAGTGTGATTTCTAGCCACCCGACATGATGCTGTGGAGGTGCAGTGAATTTATGCCTTGTTAAATATTTCAGCATGTATATTTTCAACTTAACAAGGGTCAAACATACAGCGATGATCAAATGTTTGGGCAAAGGTCATGTTTCAGTGTGGATGCTGCTCTTTATTTCTTCACTTTCCCTTCCTCGGTATGTCTGGTTGTAAATGAAAGGGCGTTTCGTGGAGGCATTGGCAGGGCTGATCTATATTTGAGTGATATTGAGCTGTGAAAGCAGCAGCACTGGTGTATTGTGATATCTGCTGGGCTGTACAGCCTGTCATTGACATGATCTTCACATGTGTTTAAAGCACAGAGCCTTTAATTATCACAGCTCTTCGCTCTCTCTAAAGAGTCTGTTTGTGCTTTTGGTGTCGACTGAAAGTGTGCTGCTACTCTAAAAGTGCTCATATTTCATGGGGGAAAAAAGATATCTTTCATCATGATATGGAAACTTATTGAATGAAGCCTATTTTATGACGACCAATTTATGTTTCCATCATGACATTATTTTGCTGTGTTATAGCAATGCAAACCAAGATTGAGAATAATAATATAAATCTTGTGGGTGAAATATACTTGATTATGTTTTAAAATCAAAAAATTATCAAAACGAAGCCTATTAAGTGCATACATTTTTGCATAGTGGCATTATTCCCATTTTCAGCCCCCCCCCCCCCCCCCCCCAAAAAAAAGTGTTTGTTTTTGTTTAAAATAATTGTGTATTGTAAACATTTTAAAAATGCATGTAAAGTATTAATGCATAGTACTATTGTTGTACTTACAGTATAGACATTTTAGGTTTTTTTTGTAATATGGGAAATTTTAATAAAAGTAATAAGTGACCATTGAGAATAATAATATAATAATATTACATTTCACTTTTATTTATTTATTGTCCATGCATGGGAATGACCATTAAAATAAATAATAATAATAATAATAATAATATAATACAATTAATTTTGAGGGAATTATATTTAATTATCACTAAAAAAGAAAAAGAAATGAAATATTTGTTTTTGTAGCTTTATTTCATTTGATGAACCCAATGTTTTTTGGCGTATCATTTTTATTGTTCATTTTTTCCTCTCTGATTTCTTTTTCTGCACACAACACAATTGGTCAGATAATTCGTTCATTTTGGTTCTTAGGAGCGCTGATAATGTTTCAAAGCGTCTTTGTTGGCTATATTTGCATATATTATGCTGAAGCGATCAAAAGCCCGCCGTGTGTCGCTGGGCGATATTTGCTTCACCATAGGAGCTTACAGTATCCGTTTCTGAAGATTTTAATTGGGTTGTTTTTGTACGAAGCAGGTGGTGCTTAATTTGAGCAAAACCCTGTGCTTAGTGGATTTCAGACTAACTGAGCTGGTATTTGGGAGAGTGATATTTGTAATCAGATTGTGGTGTTTTTAAGCGGATGTCACTACAGCTCCAGTCACTCAAGGTCATCCACGATTTCTTTTAGCCTTTATTAAGCCTGTTTGAAAGCCTTTACCTTCACACGTTTAAATCAAAGACCTTGCATGCAGGCTCTCGCCTTCAATTGATGTTTAATTGCCTTCTTTTTATTCACTTAATCAGACCGACGTGGTATTCATTTGATCAAGTCGTGGCTTTGTACTTGAATGCATTCAAACACGGCGCTATAATGCATCGCGACCGACACATACGAGTCAGAAGAATAACAGTGAAGGGGTGTATTTGCATGCTGCTGTAATTCAGTAGAAGCAGATGGCAGAGTCCCCGCTGTTTGTTTGCGCTCCTCTGTCTGTTTGTGTGTTTGTTTTGTTCTTGAACGAGGGCTAAAGCAGATTATATATAAACGCTTGGCTTTTGGTGATCTTTCCCAGGCCCGTCGTTCAAGCCCAGCTGCAGCAAAGGCCAGAAATATCTGGAGTTCATTCCCATCAACCTGCACACACAGAGAATGAGGGTGACGTGTCCAAGGAAAACAGGTGCGTCTCATGCCTCCTTATTCCCTCTGTTGGCGTTCTCCAGCTGGAATTAGAGTCCAATACTAAAGCGTACGGAATACATTCTGTGCAACTTGCATATAAATGAATAATAAATAAAACAACGTGCCTTATTACATAATAAATATTTTAAAGAGGAACATGCTACTTTTGTCATGCAAATTTGGTTCAGAGTCATCTAATGAACTTAATTATCTTAGAAATAAAATTCTGAATACATTTATTTTATATTAATATATTAGTATTAATGTAAGTTATATGTATTTTGAAAATATCTCTATGTATTTATGTTTATAAAATATGATTCATTTTTTAATCTATTTATTTACGGAATGTAAAATCAAGCTGAGAGCAATGCATTGTGGGATGTGATGTGCAGTGTTGTATGCACAGAATGATAAATGCAGGTACAGTATGCTACTATGTAAAGAAGAAATATGATATTAATTCATGCATTTTTATTTTTATTTTTTTTATTGTAAAGTATTTACATAATAGTATTTGTTCTACTTTAATAAAAAAGTTATTTTAATGAAAATAAGCAAAAAACTAACATTTCTGTAACAGGACAAAATATAAGAATGACTGTAATAATACTGATTATAATATAAATAATAATATAATATGATGTGTCCTGGAAATGTTATTTTTTTATCATTATAACATTTCTAAAATAAAGTTGTATTTCAGAATGATCTAATGAAATTAATTTACTTTGAGATAAAAAATATTAGTATTTTTTCTTTATTTAATACAAGTTTTATATTCATATATTTTATTTATTATATTATTATTATATTATTATATTTATTATATATATAGTCTATATATCGGTTTTAAGCAATGCTAGTTCAGTTTCATCAACTAAAATAAAACTACAAACATAAATATTGCATTTTTGAAATAATGTCAGGATAAATTATATTTCCAAAATGTATATTATTATATTCTTTTTTTCTCTACAGTCATTCATTACTGAAATATACAACTTTATTTCCTGTTACAAAAAAAGAAAATGTTTTATTTAAAATAAGAAGAAAAAGTACTACTGTCTATGCTTTACAATTAGAACAATAAGCAAGCAAACAAACAAACAAACAACTGAATAAATAAACACCATTACTCTTATTACTACTTCAGTATGTGTATTAAGCATACCTGCCATTTACAATTTTGTGAAGAATATATGACACAACATACTGTATCCTTAAAAGCATTTTCTTATTTCTTTGTCTGCTCACAACACTACTGGTCTTAGTTTAGTTTGTAACTTCTTTAGAGCGCTGATAATGTTTCAGATGTGACTCTTTCTCGGCCACATTTACACATGTTAAACCAAGGAGATGCAGAGTATGTATTATATGCCATGTAATTGTTAAATGCAGGTATGCAACGCCTATTGTGCACATTACTCATACTGTATACTGCAGGACTCGTGTAGTTAAAGTATTTCTGCACAGCACACACCACCATGGCTGTTTATTTAGGTGTGGGAAGCAGAGCATGGTGGTCTCCCCGATCAGTACAGCACCCTGTTAGCCGCTCCCTCTGATGCTCGGTATCACACATGTGTCCGGTGGCAGGTGCGCTGCAGTCAGTGAGGGTCGGCGGGGAGATGTTGACAGGTGCAGACGTGCACTGAGAAGACTAAATGAGGATATGACAGCCCAGCGGGACACTCGCACTGATTGGACAAGATGCATGTCAGAATAACAGGATTCACAGCAACTGGGAAACATGTCACCGTGTTTCCAAAATCTGTTTTAAACATCACTTTTATATTTGTGGTCAGTAATTGATTTAAAATGCTTAAAAGTTTACAATAATACGGTTTAAAAGCTTGGGGTCAGTAAGATTTTTTTACAAGTGTTTTTGAAAGAAGTATTTTTTGCTCATCAAGGATGCATTTGTTTTCTAAAAAAATACAGAAAAACCTGTAATATTGTGAAATATTATTACTATTTAAAAGAACTGCTTTCTATTGTAATATAATGTAGAATATAATTTATTCCTGTGATCAAAGCTGAATTTTCAGCATCATTACTCCAGACTTCAGTGTCACATGATCCTTCAGAAATCATTCTAATATTATTGTTTATTCTAACTTTTCTCATTATCATCTAGATTGAAAACAGTTATGATGCTTACAATTTTTGTATACTTTATAAAAAATATATAATATATTAGGATTCTTTAATGAACATGAAATTCAAAAGAACAGCATCTACTTGAAACATATTTTTTTTGTAATCATGTCAAAGCCTTAATTATTACCTTTGATCAAATTAATTGCATTAATGTGAAATGTATTATTATTGTTATTGCTTTGTGTGTGTGTGTGTGTGTGTGTGTGTGTGTGTGTGTGTGTGTGTGTGTGTGTGTGTGTGTGTGTGTGTGTGTGTGTGTGTGTGTGTTTAATAGAACAGACCCCAAACTTTTGAACTATAGTGTAGATAAATTAGTAATATATAACAGAATATTTTATATACATAATTTCTTTTAGGGGGTTTAAAGAATAAATCAATTCATTGCTAGCTAATGCTAGAATTGTTATATTCAAGTACAGAAGAAATTCTTCATCATGACAGAGAGTCTGCTTCAGAACAGCTGAATGGCAGAATGAGCTTAAAAGCCAGACATCGTCTCCGAGTTCATGTTGTTTCCGTCTTTAAGGACGCTGCGTAAACACAATTTCCTAGAAGATGCATTTGTTTCTAGCCTCAGACAGAAGTCTTGAGGTGACAGAAGTGGACAGCTCTCTACAGACTACCTTTGCTTGTAACTAGCGAAATGCCACGGATGTTTTTATTTCTTTTTGCCTGCCGGTGACAAGCCACTTGCTGCTGCTCTTAAGTCCCATAACATGTCAAATATTTTGAGATGTTTTTTTTGTTTTTGAAATATGGAGGTGTTTTCTAATCTTTCTAAACCTATTCACACATTCAGATGTCAGTTCCCGTCTAACATTTTTCATTGAATATCTTACACACACAATATCTTAAAGGTTCTTCGTTGGCATTGATGGTTCCATGAGTAACCTTAAACATTTCATTCCACAAAAGCCTCTTTATAGTGGAAAAGGGGTCTTTAGATGATTAAAGGGGTCATATGATGTTGCTAAAAAGAACACTATTTTGTGTATTTGGTGTAATGAAACGTATTTATGCGGTTTAAGGTTAAAAAAACCACATTATTTTCCACATACTGCACATGATTGTTGCTCCTCTATGCCCAGCCTTTCGGAAACACGTCGATATTTTCAAAGCTCATCAGTCTGAAAAGCGAGGTGTGCTCTGATTGGCCAGCTATCCAGTGCGTTGTGATTGGCTGAATGCCTCAAGTGTGTGATGGAAATGTTACACCCCTTACCACACTGTGATGTACGTCCCGGTCAAAAAACAGGCAGGAAAAGACAAAAACAATAAAGCCCATTACAAACGAGCCATTTGTTGCATCTAGTGGGGACATAATTATGGATTATAATGACTTATACGGTGTTTTTACTCGTTGCGTTGCATCGTGCCGTGTAAACATAAAACCATATCTGCATTTGTAATTGGAGAAAGGACAAACAACAAGCACTGCTCTACACCAGCGGTTCTCAATTCCAGTCCTTGTGTATTTTTTTTTATTTGTTTCACAACAAACAGCATCTCCACGACATGACGGCGGCAACATCGAAAATAAAAGTTACGACTTCTTTCTTTGCGTGAACATTTGGGTGGCGTTATGCAAATCTTCCCACATCGTGACGTAGACATGTGGGGGCGTGTTTAAACTAGGCATTTTAGGAGGGCGTGGACAAGTCTTAACTTTTATAAAGAATATCTCTTTGGGTTTGAGACTTGAGTCTTTGCGCCGTTGGGGATCTTATCTATTCACGAATGGCTTGTAACACTCCAAAGAGAAAGGAAAACTTGAAATCCCATCATATGACCCCTTTAAAATGTTCATCACACTAAGTAAATGATGGTTCTTTTAAAGGATTAGTTGACTGCCAGAATAAAAATGTCTTGATAGTTTACTCACCCCCATGTCATCTGAGATGTTCATGTCTTTCTTTCTTTAGCCGAAAAGACATGTAGATTTTTGTGGAAAACCTTCCAGGATGAGTAAATGACAGCATAATTTTCATCTTGGGTGGACTATCACTTTAATAGGCCTAACTGTTAATATATTTTTCATAAAGTATAAAATTAAAATCGCACTAAATTACCCTGTTAAATTGACTTAAAACTTAAAACATTTCTTAGACTCTACAAACAATTAATCTCTGCCACACAGAGACACAGGTGCCTGAGCCCCTCGGATCAGAGCCTCCATTTATAGAGACTGCAAGAACCAGCACAAATCGCCTACAAATTGGGCCATGCGTGACGGATGATCCTGACCCGTATATATGCCACTGTATTCATCGTGTGGGTACACTGTTGTGAAACAGCCAATTAGATGCTCTGGACCCGGCTGGGGAGTGGCGAGAGCACAAGGGTGGGATAGAAATCGTCGCACGAGAACCTCATCGTCATTAGTGTGGAGGAACGAAGTGGCCAGAGCAGTGTCCAGCGTCATGATCCCAGCACTCTGGGATCAGTGCATTTGAAGTGGCTTGGATCGTTATTTGCCATTTAATGTGTTGCGCTCACTTCCCACAGAGCCGATTGGCTGACCTTGCATATATCTAACAGAAATGCTGCAGTTGCAGCGTGTGACCTCCACCGTGAAGACATTTCCCATTCCTCTTCTCCATAGGCAGCTTTGGGAATCGAGGTGAAATCATGAAAATGAGCCCCAATTGGTGTAAAAATGGGTTTAAAAATAAAACATCCATAGAGCCTCTGCAAATATCACACGTAAATCGCTTTGTCGCCACTTTCTTTCTGTGTGTATTGGGGGATAAATGTCAGGAGGTTGTGATATTTATTAATATTCCTCACCAAAGCACATTAAGGCTCTAAGCGAGCGTTTATATTTATTTATAAGTCTATAGTTATAGGCCTTAAAACAAAGCAACCAGATCTGAATGAATCTCATAAAGTTTGTTTGCTTGATGATTTGTTTTGAAAGAAAAGGCCATTTGAAGAGTTACAAAAAACAAGTATTTTACAAGCACAAATGAAATAGGTTAGAATTTCTGTGTAAATTCTGTAAATACTATGTGATAACTGGAAATTTGTCTTTTAAATGCAAACTTTTTATGAAGTTTAGGTATATGCTGTTGTCTAGTTCATGTTTTTTCTGTCTTTTCCACATTATGAAAATGCTCAGGTGCTTCCCTTACTTGATACACGTTGCGTAGGTTTACATATGTCTAAACAGCATGTCGTTCCACACTGAATCCTGTTTAATAGACGTATCACAGTTCCTCAGAGAGCTGGAGGTGGAATGAATTCACAAAACAACAGGAAGCACATAAAACAAGATGAAATGTAGACGCAAACGGTGTGCTGTGGGCTTGTTTGTGATTTGTGAGGTCTGTTGAAGGATGTTTGCCGATGTTTCCTCCGCAGATTCCTTCTATGATGTGGTCACAGTAGGAGCTCCGGCAGCCCATTCGCAAGGCTTCAAGAATGGAGGCTTGCAGAAACTGCTCAGCAAATATGAATCTGAGAAGAAGAGGTCAGTTTCCACATGTTCATACGTGTCTCTTCTGGTTACTTTGCACTGGAGATGGAGAATGGTTTTCTGACAGCTGTATATGAAACCATGAAAGCCTCCGATTGTGCATCAGACACACACCAGCATCCTGCTGTAGAGATGGAAAAGATGGCAAAATATGTCATTTCTGTCTTTTGCATAGATACGATTTTATACTAGATTAATTTGTCAACATGACACCACCGATGAGTTTTTTCATTTAATGAGATTGTTTTTAATTCATTCGATCCTTGTCATCCATGTCCGAAGAATATTTTTTGAGACCACAGGCTGTCAGGCTCCAAAGCATTACAAAACAACGTAAATGTGGCACATATTGATGGTGGCTAGTCTCAATGGGCCTGTTTACACCTGGTAACTTCATGTGTTTTTTCCTGATCGGATAGCTATCCAGGTGTAAATGTTCTCTGAAACGCATTTGAGATGAAAATTAATCCAATCGCTCAAACCACTCCAGGAGTTTTTTTCCAAACCCCATATACAAATTGTTCTCCTCCCAAAACGTTGAAATAATAAACGTGTGAGAACATGTTATAGGCTATATGACATTATAGGCAGATATGACAGCTCTGATGCAACATGTATTGCCGAGGACGAGTTGCTGAGCATCTCTTCATCAAGCTGACGCGCAAACTGCCACAAATGAAACTGAACATAAAACGCAAAGTAAAACACAACCATCTTCATTAAAAGTAGTGTGACTAACTTATCTTTTCAGTGCTGATGCTGCGCGCTCTCCTGTTGCAGGCTTTGATCTTGAAATGTGCTGATAATGAATAAAATGCAGTGCTTTTTTTTTTGTTGACGTGAACTTTTAAATTTAAATAGAGCGCGAAAATTGAAGATCGGATTTATATCCATGTAAATGGAAACGTTTTAACAGAGAGATATTAGATCAGCGAATAATCTTATCAGATTTAATCAGATAGATATCCGATCAGGGAAAGTGCATGAAATGACCAGGTTTAAACAGGCCCAATATCTTGCACTGAGGCAAATTAATGTGTAAATTGATTATTTTGCTGGAGAGAAATAAGCCGCATAAGCTGTAGCACGTTTAGATGTATTTCTAGGGAATTGTGTGAAGGTTGCATCATTCGGAAGCTGAAACGTGCACGCACATTTTCATCTTTTCAAAGTTGATGTTGTTAATGTTTTGCTTTAGGCCTAAATATTTTCCCTCATTAAATATCTTTCAATTGATCAATGTGTTAATCCAGTCAAATCCATTTGTTTTCTATGAATGATGGAGGATTTTTTATTTCACAATTCCTCAAGCTTTGATTCCCATTGAAAAGCGAGCGCTAGCACTGATCCGTCAAACCAACAGAGCTGTGATTTTCTGCCACATCGATGCTGAACAAAGTCTTTTACCCAGGATTTCATGTTTATTCCATAGACTGTATGAAAACATGGACGTAGTATCCGTGACGTCACCCGTAGGCTTCCGAAGAGTGTTTTTGAAGCTCAAAGTGGGCGGAAGCGACCGTCGCCATCTTGGCAGCGAAGAGGCGGGAACTGGTTGCTGAAGCCACACCCACCTAGCTTGATGGTTGTGACAGCAGCAGGCAATCCACCTGTCACTCAAGTGGCCACGGCCTTAATTATGCAGAACTTTAAGGCTTAATATAATTTAAACGGATGAGTTATAAAAAAAATTCACCCCCCTCACAGTTGTCATTAAGGGCAAAATTAGCTATTTAGACCAAAATCATTTTATGAACCAGGCTGTAAACATGTTTTTAATGGTGATTTTACCATGGGGAGTCTATGGGATTGACTCCCTTTAACAGCCAGCCTCTAGCGGCCAGTTGACGAATTACAGTTTAAGTTCTTGTTGGCTTTGCGAGAGAGAGCAGGAGGTTGCGCTTGGATTATACGCTTGGTTTTTTACAGTGCCTTTATGTAGTATTTTTAGCCTTTTTAGCAGCAGTCTTGCTTAAATATAATTTGGGCCAAAACCACTTTAAAAGTCTGAATGTGCAATGATTGTACTGTCATGAAGAGTAATAAGTGTTCACGTTCAGCCACAAGTTTAGTTCCAAATTGTTGGTGGAATATACAGTAACAGTGTTGTTTCTCTCTCTAGAGTCCTTAATGACTTTAATAACTTCAGAGTCGCACATTTTCCCAGTTGGATCCTGTTGGCACGACTCTCCGAGTCTCTCCTGACGTGTTTGTTGCCCTCAAATGAATTGTGACCATCTCTTTCTGCCTCAGTCATCCATCTCGCACTCCTCCTCCATCTTCTGTTCGGTTTGTCCTCGCAGAGATGTTTAATTAGAAAGCCTGTGTCTTGACTCTAGCAGCCTGGCAGTCGCTGAAGCAGTTCCTCTGTCCTTGCCGTCACACCAAACATTTCAGCTACGAGTGTTTTCTATTCTCCACTCTCAGAAGAAGGAAGAGCATGTCATGTCATCTCATCCCTCTTGTGATTTCCATCAACAAAGAGCTTCACAAGTTTCTGGTATTCAGTTCTATTTTTGTATGTTGTGAATGATCACAGCTGGCTTTTGTGGATTCAGTGAAGTCTTAGGGGGTGATTTTGTCGACACGAAGCCGGTCATGTGAATGTGTCCATTTTATATAATTTGAGATGTTCTTCTTTCAACCCCTCTGAGAACAGACTCATTAAAAACCAAGCAAAGTCCAATTATTTTTTTTACAGTGCCTGGATTTTTATGTTACTGAGCCAGACCGACAGAGGAATACTAGTACAAAGAAATTGAACATCTTTACAAAAAGTTTCCAGCCTCCAGTGGTGAAAAGATTTATCGGCGGAGCGCCACTTATACGAGGCAAGGACATTTGCTGTTTCTACTGGAGAGAAATCAATTTCTGAAAGAGCGTTGGCGCTGCACATTAATCCAGCTTGATATGGACCTCATTTTGTTTCCTTTTTGACTTGGCTAATGTTTTACATGCTTTTCTATGCCTCTCTAGCTAGGAAGTCCTTTTATAGTTGTTTTTTTTTTTTTAAAAGAGAATTCCATTAAATCAGTGCAGTATTAAATTTGCACATGAAGTTAAAGATGCTTGTAAAAGAGGACGTTTAAAGGGGTCATATGATGTTGCTAAAAAGAACATTATTTTGTGTATTTGGTGTAATGAAATGATTATGTGTGCTCTGATTGGCCAGCTATCCAGTGCGTTGTGATTGGCTGATTGTCTCAAGCGTGTGACGGAAATGTTACGGCCCTTGCCATAATGTGATGCTGTCGAGCCAGGAGACAGAAAACCAGTAAAACCCATTACAAACAAGATATTTGTTGCATCCAGTGGGGACATAATTACCGATTATAATGACTTGCATAAAACCATGTCTGCATTTGTGATCAGAGAAATGTCAAACAACAAGCGCTACTCTACACTGTTAAAACTCGCATTTAAATCATCAGTGGCAAATCCTGAACATTTGGGTGGTGTTATGCAAATCTTCTCGCATCGTGATGTAGACATGTGGGGGCGTGTGGTAGACTATGCACTTTTATAAAGAATATCTCTTTGGATTTGAGACTTTAGTCTTTGCAACTTTACTCATCTTCTTTATGCACTTCTTAAGATCTTGTAACACTCCAAAGAGAAAAAGAAAATGGCAACATATGACCCCCTTAAAATGGTTATCATTTATTCTTCCTTATGTCATTCCAAACATGTGTGACCTTTTCGTCTGTGGATCACAACTGAAGGTGTTTTGAAGATTGCACTAGCTGAACTTTTACATGCAATTACAATGAATGAGGACTAAAACTTTTATGCTTCAAAGGCCACAAAATCACTAAAAAGTTCAGTAAATTATTTATATGACTTGTGCACCATGGTCCAAGTTTACTGAAGTCGTAGCTTTTTGTGAGAAAAATCATAATCCAGATCAGTCCAGTTCATTTCGACTGTTTTTTTTAACTGACTCATTTGATTTTATTGGAAAGATATGATTCAAAAGAATTAATCATTCACAATTCAGCTAAGCAGAGCTGTGACAGACAGATGGGTGAATCTCAGTTAAATTTGGTTTCTTTCTCACATAAAGTTACTTCAAGAGGCTTGGAATATAGTGTACAAGTCTTGTGAACTTTATGGTCATTTAAGTCTATTTTAAGGCTTAAATGTTCCAGTTCTCATTCATTGTAGTTGCATGGAAAAAAGCAACCAAATGCATTCTTCAAAATGTTTACTTTTGTGGTCCACTAAAGAAAATGTTTTGGAAAGACACAAATGTAAATAAATGAAAACAAAATGTAAATTTTGAGGTAAGTTATACTTCCATTCTTGGTTGTTTTTTTATCTCTTCACACATAAAAGGGGCATTCACACGACATGCGACAATGATTGAATAGTGCAGCAGAACTTGTGTGTGAATGATTGCAAGAAACTCTGTGTAGATGACCTCGTGAGCACACTCATAATCATTCACGCATCCACCCAGACCTTCCTGGAAGGCAACCTTTTAGCATTTTCTTTGATTAGAAGACAAATAATAGGACAGACGCAATTCTTAGCCATTATTAATGAATCACAGGAAAAAGGGTGCAGGGGAAAAAAGGAAGCTGAGAGTGAAATGAAAGAGCCATCTGTCTTTTCTTCTGCCTGAAGAGCGACGCACGAAAGGCGGCCGGGGAGCGATTGGACCGATCCATCAGGTCAGGGGTGGACGCTCGGCCCAATGTAATATGTAGCTACAATGGCTTTGATTGGCTCGCTGTGTGAAAGCCAATCAATATCCATTTCTCCGGTTCCTTGAGGCCGCCTCCAAGACCAAGCAGTTATTTCTCTTTAAATCCAGGACAGTCCATGAGCATCTTATTTGCCTTTAATTTGAGCGTGTCGGCATGACTAGAATGTTCTGTCGTTCAGCAGTCGATTTGCTCGCTGCACAAAGATAATCGTCTCCTTCCAGATTGCTTGAATGGGTGCATTTGAGTGTGTGTACTTTGACTACATCCCAGCAACTTTCTCCGAAATTTGGCTAGCGTTCTGGCAAGGTTTTCCCAAAGTTATGAACAAACATTGTTCCAGCCTAGATTACAGTTTTCAAATCTTGGTATTGTTCTTAAAATTTTCACAGAAGAACATAATTTTTTGAAACATTGATGGAACGTTATTGACATTTGTGGAACATCAAAGGAACATTATTGATATATTCGTAGAAAATCGATAAAACATTATTGATATTTTTGTACAACATTGATGGAATGTTATTGAAATATTTCTGGAACGTCGATGGAACTTTGATATATTCCTGGAAGATCAAAAGAACATTATTAATACATTCCCGCAACATCACTGGAGCATTTTTGATGTATTCCTGGAACATCGATGGAATATTGTTGATATATTTGTGAAACACCAATGGAATGTTCAATATTCATGGAACATTGATGGAAAATTGTTTATGTAATCATAAAATATCGATGTTTTATGTGGAATGTTATTTATAAAATCATGAAACATTGGTGGAACGTTATATATTGGTGGAATACTGGTAATGTTATTGATTCTTGGAACATTTTTTTCTGAAACTTTCTATTTGGATGTTCATTTTCTAAAAGTTGCTATTTTGTCAGAATGTTCAGAGAACATTAAAATGCAGCATATTCCTGTAATGTTTCCAAAATGGAATTCTTTTCCTTAACTTAATGGAAACATTAACAAAAAGTTATTATTTTTGTTTGCTAAGAGGAGTGTTATGAATGTAACTGATAGCTTTCTCCATATTACAAGCTGGGTTCCTGGCAAACAAAAGTAGGGAAAGCCACTCAATTTAATAATTTTCATATATAATCAATTACTTGTACCTCAGAAAAAACACCATAAATGTGGTCCTTGCTTTTTTGAGGTGGACGCCTGCGGTTTGGGAATGCAATCAGTTCTAGGAGGCAATTATACACAAATACTTTGTTCTGGCATTTAAGAATGACCATAATAACATTTCAGATTCTGTTTAATGAGATCAGTCCGCTGGTTAGTCAGGTTATGCCGTCTAATAGCATAAAGTCACATAATTTTTTGATGCACATGGAGGAATTTACCCGATAAATGCATTTCAAACTCCTGTTATACACATTAACCCTTTTTTACTCAAGTCTAAATGCACTTCAAGTGAACGTAAAAGCAATTAAGGTATATTCTTTTTCAAAAATTGGGGTTTCCATCACTCGTTTCTAAAGATACTTCAGAATTGACATAAAAACAGGATGATGGGAGCGTAGCTACAGACCCCCAGCAGCGGCTGGTATTGTCTGGCCTGGTGTAAACTCTCATCCTGTGGCATACACATCTCTCTCTCTGCCTTTCTATGTGTACGTTTGATTAGAGATTCACCAGAGACGTGGACCTGATTGCACTGAAGGGCTTGGCGTTTCCTTTCCTCTCATTAGCATCATTTTTAGTTCCATTGATCATTTGTGAACGTCTAGACAGCACATTTACAGATCTGCCTATGTGTGGGGAGGATGAGGTTTATGGTAGTGCTCCTTTGAAATATTTCCTGCTGTGTGTTTGATGCTGAGGTGTAGATTATTTTAGGCTAGTTATGCACCCTTTTGAAGAATACACTGTTACTGTAATTGCTAATAGACTCAGGAGTAATTAATGAAATTATTTTAAAGATACTTTGACTCTGTAGCTGCCCAAGCAATAAGCTTGGCACAACAGCAATAAGTTTATCAATCCTCAAAAAAAAAGGGTCAAATTTAATTTAATTTTGAATAACATTTACGAATAAAATTAAACAAAACAATATTGTATTTGCATGCATAAAAAGAATAAATAAATAAATCAAAATACTGCTGTTTTTAACAATCATATAATCTTAATAATTTATGTCATTTGATTGTACAAAAAATAATTACATGTAACACTAACTTAACAATAATACAAATCTATTTATATTTTAATAAAATAATTATATGTTATTTATTTTGTAATCATATTATATTGTATTTCATTATATAATATATACATATATTTTTTTTTATTTTAACAATACATTTGAAATACTATTTAATATCTTATTATATAAACCACATTCAAAAACTGCACTAAACAGAAGTATATTCATTTATTTGTATGAAATATATTTATAATCATAATTTCTAATTCTGAATTTATATGCAATGATTAATCACGATTAATCGCATCCAAAATAAAAGTTTTTGTGTACATAATATATGTGTGTGTGTATTGTGTATTGTGAATATATATATATATATATATATATATATATATATATATATATATATATATATATATATACACACACACACACATGCATGTATATATTTAAGAAAAATATGTTATGCTTATATATTAAATATATTTATATATAATATAAATGATATGTATATAAATATATACATGTAAATATTTTCTAAATGTATACTGTATGTGTGTTTGTTTAGTTTGTTTACTGTTATGTACACAGTATACACATAAATATTATGTACACAAAAACTTTAATTTTGGATGCGATTAATCGTTGCCCAGCACTAATATTTTCTTTTTTTTTTACTTTGTGAGATTAGAAAGTATTAAAAAAATCTGAAATGTTTATTTAAGAACTGACTGGTGATTCATTCTTTTGAACTGGTTGATTAAAATGAACTAGATGAACAAACTGACTGGCTGAAATGAATCTGAGTACTATGCTAATGCTGTTTGCTGTACCGTATCTCCCAGAGTATTGTCTCTGCCTCAGTTTCAGTTTGCCATCTACTTCTGGAGAGTCTGTAGATGAAAATGCCCAGACCTGCACAGGTTGTGTCTGGTGTTTGAGATTGGGAGCAGTGGCTGGAGGGTTTGTGATCACTGAGTCAGGTGCTTCTCTCTACTGCTAGTCTTCACGGCACAAATGCTGTTTCCCTGAACCTGGCTTGATATAGAAGCTCTTCAGATGAGATCAGCTCTGGTTCTCCTGAGGTGTGCGGCAGACGAGTCATTAGCTGTGGCACCGGGACGCAGGTGGCATTAGGGAGAAGTGATTCCTGTCAATCACCTCCTAATAAACACCGCACTCCTTCTGCCTTTTCTTTGCTTGGTTTTAGGACACTGCTGCTAATGGTTTGTTTCATCAGTATTACTGTACAACTACTCAGTTTAACATACTGCAGCAAAGTACACAAGTACTAAAATGGCACAAAAGAGAGAGGAACTTAATGTTTTTAATGTACAGTATATTTATGCATTATAAATATTAAAAAATGTATTGTGCCACCAAAATATTAAAATGACACGCTGGGTGAATTACTCTGAGTTATTCAAATTAATCTGTGAATCAGAAAACAGATTGCTATAATGAACTGAATGAGTGAACTGAATCATTAAATCCTTCAGATTGAACTGACTTTTCTAAATCATATTTAATGGAGAAAAAAAATCTGAGTCTATTTTTGAACCAGTTCATTGAAATTAACTTTCTGGATGATTCTATTTGATTGAAACAAATTGAATTTAATTAAAATTTGTGAACACTTTTGAGTGATGATTGTCCAAAGGAAATGAATCGCTAAAACAGATCATTCAAAAAAAAAAAAATAATAATAATTAGAGCCCGACCGATATATCGGCCAGCCGATATTATCGGCCGATATAAGCTAATTGCATTTAAATCGGCATCGGCATTTATAACGGCCGATGAAACATGAGAAACAGAGTCTCATGCTTCACTCATGTTATGAGTGTTGCACAGTGTGCCCACCAGAGGGAGCTCTGCAGCTCCAGAGTTAACAACAGCGCCAGAAGTCCACTACAGAAGAAAGCGATCAACTGTTTTGACGGTGAGTCTGTCGTTCGTCATGTGAAATGATTGTAGATTTAGTTCATACCCTGTATATAAAAACTGTGTGGTAGTTCTAGCTAACGGTCCTATCATTATCACTTCTAAATATTCTGTAACATCACTTACAGCCGCTAATGCATTGCTATATTAGATTAGCCACAAAGCTAATACCATGTTTATCAGTGGAAGAGCGCGAACGTTAATAGGAGGTCAAACTGTAACGTTAGTGTTTAACTTATTCTTATTCTATTGCGGTGTGTTTCCCACATAATGACCGCGTAATTGGGCCTTTCACACAGGACGCGGTATGCACGGCGCTTGCCGCTGGGTTCAGCGTTGCCCTTCAGATACAACGCGATTTGCGCTGCGCTATGGCATAGGCGGAGTTTTAAAAACGTTTAGCAGGAGCTCTTTCATAGTCTGTTCCTCCTCCTTTCGGTCAGCAGCAAACATGTATCTGTCCCGTTGTAAGAAGCGAGCGATAGCGCTAGTCCTGCTGTTGAGAATTAAGAGAGAAGCAAGGAAGAAGAGGCTACCCTCAGGTCCAGAGAACAATTTGGTGAATTCAGGCTGGTTACGTTACTCTAACGCTAATAGCTTCCTTTTTAGCAGGCCCCTTAAATGCTTGCTATTAACTTGTTTGAAGGGGGTTCTTCTCAAAATTGACAGCGGTGTGTTCATGACACTAACGTTAACCATTCAACTTCGAATTGATTTCGTAATCTTCCGGTAATAGTAGGCAAGACGATGTTTTGATTCAGACTGCACAAAGAGAAGAGGAGAAGATATACGGGTCTGTTGTGAATGTGTCTGTGAGAGCAAATATAGTGTAGTTACAGTAAGTACAGTAGGTTCGTCAGAAATGATTAAACCAGAGGGAACATGTAAATAAATGTGAACTGAACAAGCGCTTTTTTTTTTTTTTACATATTATTTCAAAGCAGCTTTACAGACATAACAGGAAAATGTTGAAATAATATTGTTAAATATAAGTAGGTAATACCTATTGCTTGACAAATAAAAATATATATATATATTTCTCATTTTTGCCTATGTAGGAGATCCCAGTTTATTATTATTATAATTCTAATGATGACATGAGTAATGATACATGGTGATATTATTGATACACATGCTTATTCTTTCTCTGTCTCTCTTTCTGCCTACAGATGGCTGAAAAAGGTGAATGCTGTAGCAGCAAAGTGTGGGACTACTTCTGCAAATACTTTAACTTTAGTATTATAATTTATTTACAGTAAACACACAGACTGTTAAAACCAGCTTCAACTGGAAGAAAGTAAAAGTGTTAAATGTTTAAAACCAGACTGTTTTTTGATCATTAAAAAATATATACTTTTGATGTGCAATTGTTTAGTCATTGAGACTGTAATCTAAGGCTTTTTTTTTTTAACATAGTCCAGTCTGGAAAATGGTTTATACAGCCCACATACATAGAACAGGCAGATATTTTGCTATTGACTGTTGTGTAAATGCAGTTTATAGGAAATGGGTCTAATATCCAGATTATTTTTAAAATCAAAATATCGGCTTATAAATCGGCTCTTTTAGAGTTAATATCGGCATCGGCACCCAAAAATCCATATCGGTCGGGCTCTAATAATAATAATAAAATCTAATCACTGTTAAGTGGTAAACAAATCTGTCAATCTATTTTTAATCCTTTCATTGAAACAAATTGTCTGAATGAATCAGTACATTAAAACAACCTTTAGAATTGATGTTTTCGAACACTGTTGAGTTGACTCAAATGATTTTGGTAGATCTGTTTTAAACCAGAGTGAAATGAATGAACTGAATCACTAAGATAGAGAGTTCAAAGTGGAATGAACTGTTTAAACAAAGTGAATCGCTAAAACAGAAAGTTCAGTGACTTTTCAAAACATTGATAAAGGAATCTTTTTTTTGGAATCTATTAAGTGAATCTTTTTTTGAATCCGAATTAACAAATTAAAAAAAAAATAATTTAAATAAAAACACTCTTATGAACACTTTGATTGATGAATCAAATTAATCAACAAAACCTTTTTAGAACCGATTCATAGAATTGATTTAAACAAATCAGTTTGATTGAACCAAACAGGCTTTAATTGTAAGCACTATTCCATGATGACTCAAATTAACTGGGAAATCGATTTTTAACCTTCGTCTTTTTCAAATGAGCGAATTGATTCAGACTATTTGTGAATACAATTAACAGATTAATTGAATGAATCAGAGGATCTACTTTTTTTACCGAACCATTCAAACTTTGACCAAACTGGTTCAGTCTGCACTAATGATTCTCTGTATTAAATCAGATCAGGCTTCACACAGATACTTGTTGGAAAATGAGAATGTGGTTATTACAAAAGAAGGATCCAAGGCACTTCAACTGGTCCAACAATGTTTAAAAGCCTTTAGTTACATTCTGGCCATCTCAATAATGATGCATTTCGGCCTTCAGCCTTCCTCCAAGTGTGAATGTATCTATGTTAGCAAAGTTGTGTCATTACTTTAAGTGACATGAAGCATCAGTTTGACTTTTTAACCCGGTCTCTGCTGTGTTTTGTCATTGCAGACCTGCTAAATGAGTCCATTGGCTTGAGTTATTGATGTCCCCTCATATATTTGGTGTGTCTTTGGTGTGCGTCTGCTCTCTTTAAGCAAGGCATTTTATTTGCTCAGAGCCGCGGTGGTTAGCGATCCTCCCGGGAGCTAATTATCTGAAGCCATGGGCCTGGTCTCTGTGCGTCTCGGCCGATACGCTGATCTAGGATCTGTCTCTAATCTCCAGCATCACAAACAAACTTCCAGCCCACAGCGGCTCGTCATTATGTGTTGTCCCTAACCCCCTAACTGTTCAGTGTATTTGATGAAGTCTACAGAAATCTCACCACTGCCATTAAAAGTGGACATGAATTGGATGCTCAAGTGCCCAGAGGCCTTTTCTAACATTAACAAGCACTTATCATTCACGTCTACACATTTAGAGAATATTGAGAGAAAACTGGAGATGTTGCAACTTTTGTGGCTGTGCAGATGATTGAGTTTAATACACGCACCAGGGCTCTCATTTATGAGTAAATGATGGAGAAATATTGAAATAATGACTTTTGGAATGGCAAATTTGTCATAGATGAAATCCAGATGGGACTAATAAGAGTAAAGTCATTTGTATGGCTGAATTTAGTTATTAGTCATTAGAGCACAATAAGTGTGATTATAATTGAAACGGGGCTTGTGAATGTGTGTTAGTTCAGAACGGCTTCGTAGAATTATGCTTATAATATCAAATTAGGCAATTTGGTGTTAATCGTGTTAAATGCTGCAATGCTGTTAAACATGTTTAATTGATCTAATTTGTTGTAAACACACACAAAAAAATCAACCTGCTGTATTAAATCCATGAATTCAGTGTTATACCAACCTCAAAGGATTCAGAAGCATCTGTACGCTGTGTCTCTGAAGTTGTTTGTAGCACATTTTATATACAGTACGTATATATTATTAATGTTGTTTTATATTTTGATAAATATATATAAAAGGGCTTACCATTTAGAAGTAAGAATCAGTTTGTGTAAATAAAATGAAGTAAAATGTTACATTTTAAATAAATCTAAAATATTGTATAAATATATAACAAATATATTTAAAAATAATAATAAACTATATATATATAACAAATTATATAATACATATAAAAAATAAATTATAATTCTAATTATATTTAATATAAGTCTAATTAAAAGTGATGAAATATGTGTAATTTATTTAAATAATTACATTAATGTATAAATGTTTACAAATAATTCATTTTTTAACAAATTATATGATATAAATAATACATCTAAAATGTTCTAATTGTATAATTAAGTGATGAAGTTGTGTAAAATGTATCTTAGTACATTTTTTATATATTTACTAATAAGTATTAATTCTAAAACATTATTTTATAATTGCATACAATTTTATTATTTAAAATAAATAATCTATAACAATAGTTTAAATCATATTTTTTTAATATTAACATATTTTATTTTGTACGTGATAATTCATTATTTTATCATAAAAGTATAATTATATTATTTTAAATAAATAATAAATAATAATATTTTAATAATATAATAAAATGATTTATTTTAGTACTTTTTTGTTGTTGTTGTTAATCATATTGGTTCAAGACATTATTAAAAGACGTTTTGGCATCGTTCGCTTCTAGTGCATTGTCTTATTTGCAGACTGAGTTCATCTACAAACATCCACAGGGTCACCGAGAGGGTAAAACGTCATGAAAAAAACCAAAAACAAATGAATGGCCATCAGCGGAAAAAATGATCTGCTTAAAATGCATGATATGATCCCTTAAAAACAGTCATTTCTCCTGGCTGCTCAGATGAAACACGGGCCGTGATGTTCACGCAGGGACTGGAATTGGCTCGACTGGGCTTGTAAGATATATTTTGTCTGTGTATGTGTATGTTCTGCACAGAGCTGTAATCACAGCTGTCTGATGATGAGCTCTTCATCTCCCTGCTGTTTTTTATTCTGTGTCTCTGTTTCTGTTGTCTCTCTGGCTGCTGTATGACGTCCTCCAGCCACAGCACGGCGTATCAGTGCATTTACTATCCTCCAGAACAGACGGCCAAGGCCCGCGAGATCCTGTGTGTGGTGTCCCAGCTGCAGCCGCACATCTCTGCGCTGGCCGACCAGCTGCTCCAGACGGCCCAGCAGAGCTCCAGCCAGCCGCTCCGAGACGTCCTCAAGAGCCTGGAGGAGAAGGTGAGGCCTGCAAACGCTTTCCATTCATCAGGTGGGACAGATGCTACAAAAGATTTCGGTTTCAAATAAATGCTCTTCTTAGTAACTTTATCATCTTCAGAGATTCATGAAGAAAGTGCGTCACCATTTCCACAAAAATGTGGTGCAACGTAATAAGATAATTCTAAGAAAAGTTTAATTGTAAACATTTTTTAACAGTATTGCTGTTTTTTAATGAGACTTATTTCCAAAACATGAAAATTTAAGAAAAGTCCCAAAATCTAAATTTATATACGGATATTTATTATTATGACTCATTAAAAACCTTTTAATTTAATTTAATTTAATTTAATTTAATTTAATTTAATTTAATTTAATTTAATTTAATTTAATTTAATTTAATTTAATTTAATTTAATTTAATTTAATTTAATTTAATTTAATTTAATTTAATAATTAAATCAATTCCAAGACAATAAGTAGACGTTAGGTGTAGGTGAGGATCCATTCTGAAATTATTATTATTATTATATTAATTAATAATTTATTAAAACGTTAAAATATATAATAATAGATATTATTAGATAGATCTTTTTTCATTCGTTGATTTGTTTGTTTATTTAATTATCTATTTATTATACAAAAGTATTTTTTTTTATGTAATAGCTGGACATGAGGTGTAGGTAAAAGATTTATTATGGTATTATTATGACTCATCAAAAAAAACTCTTAAAAGATGATTTTGCCAGTGTTCTTGAAATAAACAATCAAACAAACAAATAAGTATTATAAAAAATAAAATAAAAATATATAGAATTAGTTAAGGTAATAACTGGACATAGTATTAATATGACTCATTAAAAAAAACCTTGAAAATCTTTTTTTAAAAGGCTATTTTAGCCAATGTCCTTGAATATAGTTAGTATTTATTTATTCATTTTTTTATGTTTTTTGTTTTTCATAATAACTGGACATGAGGTGTAATTGAGTATTCATTATGGTATTACTATGACTCATCCAAAAAAAATCATCTTTATTCGAGAGGCAATTTTAGCCAGTGTCCTTGAATACCCGAGTCAATCTGGGATTGCATAAAGTTTTAAATTTTAAAGAAAGTATTAATCTTCAAGGCGGTGGTTTGGGAGCATAAATGTAAAATGAGGCAGAAATTAGTGCGTCTGGTAATAGTCCTGCAAATGTTCATGCTTTAAGGGCAAATATCTCTGCTAATGAAATACGCTACTGTCACACTCCATTTATCCACATGCACAAGCTGCTTCTGCTGAATCACTGAGAGAAACCATTTACTGTCTGTACCACACAACAGTACTGTGCTTGTACCGTGTCAAATGCTAATACCATGGTATTACCATGCTACCATGACTAAAAACCATTACAGCAAATCATTAAAATACATCATTGAAATGAATTGCACGGTGATTCGGTACAGCAGTGAATGTGCTCCGTGTTTCTGTAGACAACACCAGATTTCACATCAACATACGCACCGAGTCTCGGCCTGAAACTGGTCCGTTTGGAAACATGAAGGCTGTTTGACAAACGGGCATGGGTCTGTCACGTTCCCCTCTGCCAGAGCCAACAGAAGCCACCGGACAGAGTGTCTCATGTTGGAGGCCTTCATGTTTTATGTGTGTAATTAATGAATTACATCTGCTGCCGTCAGTGTGCAATCTGTGACACAGAGATTGTTTCTGTCACAGCAGAATATCAGCAATCAGCCTCCTTCATTGCTTAATTCTCTCTGGCTCTGCTCTTCACCTCCTTGATTAGCAGTACGACGGCCGCCGCATGATCACACGCTTCTGCTGATTGAAATCTCCACCTCAGCCTCTGTTTGTGTGGGCGCCTGTTGATGTTGCATTAGACTTGTGTACATCACTGCAAGCACACCATCTACGACTGTGACTATTTTTATTTTATTTTATTATTTTATGTATACAATACAGCAAGCACAACATCAAGGGCTGTGACTTTTTATTTATTTCATTTTATTTTATTTTATTTTTTGTATACAATACAGCAAGCACAACATCAAGGGCTGTGACTTTTTATTTTATTTTATTTTATTTTTTGTATACAATACAGCAAGCACAGCATCTGTGCTTATTTTATTTTATTTTATACAGCTAGCACAACATCTAGGGCTATGACTTTTTATTTATTTCATTTTATTTTATTTTATTTTTTGTATACAATACAGCAAGCACAGCATCTAGGGCTGTGACTTTTTATTTATTTATTTTATTTTAATTTAATATTAGTTTTTTTAGGTATCATTTTAAACAAACAGCATTTGTAATTTTTTATATTTATTTTAGTTAAAACTCAGTCTAACAGTGTAACTTAAATGTTACAATCGATGTTTGGACAAAAATTAATTTTCATCAATCAATCTTTCTGTCTGTCTGTCTGTCTATTTTATTTTATTTATTTTTTTAAATAGAGATCACATTAACCAAACAGTAATTGTAAAGGTATTATTTCAAAATATTTCATATTTATTTTATTTTATTTTATTGATTTATTTTTATTTTTTATAACTGTAATTTTAACCAAACAGAAGCTGTAACTGTTGATTCAGAATCTGTTATCATATTAACCAAAATGCAACTGTAAAAAAAAATCAGTTTTTTTATTTGCTATTTTATTTATTAATTTTTTTTTTTAACTATCATGTTGACCAAACAGCAGTTTGTTTATTGAAAATCTTTCTGAACTTTTTATTTATTTATTACAAACAGCAATTTTAAATAATTATATTAAAATGATTATATTTATTTATTATATTATTTTTATTTATTTTTTAAGATTTATTTTTTCATTTCATTCAACGTTCAAACTCTTTCAAGCTTATAAAAACGCTTAATTGTAAGGCATATTTCTCTAAATTAACAAATAAATCAATTAAAAACTGACCATGAAAACAGTATTTTCTTTTATTGGTCTCATCTTGATTTCATTTGTAATATTTTTTCTTTCTCAGATCCAGTTTATCATGATTTATTCTCAAGTCTCCCGATGAGGTTTTCACTGTGAAATCAGACTTTTGGACATTGCATACTCTGAGAGTTTCTCCAAACATACAAATCTATACATATGTATAAGTACCTATACGAATATGAATGAGGTCGTCCTGCTCTTTCTGTTTTTCTTGCAAATATTCGCACAAATCATATGTTGTTGTTTCAGAAGAACCGGCGTGTCTTCTGTGTCTCTAATTCTTCTCACTCTTTCTTCTGCGTTTCTATTGACTATACCATCTCGGTCTGTTTATTCGTTTTCTGATGCATCTCTCGTCCTTCCCTCTAATCTTCATCACAGGGTCTTATGCTGCGCTGTATTTTAATGAAATGTTAGTTATTAAACGCTGGCTCTTCTCTGTCTGTCTGCAGACGAAGCAGTTTGTTCACGCTCTGAAGGATGAGTTGGTGAAGAGTGCTCTCCTGGCGTTGCACGCTGCCCGTCCCGGATACGTCAGCAAGAGTCAGAGCTCCGCTCGGTCCAGCCCCGATCCACACCCCAGCGCCGCCCAGAAGCCACACAGCGTCTGCAACAATGTGGACGACTCCCAGACACCACAGAGAGAAAGCCAAGCGTCTCCCGTCCGCTCCGACTCCATCCCGCACCACAAAGAGTACGACGAGGAGGAATGGGCAAGTGCTTCACTTCATAGAAATCATGCATCATTAGGAGTAGGGATGCACAATATTGGATTCTCTCCTAAAATCTGATATGGTAATACATAACAACTCATTTTGGTGGAAAGCCAACAGTGTAGTTTTAAAAGTATTGCATTATAAAAAGGTAACTGATTTGTTACTTTTTTATGAAAAGTAATGCATTACTTTTTTTTTCTTTTTTTTCTCCTGGGCTGGGCTTGCTTATTTATTTTTAGTAACAAAAAAAGAAAGAAAAATGTGCCGGTAGGCTCACTTGCTCCTAAAATACTTCTTGATTTTGGTCATTCAGATAAGACATCTTTCGAATCTGTAAAGACTGTATGTTTATTTTTCATACTCTGTCAACCAATAGAAGTCCTGCTTTCATAAATTTGCATAAATGTCACAGGATTAACCAGTAAGTGCTTAATTAAATATTATGAGAAGTCATTTTATTGTCTCTCTCTCCATAAAAAGGTGCAATAAAATAGAAAGAGCAAACACACTCTCTTTCGAGGATATTTTACTGTTAGTCTCAAACCTGCTCATTTGTTTTTTCTCCTCCTTTACGCATGGGGAGACGGTCTTATCTTTTGGTGCTAAAGATAATATTTCTGCATAATAAACCAGAGCTGAAGTTGAATTGCGTGTGTGTGCGCGTGCGTGTGCGCGTGCGCGTGCGTGTGCGCGTGTGTGTGCGTGTGTGTGTGTGTGTGTGTGTGTGTGTGAGTGTGCAGCTTCTGCAGTGGTTTTAATGAGATCAGGAGCCGTATTACAGAAACATCCTGACTTAGTAACCATACTGAATTTCAATTAGGAACTACAGTATATACATTCTGTTGAACTTGTCTAGCTCTTAATTTAAGTTTTTAAGAAAGGAAGATTCTGTAATAAGAAGCCCGAAACAGGCGGACAGAAACATCTTCTTTAGGTTGTTGAAGAAACTCCTGGAAAGGAGTCGAGCACAGCTTCAGTCAGACTACATCTAAATGAACCCTGAAATAAATCAAATGGTCTTTCAGAGCTAAACTGTTAAATATTAACACGTTTACAGTACATACATGTGTGTGTTTGAGTTAGGATTTCTGTGCTTATGTTTTTCTGTAACATTTTCCATGTGGGTGAAGCATACAATATAGTATATAAAATACATACGAGTAGACTGGGTATATACAGTATGTAACACAAAATCAAAACCAATGCTATAAAGCGTAAATATCTGTTGTAAATATTTCTAATTTTTTTGGTGTCAGTTCTCTGTGATGTTCTGTAGGTGTGGGTCTGTTAACGTTTGCTCTGGCTCTTCTAGGACAGGGTCTGGGTCAGTGTGGCGAAGAGCTTGAACTGCGTCATCGCTCTGGTGGATAAACTACAGGAGCAAGACAACAACAACCAGGAATCAGCGCCCGGCCACACGCTGGCAGACGTCATCACCTCACACAGTCCCGGTACGACAAACTACACTGAACACAAACACTCAGATGATCAATTATAACTCTAGACTGCAGCTGCAATCAACCAGCAAATACTTAAAGGCTAAAATAATACATCAAAAATGCCAAACGGCTGCTTGAATGATCAATGAACTGCCTAAAGGTGATTTCATTTCCTTTTATGGTGAGGCATAGACTATGAAAAATGAAAAAATCATTTCACTGTCATGCTTTTGACTGAATTAATTATGCGGTTGCCCTGGATTAATTACGAAAATGATACATTTTTGTTACACTTAACGCTCCCCATTATGAGGATTTGAAACAGCGTTTGATTTATTATTTGAATTTTGGGTAACACTTTACTTGAAGCCTTTATATACGATGCATTATTAAAAGTATTTCAATGCATTAATTAGGCCTAATGCACCATTGTTTGATCCCATTAATAATGGTAAACAGAGATGAAATCCATTTTAATGCTTACATTTATTGCTACACCTTAAAAAAATTGTAGCAAGGAATCTAAAAATGTAATAAAAATGTTATTTATGAAATATATATATATATATATATATATATATATATATATATATTGCATTACAACATACATTTTAAATACCTGTATTGTGCTTTATAAATAAAGTAGAGAATAGTGTACACAAACGTGACGATATATCGTAATTTGTCTTCATAATTTTAATAATAATATTTCACACATGTTGCCAACTTCATGCATCCTAGAAAAGCTCCTAATGGCAGATTTTCCACTTCACTCAAGGTGTTTCCCGTGAGAATTTTTCACTGGTTTTTTATGCTTTAATAACAACCCACAGCATATTTTTTTGCACTTGTCAGATGTGTCAGTTGAGAGATTAATATTAGCATCATCCAAAGATCTTCTGTCAGACAGGAATAGTTAAAGGAAACTTCTGACACTGCTATTAAAGTGAAACAAAAAAACGATGACAAGCAGTGCAAGAGTGCAAATCCTGAGTTTTTAATGCAGCCAATGCTGCCACCACTTGCACATTATCTGAAACTACATGTTGAGGTTCTCCCTGTTGCAGTCTACAATAAATAGAATTTGCTGAAGGGCTATTATGCTTCTTTATGCTGAGCTCATATTACACTTCATCTCTGAAGGTTCTCCAAATTCACCGTTTCAAATAGCTAATTTTTTTAATAAAATTTGAGATTCGGAGCAAACAGACTAAGCCTTGGTGTCATGTTAAAGCAACTGGTCATTAATTATTTATGACTAATTTCAGATATATGGTGTTTTTTTTCAAGGTATATTTTTATTGCATCAGTTTAAAAGTACTGCATCGTTTGTTAACAAGAATGCAAAAGTGTGGTAATTCCGTATTTTCTCCTGACACAAGATTGCATGTTTGCGAGATCATTGAAAGCAGTATTTACATTTTGTGTGAAAATGTCAACATTATAAGCCATGTATTTTCTAAAACATTTTTGTGTCTGTGCAAATACTTCACATAGCACATGAAATCAGCTGTCATTCAAAGGCGTTATGAAATGATGTCAGACTGGTTTTTAGGTTGATGTCTCGTGTCATGCACATAAAAAGTAATTAATTTAATAAAGAACAGCTATTCCGATCAAAGGTGTGAATACACCCTGGGTGGAAACCAAACTACTGAACATGACTTTTCAATGAATGTTCTTGTGAAATGGGCTTATTGATGGGCAAAACATGGATGGGGGATAATACTGCCAAAAATCTGATGACTCATGCAAAACAAATCCAAAGCAGGGCTTGTTGCAAAACAGATGCACATTCAAGGAGTGAGGCAGATCTAGTTCCCAGATTTAAATTCTTTTCTCTTGCAAATTTTTTTTTCTATGACAAATGATGTGTTGCAAATCACAGATCTGGATGACAAATTGCAAGAATAACAAGCTAGGGCATGTGAAATTTCAACAGGGCAGCTGTCTTTGACATTTAGAATTGATTTTTATTAGGAAAATGGAAGGTGTCTGAACATGTTATCTATGTCATCTATAAAGGTGAAAAAAAAATGGAATAAAAAAATATTACAAATAAATAATTAATAATTATTAATTATGAGTGAATTATTGAATTATTGTTTCAACCGGTTTGTTAACAAACATTATCTCATTGAGCAACAAATTAAGTGACTGTTTTTATTAGAGAGTACCTGAATCATTTGTTTGAATTGGTCATTGAATCATTTGTTCAATTGATAGATCCAAAAACTTTGATTCAGTCAGAAATGAAGCAAGTGACTGTCTTTTTGAGTATCATTTTTAACCAATTTGTTTAACAGGAATGAATGAAAGGGCTGTCTTTAAGAGTGACTCGTTCAAAAGCACTGATTAAGTCAGGAACGAGACAAGTGGCTGCTGTTATGAGTGAGTCATTGTATCATTTGTTCAACCGATTCATTCAGAAACATGAACTCATTCAGCAGCAAATTAAATGACTGTCTTTAAAAGGGGAACATTAATTGCTTGTTCAATCGATTCATTTAAAAATGTTGATTTAGTCAGCAACGAAGCAATGATTGAGTCGTTGAATCGTTTATTCAACCAATTCTTTCAAAAACGATTCATTCATTCAGTAGCAAAGCATGCGACTCTGTTTGAATGAGTCATAGATTTGTTTGTTAATCCATCTTTTTCAAAATGTTAATTTGTTCAAGAACAAAGCATGTGGCAGTCTTTACAAACGAGTCATTGAATCATTCGTTCAACCAGTTTGTTTAAAAATATTAATTCATTCAAAAACTAAGCATGTGTCTGTCTTTACGAGTGAGTCATTTGAATGTTTTTTTTCTGTTCAAAAACACTGATTTATTAAAGAGACACCACTACTGTGGACACTCTGTGGTTTTATTTGGAGCTATTTTCATTGATGGAGCAAAAACATTGATGTTGATATATTCCAGACCATATTTAGACAAGGAAGCCAAGACTTAGTCTCTAGTGCACCAAAGATCTTATCTGCTAACTTTGGTCTAATTTTGTCTACCGGATTTTGGGACTTTGATAAGAGTTGTAGTTGTCTTAGTCTGTAATTTAGACATCAAACAAACCCGTGCATGCCTCAAGCATTAAACACAGTTTGTTTAGAGCACTTTAATTTCATTGTAATCTTACCAGTGTGTAGGCTGCTTTATACATGTTACATCTTTTATCTCCATTATTGTAACATATTTATTAATTGTAGATTATAAAACTTTTATAACTTCTTTATTCCATTAAATCCTTTCCCTTACCCAGCAGGGTAACTCACACAGTGCTAAATGCAATGTAGTCATGCATGCATAAATAAGCAGGCTTATTAACTGTCATTAAAAGAAAATCGAAATACTTGCCATGGATTTTTTTTATTTTTCATCTGTCACATGGAGCAAGTGAGTCAGATTAGATAAATGTCAACATGGACCAGTTGTAAAATGCCATCGTCCTCAAAAAACATGAACAAAAGTGCACAAAGAATAAAAAAAATACTACTACATTAAATACAAGTTCACTGACTGCAGATTATTTTACAATGCTGTCATAACCAAAACCGTTTTCCATGTTTTGGTCCAATAGTGTTCAGTTGGAAAACACGTATTAGTTTTACACATTGGCATTCTCAGTCTCTTTCCCTTTTACTGCAGTGATGATGTGTTTTTATTGGCTACTTTTGGACAATGCATTACCCTGTTTCCCATGTTTCCTGTATCCAACCAGATTTTTTTAAGAAACAACTTAAAACAAACTAAACCATGGTCACATGACATTAACATAATTTCCAATTAAGCTTCAGCAACGCTTTAAGACTTCAGTTATAATTGTTTGTAAGTGTGTGAATAAACACAATTAGGCTGTTAAAGCAAGTAAATGAGTTCACTTGTTTGGCATGATTATGTTTAATATCACCAACAGCCTCTCATTTAAATGCTTTAAAGTGCTTTAAACAAAGCACATACAAATCAGATCAGTTGATAAATAGAGGTCACAATCTCAAAGGTCCAGTTTCATTCTCATTGATACTTACCATATGTGGACTAGTTGAAACCAGGTCACTCTGAATGGTCTGGAAAACACATCACAATTGTCATATTTTCCCCCAGATCCTCCCATGACAACTGCAGTTTGGCCGGATCAGCTCGGCGTCCTGGTCCAGTCATTGAAGGAGTGTGTGGCAGAAGTGGCAGAGAGAGCCAGGCGCTCAGTGAGCTTCGTCCTGCTCCAGGAGGCAGCGTGCAGCACGGCCCAAGGCCTGCAGCTGCAGCAGAGAAGGGACGCTGTCTTCAGCCAGGCAGTGAGTTATCAGACACAAAGTCTTTGGCCTTTAGTTTAGTTAAGTGTGTTTTGAAAAAATTTGTTTTCACTTTGGTAAAAAAAACTATTCCAATCTGTGTTTAAATCAATTTCTTAGCATTGATATAATTCATCAAGTTGAAACGCTGGGTCAGTGATGGTTAAATTCCGGGTGTGGTTTAGTTAAGCTTTAAATTAAGCAGTGTTTGAGTTGAACCGGCTAGCTTTTTAAACCACTGGGTCTGTGACGATTAAGTTTAGGGTGTGGTTTGGCTCAACCTTAAATTTAGCAGTACTAACCATTGTGTGTGTGTGTGTGTGTGTGTGTGTGTGTGTGTGTGTGTTCACTGCTCTGTGTGTGTGCACTTTGGATGGGTCAAATGCAGAGCACGAATTCTGAGTATGGGTCACCATACTTGGCTGAATGTCACTTTCACTTGACTTTTTTTTAAGCTTACGGAGTTTCTGAAGATATGTTTGTTGTGTATCTGCAGCTGGCTGCACTGGCGTGTGGATTTGTCATGCAATTATATGCAGGTTTGGAGGATAAGGGCTTTCTCAGACAGCTGCATGCCGTCGGGTTGGTGGCCCAGTTTGAGAGCCTGCTGAGTACATACAGTGAGTATCCTCTATCAAATACGCAATCACACCAAAATAACCTGCTAGATGCAGTAAAACGCTGGTTACTGGAGTAAACATGGTTCTATGAATGGTGGAAGACCCCCAGAGAAATACATGGTGGAAGGAGTCGCGTTTTACACATAACATCCAGAATATCATAAAATTAATCAGTCACATGTGACTTTGAGCGATGACCTGCCGGAAGCTATATCAGCTCCTGACAGCATCACGGTCGGTCTCATGGTCATTCTCAATCCAAATGATCAGAGACTCAGGTTGTCATGATCCAGTCACTGAACTTCTGTTAATTCACCACCAGAGGTCATCATCCACAACACAGACTCTCACACTACACAGTACACTCTGGACTACATTTCCCATGCTCCATTGCACCAATCACATTCACCTGAAAACAATCACACACAGCTGCCACCAATTACACACACACAGCACAATCATCAGACACGCTTGACTTCCTTTCACACACGGCAGAGTATTGTTCTGCACATATCCCTCTCCTAGTGATAGCTGCGATACGTAAGCCTTTCCGTGTTAGTTTCTAGTTTTCATAAATTAGTTCTACCATTCATAAAACCACGTTTACTCCAGTAACCAGCGTTCTATTTCACTGTTTCAGACCGCCAGAGTCGGTCAATACATGGAAGAAGACGAGAACAACCAAGTCATGAGGAAATAAGTGCTAGCTTGGTATATCAAGTTTGTACAAAATATAGATATTTTTTTCTTAAATTGATTCGATATGAGGCAATACGTTTATATCGATATACAGTAGATACAGTAGTTTGATACCTGTAGTGCCAACAGCAAATGCACTATAGAATTCTCAGTACGAGTCAGTCCTGATACAGTGTTATAAACATGAACCAGCTAATCATCAGTACGCCTGCACTCCGGGTCAGGGCAACGTAGCTCCTACTTAAAGGAACACTCCACTATTTTTGAAAATAGGCTCATTTTTCAACTTCCCTAAAGTTAAACAATTGAGTTTTACAGTTTTTGAATCCATTCGGCCAATCTCCAGGTCAGGCGGTAGCACTTTTGGCTTAGCTTAACATAGATCATTGATTCTGATTAGACTGTTAGCATCTCATTTAAAAATGTTTCAAAACATAGGAAATTTCGATTTGTTTCCTATTTAGAACTTGACTCTTCTGTAGTTACATTGAGCACTTCAGCACCTCTACAAACTTTGTCCAATCAAATGCTCTCTAGTATCTGAAGTGTCCCCTCTCCTACACTATAAAGCGATATTGAAGTTGTAGCTAAAATCAGTCGATTGTTCACAGAATTACTGCTTTCTTTATGGTGAAGTGCACTGCATAGGGGATAGGGAACAATTCAGTGTAAATATGCTTTCCTTTGGGGCAAATGTAGTCTGGTTTCGCATTGTCTTCAGTGGACCTGTATAGAACTGTTCAAACTGTTTTATAAAAACAATAATCCACTCAAGATTGTGCGTTATTAATTTACTACTGTTTTGGCACTCCATACATGTAGTAAAATGACAGTAACCCACATAACAAACGGACTTTGCTCAAATGTGGCCTCAAGCTGGCACTGCTGACCTCCTGTCGGCAATATCCGGGCCGATTGTTGTTGGGAGGAGTGTAGCCCAGATCAGTCAGGTGATATGTGGCCCAAATCAGGATCTGGCAGCATATTATGTGACCCATGATAAACAAAATAAATCCAATATTGCATGAAAACGATTAAATGATCACATACATTTTAATGAAGTGTAGTATTGTTAGTATTTGAAATGCCAAGTTAAACAGAATGAAACATTATCATTTAGTTATCATTAAAGTTAAGCAAATCAGTCAACTGCATTAAACCGCACTTAATTATAATTTTATTAAATTTTATATTATTATTCTTGCTACAAATAATCTTAGAATCCTTAACTTACATGAAGAGAGAGAGATAATTTAACCATTATCATGTAATATTTATTTGGTTTACCATGGAGCACATAATTTTTTATTAGGATGCTGTCATGGACAAGCATTAAATAAAATGATCCTGAAAGTATCTTATTTTTATTTAAATCCTCTGTATCCATGTGATGCTTGGTGTGAGGAACAGATCATTCATAGGCGATATGTATCTCCTTCCTCTGTAACTATAGTAACAATTAAACAATTTGCTGTTAAGAAGTTCTACAAAAAGTTTTATGGCAGTGATATCAAACGCTCATTGAATGATATATGCGCGCCTTGACAGAGTTTATGATTAAGTTACATGTGTCTATCTGTTATGTAGACGCACTCTTTACTAGTCGATTTGTTCTTTATAAAAATAAATAGAAAAATCAATGCAATACATTTTTTAATGCACAGTTACATGGTTTGTGGATTTTAAGTCTGATTTTCGATTCAGTTTAATGTACTGTACTTTATTGGCATAGTTTGTGTGTACAGCAGTTTTGGCCCACATCTGGCCCGCATGGATTTCACGTTGGCCAGATGTGGGCCGGATCTGGGCCAACACTATGTTGCTGTCTGGGACCAAAGCATGTCACAAAATGAATAAAAGTGGTTATAGTAATACACAATGCAATAATATGAAATATTAAGGTCTGGGCTATATAATGCTCAGTTGTGGCTCAGATTTGGGGATTTTGGTTTACTTAAGGCTGAGAATTAGCACCAATATTAAAACCTGTTTTGGCCCAGATTAGGGCCAGTTAAGGGTGATTACCTGGCTGAGATTCGACACTTTGGCCGAGGGAAAAGTGATTGTTTGGCCCGGATCTGGGCCAGAAGACATTTGCTATGTAGTAATTCAGCCTCGAGTGACGTAATGCTTTATTTTGCACTTGTTCTCTGCGTATGATTGCTGTATGGCTGTTTCCCACAGCAACCAAACTTTGAAATAAACACTCTTCCAGTTTGCGCGTGCCTTAGATCGCAGATTACAGTCAAGTGCTTGAACATGCATCTTAACACGATACAAGTTTGACCTCAGTTCACTGTTCTTGCAGTGTGAAGAGCTGGAGGCTGTTGTTTTTGTCTAATGAAGTGTGTTTGAATGACTCATGAATGACTGCGATTGTTTGCTTTGCTGGGAGAAAGTTAATCTGTAAAGGCAATGCCGGTGGGGAGATTACTGTGTCAACTGTGTTCCGAGGTAATGTTAGAGAATTACGTTGGTTATGAAATAATAACTGTGCCTTAAGAGAGTGAGGTACATCGTGTTTTGCAATCAACATTCCTGGTTAAACAGGGTAGTTAGGCGGTCTAATTGTAGTTAACATTTTGAAATTATTATTTTTTTTCCTTTATATTTTCTATTTTATTTCACATTACAGTTAAACTTTTAGTAATTAATTTTTGTTGTTGTTGTTATTATTCCTTTGTGGTTTTTATTAATTTGTATTTCATAGTTTCAAAAGTTAGAAGTTAGAAAAATTAGATGTGTGTATATATATATATATATATATATATATATATATATATATATATATATATATATATGTGTGTGTGTGTTTTTTTTTGTGTGTTTTTTTTTACTTCTAGTTTTAATTTCAGTTAACTATAACACTATAACATTGAAGTTAGAGACAACATTTTTATGAACCAGTCATTTTTATGTGAGCATAACTGGTCAATCATGGCATCAAACATTGTGCATCCCTCCAGCTTTGCCTCCCTCTCTGACAAGCTTAATCACTTTTATGCTCGTTTTGATCAAAATAATGAGATCTCCCTGAGCAAAAAAGCTGAGCATCAACCCAATGAACTGCATCTCACACTCTCCACCTCAGATGTTTACTCCACTCTGCATAAGGTGAATGCACGGAAGGCAGTTGGCCCTGATGGAAAATATTTTCATGTACTTAAAGCCTGTGCGGAGCAGGTGGCTGAGGTTTTCACGGACATTTTCAACCTGTCCCTGGCCCAGGCAACTGTTCCCACTAGTTTCAAAACCTATACCATCGTGCCAGTTCCGAAGCACTCCGAAGCCAGTACCGAATGCTGTTCATTGATTTCAGTTCTGCATTTAACAGTGTAATCCCCTCCAAGCTGATCTACAAGCCTGAAACCTGACTGAGATCTGAAATAAATCTACAACTGGATTTTTGATTTTCTGACTAACAGACCTCAGTCTGTTAAGTTAGATAACCTCTCATCCTCCATCACCCTGAACACCGGGGTACCACAGGGTTGCGTACTGAGCCCTCTTCTGTATTCCCTATTCACCCATTACTGTGTTCCTGTTTATGGCTCCAAAACCATAATCAAATTCGCAGATGACACCATGGTGGTAGATCTGATCAAGCATGAGTCAGCCTACAGGGATGAGGTGCAGCATCTGGCTGTGTGCTGTGCCACCAACAATCTGGAACTAAACACCCAGAAGACTAAGAAGATCATTGTGGACTTCAGGCAGACTAGTCATGCACACACACCCG
Source organism: Carassius carassius (assembly GCF_963082965.1). NCBI lineage: Eukaryota > Metazoa > Chordata > Actinopteri > Cypriniformes > Cyprinidae > Carassius > Carassius carassius. Next base: position 34,418,859 of record NC_081761.1, read on the forward strand.
TCTACATCAATGGAGCTGTAGTGGAGTGTGTCAAGTTTCAAGTTCCTTGGCATCCACATCTCTGATGACCCCATCTGGTCCCTTAACACCTCCACCCTGGTCAAAAAGGCACAGCAGCGCCTTTACTTCTTACGGAGCCTTAAGAAAGTTCACCTGAGTCCCAGGATCCTTGTGGAATTCTACTGCTGTACCATTGAGAGCATACTCACAAACTGCATCTCAGTGTGGTGCAGCAATTTCTCCACATCTGACAGAAAAACACTCCAGCGGGTGGTGAAAACTGCTCAACAGATCACTGGCTCTCAGTTAATGTCCATTGAGAACTTTTATCATAAGCGCTGCCTGGGCAGGGCAATAAACATCATCAAGGATGCCTCTCACCCTAACCATGGACACTTCACCCTCCTTCCACCCGGCAGGCGTTATAGGAGCCTATGCTCTCGCACTAGTAGGCTCAGGAAGAGCTTCTTCCCCGAGGCTGTGACGCTTCTGAACACCACACCACCAATCTAACCTGCACCTGCTTTCTTATAGCACTGGTCACAGTACTTTACATACATGTATTTGCACTACTCATATTTTGCACAGACTGCACATTGTTCAAGCTATCACACTGTAAACTATCTAAAGTTGTTACCGTACATAGCACAGTAAACTATTTCTATAAAAATAATATTGCACTACTGATACTTTGCATAGAATACATTGTTTAACAATACTATTGTTACTATAGCCTGAATGCAAGTCACTTTGGTTAAAGGTCCCATGACATGGATTATTTCCTTTTCTTTAAATGCTTTTTAATGTTTCCTTAGGTGTACTTATATTGTTAGTATGATTTTTACATTTAAAATTTTGAAATAAAAAGCATTTTTTATATCCTGATAATAGCCCTCTGGCTTGAATGCTCTGTTTGAAGGGGCGTGTCTGCTGTGAAACTCCGAGTAAACGACAACTGTTGTGATTGGCTGACATCTTTGCATTTGAAATGCATATTACATGTGGACCCCTCTCAAATATATATATATATATATATATATATATATATATATATATATATATATATATATATTCTACAGCTGTCGAGATTAACGAATCGTGGATTTGTTGATTATATAATTATTTTTTCGATCTTTTCCCATCACATGAAAGGCTGCAGTGATGAGTATTGAATAGACAGCGTCTGTTTATCGCGTGAATGCAGTGATCTCGTCATTATTGCAACACGTTTTCTCTCACAAAATGCTTTCACCACAGCTATCAGCAAACACATGAATACAGTAAGAGCTTTGTTGTGCAGCATAACAGCGTCATTCATTGTAAAGGCAGTTTGGGCAAGTGTGCAGATATAGCCTACTCGCGATGTGTGAGAGCTCCGAAAAAAGGGAGCGTTCTTTGATCGCTCTCTGTAGTTAAATCACAATTTAAATAACAGATTTGTTTCATGCTACTAAGAGAAACAACGTGAATTGATCGTTTAGTCACTGGCTTGATTCACTGATGCATAAACAGTAGGCTATTAAACGATTTAGAAAGAAAGTCTGTGTGAACTTGAATGATTAACTACACATCAGAAATCACTGATCACAGATCAGGCATTAATGAACAGGGTTACTCACTGTTTGTGGCGGTGCTGTCGAATCCATATCATAAAAGTCTGTTTGTAACGCCTGTCCTGACATTAGGGTGACCACCTGTTAATAAGCCCAAGGGGGAACAAGGGGTACGTTTCTGAGGGACAATGCGGGACACCCCATGGGCAGACTCACTGATAGTGGTTTACCCATTTCTAGCACATAGTACCTTATATTAATAATGCCCTATTCCCCTAAACATGTGTAATTGCTGATGTATGCTCATGACAGAATTGACAGATGCACTTCCACTTACGATTTACTTTAGCTATTTTATTAATTTTTCATTACAATTTATTCACTTTAAATAAATTATAATATAAAATTATAGGATTAAAATGAATTGTAGTTGCTCAACACCACAGGAAAAGTAAAAAAAAAGTCTGACATCACAACTCAAGGGAAGGGAAGGGTAATAAAGATAATGAATTTCAAACGAAAGTGACTGAACCAATCATGTTTTTATTAATATAAGTACATACATATAATTTGATATAATATAGAAGTAACGTTAGGCTATTTTTATACTTCAAACTGAAGTTAATGAACCAATCATATTTTTATTAACAAGTACATATGCATATAAATTGATAGCCTAATACGTAGCAGGCTATAGAAGTATTATTTTGAACACGGTGCCTCGCCCTCGACCGGTCTGACTTCTTCACGCGACTTCTGCCTGCACTTTCCTAACGGCTGCTGCAACTTGCGCTCTCTTCATCTACTCTATAAAGCAAAAAGGGGACAAAATGGTCGTATTGTCTTTGTGCATATAGCCTAGATGAATTAGATAAATTAATAGAAACAATATAACTTTAATTCACACTTGAGCTATATAGCCTACCGAGGTTGTGGAGGCTCGACATCAGCATATTTTGCAGAGCTTTTCACTGCTGCCAGCACTCCCGTCTTTCCCAGGATTTATGGAACTCTGCACAAGTCATCATTAAATTCATTTTTACTTTGATTTCGCTGCGGACCAGGTTAAATGAGCACCTGTTTCTCACATCGGTCCAGGCACCTTTCATTATTGAAAACACTCGTTCCGAGTAAGCATTGCTCACGGGGATGCTCAAAATGAAAGACAGTAGCTTGGCATACTGTGGGAACGCAGACGTGCTCCTGAGTGCTTGGGCCCAAAGCGCACCTACAGGGTGACTGTGTATTTCCAGATGAGGCAATATCTCTTTCAGAACACAGCTCTCGTTGTAGAGCTCATCCAGGTCGAGTTCATCATCCATCTGAAGGGCCGATACAGCGGCCGTTAATTCCCTGTAGCTGATTTCTTGCTTTTCCTTAAGATTGAAACACTGGATGTTGAACAGGTGCCCAGATTCTGAGAAGTTGAACCATTTCTCAAGGTATTGCTCCGCGATATCATAAAAATTTGTGAATTCTCTCTTGAGCCTGTCAACCCTAAGATTAACGGAGGAGAGGAGGACGCGGTCAACTTTTGCTCCGAAAAAAGCATCTTTTTTGCGCTGCTGGAGTTTGGTTCGGAGGCCGTTCATAAGTGTATATACTTCAACTGAGGTGAGACTGTCACTCTCAAGACTCAGCACAGCACCAGTGAAAAGCTTTAAAGTGTTTTGCAAGAAGAAGAGTGTGACCTCCAGCTCGCTGCATTCATCTTCCTCTCCATGCTCGTTACCCTGGAGCGCATCCCAGAGGACACGGGGGCACTCCTCCTGTCCCAGTGACAAGAAGTAGCTGCGCACCGCTGGCCAGGTGTTGACAAGTCTGTCAATTGCAGGGTGCAGGCTCAACCAGCGTGTCGGGACGTGACGCAACAGTGTTTGGTACTCCATGTCAGCAAATTCAAACATTTCTTTGAGGGTGGAAACTCTCTTCGCAGAACAGCTGAAATGGTTGAATGATTTTATGACGATAGTCTCCACATCTATTTGCAGTGCATTGCTGGCACGTTTTACTGCATTGTGTATTATGTGAGCTGGGCAGTTTGCGGGAAGGATCTTGCTGTTGATTTTTTTTAGACTTTGGTAAATGGAGTGTTTTCTGCCGAAATTCACTGCCGCATTGTCAGCCGAGTAAGCCGAGATATTATTGATGCTGAGTTTGTGTTCCTTTAATTTATTCAGTAAAGTGTCAGTGACGGCATCTGCGGTCTCGGCTGCTTGTTCAAAGAAATCAAGAACTCTGTTCTGGATGCCCTGCTCAGGAGTCCAGAATCTCACAGAGATCGGGAATGTTTTCACATTGCCTTTATTAGAGGCATCGGTTGAAATGGAAAAGAACATATCTTTTGACTCGAGGCATTGGGAGAAGTCAGATGCGAGGGGTGCCAGGACGTTTGTGACCAGTGCTTCAGCTTTTGTGCGACCGCAGCTAACGAGTTTAGCTATGCCCGAATCCGAGTACAGTTTTGGTGTTAACTTCATCGCACAGTCAAGCGATCTGTATGATTGTTGGTGGGCCACACAGTGGAACACGGAGGTCAGCTCAGCAGCAGCTATTTTATTATACATGGAATCATCCTGCTTCTTAAAGAAGGACGAGACCAACGTGTTGGTCTGTACTGTCGCGGTGTTGGTACAGTGTAATTTGCTGCTAGCATGCAGCCTAACATCTGCCTCCCCCCCGTGAGAGACACCAAACTCTTTCCTACACACTTTGCAGAACGCTTTACTTTCATCATGTAGGGCTTTTGCAATCCATGGATACCTGCCCACCCACTCCTCCCGGTACCTGCAGAGACGTTTTAGCTTTTTTACAGCGTGTTGGGGTTCCGGTACACCAGCCATGTCAATTTCATGAATGAAAATTAGCTTATCAGTGCATATCTTAATGCGCGCCTACGGTATATCTAAAAAAAAAAAAAAAACAAGATGCTGCAGCCAATGAGCAGCCGGCGGGGGCTGGTTGCCAGGCTGCAGGATGACTCAACCTCGCTCCACGGACAGTTTTTTATGTTTTATCAGACAATAACTATTTAAGATTTTGCTTCAGTATAATTTTCGGTGGGATTTGGGATTAAGATTTTGCTTCAGTATAATTTTCGGGACAATTAGAGCGGGATTCGGGATTCGGGACAGCAGCTTAGATTTCGGGACTGTCCCGAATTTTTCGGGACGTCTGGTCACCCTAATAAACACACATACAGTAAACGTTCATTATGTATTTATTACTTTTAGTATCTTGACACTTGCTCAAGCAGCGTTTTGAGCTCAGATAAGATGGTTGTTGAGCGTCCACAGGAGACTGTTAATTTTACATCGGAATACACTACCTGTTATTAACGGAAAAATGTAAATTATCCACCAAATTATCATTTTTGTAAGTTAACAACGATGCCACCTCAGTAAATTAGTCAAATAGTAAACGGAGTTATTGCCTACATAACATATTTTAATATAAATAATGTAGGAAAAACATTAAAACAGAAATAATAAAGATGTAAACTTCATCTCTCATTCAAACTCGCTCGCTCCCGCTCTCGTAGTAACGTGCTGAACTGTCAAGTAATGTTCGTTTGGCTGCCTGAGGCTCGAGGATATAGAGCCATCAACATTTTTTGAGCAAGCATTGATTTTGCGTGACACAGTCTCAATTTGCGGGACGCATGAATTGGGCTTCAAACGCTGTGCGCGCACGCGCTACGCGGGACGGGTGGTCACCCTACCTGACATTGCAACTGAATTATATGTAAACATTTGGGCGGGCAAAGCAGAGAAAGGGGAGGTAACATTTCTCTTTACAACGTCACAAAGAGGAGATTCCAGATCAGCCGTTTGAGCTTCCATTTTCTCAAAGGCAGAGAAAGATAGTAAAATCTCTATTTCCACCGATTAAAATTTTTAACTTGGGGACCACATACATGCTAGGGGAAGTCATATTAATGTTAAAAAACTTCAGAAAGTGAAATTTTCATGTCATAGGACCTTTAAAAGCGTCTGCTAAATGCATAAATTTTAATTTACTATTGCACACACATCCAACTGTATTTATCACCACTGTTCTTACGTTGCTGCTGTTCATAATGTACATATAATCCTCACATTGCATTCCTATTTATATTCTTTACATACTCTGCTTAATACTGTATATAGCAACTCCACTGTACATTCTGTAAATCATAGCTTCACTTACTCTGCACTTATATGTAAATAAAACACTATATTCTTGCACGTCTGGTTAGATGCTAACTGCATTTCATTAGCTCTGTACTTGTACTCTGCATAATGACAATAAAGTTGAATCTAAAAATCTTCCAGATGCTACAGTGACGTGTTCAATTTTCCCAGCCCACTTATGATTGGTGTCTTTGTGGTCAGCTTTTGAGTGAGGTTCGCCTTCACATTGCTGAAGTCAGTGGTTCCTATCATTCCCAATGTCTTCCCACGTTTTTCTTGTGTAATCATTATCCTTAAATACTGTTTTTAAACACCAGACATCTGGGCTCTTAAGTAGTCCTGCTAAACGGGTGAATTATTATTATTATTTTTTTTCACAGAGCACAGCTTGTACTGATCACTGCAGAACTTATACTATACTGATGTACAACCTAGAGACTATAAACAACATAAAGATCAAATAAAATATAATATGAAGATAATACAATGTTGTTGTTGTTTTATCCTAAATGATATTACCCACTAAACCAATCCAGCCTCTGTACAACTGTAAACAATAGATGCATTTGTACAGAATATATTTGGGTGCTTGTATTGCATGGAAATTAAAGTTATGGAACAGAATTGCATCTTTATTTTTAGTCAGAAGAAGTCTGTAGTATTTCCTCATGTAGATAGCACGTATATGCTGTAGTAACATAGATGTTTGTCACTCAGGTGAGGAAATAGGGATGCTGGAGGACATGGAGGTGGGGATCAGTGACCTGCACAGAGTGACCTTCAGGATCACAGAGGCAGCGTCCGAGGAAGCTGTCAGCCTGCAGCCCTCTGTCAGCGGTAGACGGTGAGAGAGACCACACACACACACACAAACATACTGTACATGAGTGAACATTCATATCCTAAACACCCTCTGTCTCTTTCTAGCTCTCGCATCACTTACTGTCAATTTTTTATGGTCCTACATTTATTTTATAGACAAAAATGATTAAAAACATAACATAAAAAAAGTAATGGAAATAAATATTTAAGTCACTCACATTTACCAGTTATGTACAGTATCTACATCTTTTTTATGTTTAATATATATATTTTTTTTACATTTTTATATTCATTATATTATATAATATTATTAAAATTACATTTAAATAAACATTTTAATGAAATTTATTGTTGAAGAACTTTTATTCAGCATGAATGCATTAACTTGATCAAAATATATTTATAATTTTACAAATGTGTCAGTTTCCTCAAAAATATAAATCAACATTGATAATAATAAGAAATGTTTATTAAGCGGCAAATCAGCATATGATAATGATTTCTGAAGGATCATGTGACACTGAAGACTGGCGGAATCATGCTGAAAATTCAGCTTACTGTACACAAGACAGAAATAAATTACATTTTACCAGATATTAATATAAAAAGCAGTTATTTTAAATTGTAATAATATTTCACAACATTACTGTTTTTACTGTATTTTGGATTCAATAAATTCAGCCTTGCTGAGCAGATGAAACATCTTTTAAAAACCATTACAAAGTTATGATATTATGGTAGTGCACTGTGCTAGTTCGTATGCATTTTGTGAGTGCAGTTGCTCTTAAATGAGTTTCAGGAATTTCACCAAGGAAGCTGCGGGAACATGCTGGTATTGACAGAGTTTAAAAATGTAACCTGTTTTTGTGTTAGAGACCATTACACTGTCGAGGTGCCTCTCCCACATCATGCCTTCCAAGCGCTCCCGGATGAGCTGCGCCAGGGCAAGCCGCTACGCGTGCTCCCCGTGCTCTTCAACGTGGGCATCAACGAGCAACAAACCATCGCTGAGAGGTACAAGCACTGACTGATACAAATGAAACATAATCCCTACAAGCATAAATGCTCGGTGAAGCGTGTCTGAGCTGGAACATGATGCTTGTGCTCTCTGTGTGTCTCCCTCTCAGATTTGGTGATATATCTTTACAGGAGAGAATAAACCAAAAGAACTTTGAGATTCTAGAAGGCTACTATAAATCCTTAACCAGCATGGTGCCGTCTGAATGTAAGTTCATCATTGGAGAAACTGAGCTTTTTATATTGCGTTTAGTCATTCATCAGTTACTTTTATTCAAACATTGGGAACAATGTACTATATAGAAACTAGTTACTGTATCAACTCGGCATTGTGTACTGCAAAGATGATTAAAGCTGACTTTCTTTATTCAGAAGTCAGAAAGAGCTTTATTGCCAAGTATGTTTGCACAATGCACATACAAGGAATTTGTTTTAGTGTCACAAGCTTCCAAAGACAACAACACAGAGATAATAGAAATGCACATATGTACAGTCATGGCCAAAAATACCAGCACCCTTGGGAAATATAATCAAAGAAGGCTGTGAAAATTAATCTGCATTGTAAAAATAAATTAATTATAATAATCACAATTTTCAATTGGATAATAATAGTTTAAAATGGGGAGAAATATCATGTCAGAATATCAAAAATGTGTTTCTCTAATACACATTGGCCACAATTAATGGGCACCCTTTTATTCAATACTTTTTGAAACCTCTATTTGCCAGTTTAACAGATCTGAGTTTTCTCCTATAATGCCTGATGAGGTTAGAGAAGACCTGACAAGAGATCAGAGACAATTCCTTCATCCAGAATCTCTCCTGATCCTTCAGAATCACAGCTTCTCCTCTTCAGTTCACTCCTCTCATTTTCTGTAGGCTTCAGGTCAGAGGACTGGAATGGCCATAGCATTTACATTTAATCATTTAGCAGACGCTTTTATCCAAAGCGACTTACAAATGAGAACAATAGAAGCAGTCAGATCAACAAGAGAACAACAACAGTATACAGGTGCCATGACGAGTCTCAGTTAGTGTAGTACAGAACGCATAGCCAGGTTTTTTTTTTCTTTTTTTAAATGAAAAGACAAGAAAAGAAGGAAAAGTGCAACTACTAGTTGGTTAAGTGCTGGCTAAAAAGATGAGTCTTTAGATGTTTCTTGAAAATGAGTAAAGACTCAGCTGTACGAATTGAGATTGGGAGGTCATTCCACCAGCTGGGCACAGTCCATGAAAAGGTCCGTGAGAGTGATTTTGAACTTCTTTGGGATGGCACCACAAGGCGTTGTTCACTTGCAGAGCGCAAACTTCTGGAGGGCACATAAGATTTAACCAGTGAGTTTAGGTATGTTGGTGCCGTGCCAGTGGTCGTCTTGTAGACAAACATCAGTACCTTGAATTTGATGCGAGCGGCTACTGTTAGCCAGTGTAACCTGATAAGGAGAGGATTAACATTAGAGAGGGTAATATGCGGCTTGTCTCCAACAATTTGATTGATGAGGGTCATAAGAGCCATCTGTTCTGGACACCTGTTTGTACACTCACCCCCTCCCCTCCCTGTACACCCCAGTGACCTAAATATGAACTTATGAACCTAAGAAGGAATTTCGGTGAGGGACGGGAGAAAAGGGTTTTGTGTGTGTGTGTTTGTGTGTTGGGAAACGATGTGCTTTTTTAAACATTAAAATGCAAAATCGTGAAAATGGTACAAGGGAAGTTTTTATTAAGGTTTTAAGTACACAGTGTATTTCAAGAAAAAGGTTATAAACACAGACAGAAACGGAAACAATGTAATGATCGTTTTCGTAGTTGGAAAAGTGTAAAGTTGTAACAAATGAAATAAAAAGAAAACTAGGTTGCTGGTTATTTATCTAAAACAACTATACAAGTCAAAAACTATCAGATACATTTCGTTAAGCAACATGTGAAAAAGATGTGAAAGCTTGTAGCATTGCAGTTTAAAAAGGTGTAAAAACGTTGCTAAAGTTGTTACAAATTAAATAAAAAGAAAACTAGGTCACTGGATATTAATGTAAAACGACTAAACGTCAAAAACTATCAGAAAAAGATTATAAACACAGACGAGACGGAAACAATGTAATGGTCGTTTTTTTTCGTGCATGGAAGTGTAAAAACGGTGTTAAAGTTGTTACAAATGAAATAAAAAGAAAACAAGGTTACTGGATATTTATGTAAAATGACTAAAGTCAAAAACTAACAGATACGTTTCTTTAAGCAACACGTGAAAAGATGTGAGAGTTTGTAGTATAATAATTTAAAAAGCTGTTTTGTTACCAGTGAGAAAACTAGGTAACAGTTTTAGCATTTGTAACGTTACCTTACCTCATACTAAAAAAGAAGCGAATGTAAAGAAGCGATACAAACCAGAAAAGTTGTGGTTTGTCACGTCAGGATTTAATCGAGAGTGTTACTGACAGAGAGTTAAACAGAAGAAAAAAATATCTCACAGCAAAGTGTTACGACGTCTCCGGTAACGTTAGATCGACTCAAACTAAAAAAAGAAGCTAACGTAAAGCAATGTTACAAACCAAGAAAGTAGGCGTTTGTCTTGTCAGGTGAAAGGTTAAAACAAAAGGAAAAAAGACGGTAGGCATTTACGCTGATCTCAAAGAAAATACATCGGACCTCGTCTTTAAAACATCAGCACAAGATACTTGTCAAAACTATGCTGAACTTTACCACTAACTACAATTTTTCAAATCTAGACTGTTACTGACAGAGAGTTAAACGAAAGAAAATAAAAAGGTCTCCCAGCAGAATTTGCGAAGCCTCCGGTAAAACAACCTCGCAGCACGCTGACACACTCAGAACGCTTACGTCCGGTCCCACTCAAACCACTTCTTCTTCCTCTTTCACGCACGGCTTTAGGTGCATTTACCGCCACCTACAGGGCAGGAGTGTGGAGCATTGACCTTATTGAAAACTAACTCAAACATAAGAGATAAAAGAAATACAAAAATAAAATGAATGATAATAATAAACTTAGTAGTGATTCTTTAAATCCTGTTTATCAGGATCTTAATCATTGAAACGTTTCTATAGTCACATCTTTATTTAACATTTTCTAAAATGAGATCTGATTTATTTCTATAATAAGTGCTTGTGTAAGTTGTAATCTTTCATTGTCATATCTTTTACATTTTATTAAAATAGGTTCAACTGTTTCAGAAGATCACATTTAACACAAAGTCCAGACACAAGTTTTTCCTCTTATAAATAATGACTGATTAAGTGCAATGGGTCCGATTCTATGGCGAGATCTTCCCTTCTTTTCCCAAAATTCTCCTTTCATTTCCAACTGTTCTTTGAATATTATATAAATGCCGTCCTTTATTCTCACCATCCCATTTAATTTGTCACTTATCTTTTATTTTTTTATTTATTTTTTTTATTAATCCTTTTATTTCTAATTTACTCATTGGAGTTTTAAATACGATGTCTGACATTTTAATGCTTTTATCTGAACCACTATTCGTTACTTTCTATTCCTATATGTGCAGGTATCTATACAAAATAGAGATCAGAGACAGAGATCGTGTCCTGCTGCTGTGTCCTGAAACCAAATAATTGTCTTTATCTTTAGAAAAAGACAATCGTGTCCTGCTGCTGTGGTCTGAATATCCAGTCTGTCTTCATCATGAAATGATGAACCCATCATCAGACCCCATTCTGGAGATTGTGTGTATGCTTGTTTATTTTTACAGACATATTTCATCATAAAACTAGGTAAGCAGGGCATTGTAATAATATGATAAACGTGATAAGTCGGTCAATCGTGCATCTAGAGTTTATCTTACTGCATCTCTATAATAAATTTCTGCAATGGCTATACTTGTTACGGTGCTTTCAAGTCGGGTACTGGGTTGTTTTATGAACACACCCTTGTTTGCAGACATTGTATGCATTTTTAAAGTTAAAGAGGGTACTGAACTCTTTCACCATCTATTATTGTTAGAACGCATAATCAGTGTTAGGGGGTCAACTAGTTACATATAGCTAAATTATATCATTTGATTACAAAAATAAATGTAATCAGTTACAGTCACTGAGAAAAAATAATTAAATTGCGGTTAATTATAAAAATGTTACATCTGAATATTTTTTCACACACGTACAGATTTAATTGATATATTTCATAAACTATCTAACTACTCTAAAATATGAGTCAGATGTTTCAGGAGTTAAAGACATGCTTATTTCCTATTTGGCCGATGTATATTTATTTGTTAAATTGAACTGTTTTACCACCCCGTTGTTAGATGCCAGGGCATTTCCCTTCATAGGTGTGGAAAAACTTGATTTCAAAACAGTATCATAGCTGTTAAACTTTCTTGTTGTGTATTTAAATATGTATTTAATCTCCAAGCAAATCTGATTTTGTGGTGGTTGTCCTTTAAAATGAAATCACGATCACAATCCTAATTTAAGTGATGAAGGATTTTGAAAAGTCTGATGGTCATTAGTTGTCGAGCGCTCTAATGTTAACCCTGTCCTGTTTACATGTTTCAAAATATTAACGGTTGAAAACATTACAAGTCTTAAAACATGTAATCAAATGTTATCAGTTACATTACTTTTTTTAAGAAATTGAAATAGTTACACTAGCTTTTAGATTTTAAATAGGGTAATTTGCGATCTATAACCTATTACAAAGTTCATAGTAACCTCCCCAAAACTGTGCGTGAAATAATTCCACCAAGGTCTCAGCTACAGCTAAACGTTAAAACAAAAACTTAAGGTCCTTGTTGGCAGTTTTGTGAGGAGTGTGTGTGTGTGTGTGTGTTTGTGTGTGTGTGTGTGTGTGTGTGTGAAAACCGCGTGGTTTGAAAGAAAAATGTTTTAGTTTACATATGTGATTTTACTACAAACTATAAGCATTCTAACTTAGAAACATAATATGTTTTATTTATTTTTTATTTTCCAACCAAACCTGTTGTTCGCAGTTAAAAAAGTCATAAGAATTTTTGTGTTTTGAAAAGAAAGTAAGTTATGATATATAAATAATGTTTTTATTGTTTAACATCAACCACAACGCTTTTATGAGGTTATGTATTTCTTCTGCTTCATGTATGCAATGGTTACCGTACACGTGTTTGTGACCTATTTTGTTTGTTTGTGTATTTATGTACAGGTCCTTCTCAAAAAATTAGCATATTGTGATAAAGTTCATTATTTTCCATAATGTAATGATAAAAATTAAACTTTCATATATTTTAGATTCATTGCACACCAACTGAAATATTTCAGGTCTTTTATTGTTTTAATACTGATGATTTTGGCATACAGCTCATGAACACCCAAAAATCCTATCTAAAAAAATTAGCATATCATGAAAAGGTTCTCTAAACAAGCTATTAACCTAATCATCTGAATCAGCTAATTAACTCTAAACACCTGCAAGATTCCTGAGGCTTTTAAAAACTCCCAGCCTGGTTCATTACTCAAAACCACAATCATGGGTAAGACTGCCGACCTGACTGCTGTCCAGAAGGCCATCATTGACACCCTCAAGCGAGAGGGTAAGACACAGAAAGAAATTTCTGAACGAACAGGCTGTTCCCAGAGTGCTGTATCAAGGCACCTCAGTGGGAAGTCTGTGGGAAGGAAAAAGTGTGGCAAAAAACGCTGCACAACGAGAAGAGGTGACCGGACCCTGAGGAAGATTGTGGAGAAGGACCAATTCCAGACCTTGGGGGACCTGCGGAAGCAGTGGACTGAGTCTGGAGTAGAAACATCCAGAGCCACCGTGCACAGGCGTGTGCAGGAAATGGGCTACAGAGAAGCAGCACTGGACTGTTGCTCAGTGGTCCAAAGTACTTTTTTCTTTTTCTTAATTTTGCATGTCATTCGGAAATCAAGGTGCCAGAGTCTGGAGGAAGGCTGGGGAGAAGGAAATGCCAAAATACCTGAAGTCCAGTGTCAAGTACCCACAGTCAGTGATGGTCTGGGGTGCTACGTCAGCTGCTGGTGTTGGTCCACTGTGTTTTATCAAGGGCAGGGTCAATGCAGCTAGTTATCAGGAGATTTTGGAGCACTTCATGCTTCCATCTGCTGAAAAGCTTTATGGAGATGAAGATTTCGTTTTTCAGCACGACCTGGCACCTGCTCACAGTGCCAAAACCACTGGTAAATGGTTTACTGACCATGGTATTACTGTGCTCAATTGGCCTGCCAACTCTCCTGACCTGAACCCCATAGAGAATCTGTGGGATATTGTGAAGAGAAAGTTGAGAGACGCAAGACCCAACACTCTGGATGAGCTTAAGGCCGCTACCGAAGCATCCTGGGCCTCCATAACACCTCAGCAGTGCCACAGGCTGATTGCCTCCATGCCACGCCGCATTGAAGCAGTCATTTCTGCAAAAGGATTCCCGACCAGGTATTGAGTGCATAACTGAACATAATTATTTGAAGGTTGACTTTCTTTGTATTAAAAACACTTTTCTTTTATTGGTCGGATGAAATATGCTAATTATTTGAGATAGGAATTTGGGGTTTTCATGAGCTGTATGCCAAAATCATCAGTATTAAAACAATAAAAGACCTGAAATATTTCAGTTGGTGTGCAATGAATCTAAAATATATGAAAGTTTAATTTTTATCATTACATTATGGAAAATAATGAACTTTATCACAATATGCTAATTTTTTTAGAAGCACCTGTAAAAGGATTAATTAAAAAATAAATAAAAAAATAAAAGATAAGTGACAAATTAAATGGGATGGTGAGAATAAAGGACGGCATTTATATAATATTCAAAGAACAGTTGGAAATGAAAGGAGAATTTTGGGAAAAGAAGGGAAGATCTCGCCATAGAATTGGACCCATTGCACTTAATCAGTCATTATTTATAAGAGGAAAAACATGTGTCTGGACTTTGTGTTAAATGTGATCTTCCTGAATCAGTTGAATCTATTTTAATAAAATGTAAAAGATATGACAACGAAAGATTACAACTTACACAAGCACTTATTATAGTGCTTTATAGTAATTATAATTATAGTAATTATTATAGTAATTATATTATCTCATTTTAGAAAATGTTAAATAAAGATGTGACTATAGAAAAGTTTCAATGATTAAGTATCTCAAAAAGTTGATAAACATGATTTAAAGCATCACTACTAAGTTTATTATTATCATTCATTTTATTTCTTTTATCTCTTATGTTTGAGTTAGTTTTCATTAAGGTCAATGCTCCACACTCCTGCCCTGTAGGTGGCGGTAAATGCACCTAAAGCCGTGCGTGAAAGAGGAAGAAGAAGTGGTTTGAGTGGGACCGGACGTAAGCTAGGGATGGGCGATACCACACTTTTAGGATTCGATGCGATACCGATACTTTTTCTTGCATTTTCATCGATACCGATACCGATACCGTTCATTTCTTATTGGCAATTTTTGTCAGTAAAAATATTATTACATTTAAGACAAATCACATGACAAATACGGACCATTTATACAAAATTTATTATGGTCAATACATAAAATAAAAATTAAAATAAATAACATAAATATGAATGAAATAAATTAAATATGAACAAAAACATACACATTTTCACTTTTCTTATTTCTCAAAAAAAAGAAAAAAAAGATCAATCTTGGTAGAAAAAGCTAAAAGGAAAAAAAAAAAAAAAAAAAAACCCCGAATACATCATAACAATGTTATGTTTCGAGCCTCTTTGTAGAAGTAAACATGTAACACTTCACTGAATCAAAAACATGACGTCATAAAGATCATGATAAACTAGGATTTACTTATCCTATAAACCTGCATAACAAAGACAGTTGTTCCCTGAGAAAATGAACTTGGAAAAATGAACTAGAGAACTGTCTGACACCATCACGCTTTTAGTGCACTCAAGATATGTCGTCACACTTTACTGAAGTTTCAGATTGCTGTTCAGAAAAAGTATCATATTCACATTTTTTGCTTTAAGACGATTACGCCTCTGGCTGATTATTTCTCCGGCCTTAGACGGCTTTTTGTGCTTGCTCGTACAGTTTGGGAATTTCACCTGTCATCATGGATTTCCGACAAGGGATCTGGTATCGGGGATCCACCACCTTCATAAAATGCCGGAAACCTTGATCCTCTACCATTGAAATGGGTTGTAAGTCCTTCACAATCATTTTGGCCAGGCCCATTGTGATAGCACGTGCTCTTTGAGACTCACCTGAAAAGGATAAAGTTTTCACGTCACTTTCCAATTAACTGTCATATCTGAAGCTGCAGAAGTTTGTGATATATAATTAATGAAATATGAAATTATGGTTTCCAAATGTAAGAAATCATGTTACAGATTAAAACCAATATCCCAACATCATAGTTTTTAATATTTTCTTTTCAATGGAAAAAATAAAACTGTCATGCAAAGATGAAAAATCCCCCAAATTGTATCTCATATTTTCTTATCTTGTTTTAATACTCTGAGCCAGCAATTTTCAACTTCTGTAAATTCCCCTTTAAGGTGTGGAAATTATTTGAATTTCAGATAATTATTTAAACAAAATATTCAGTAAACATTACTAAAAACCAAGACCTAGGCTAATCAACAACTAGACAGTAACGTTACTGGATATACTTATCCCCTTCACCTGAAGTGTCTGTTAAAATTAGATTGTGATTGTAATATTTATAGACTTTATCACTCCACTGTCAAGTCTGTACCTGGATACACTTGGCTATTTTGCAGACTCTCGTGCAGGGTCTTCTGCCGGACTGCGGGTGGTGCAGGAGACTGGACTTTCACAGCAGCCTCTGCCTGTCTTTTTTCAAGCTCACTGTGGGTCTCGGGGTGCGTCGTCTTTAGATGTTTGAATAAATTGCTTGTGTTGCTGCTGTGGGAAACTTTTTTATCACACACTTGGCACCTTGCCGTGAGTTTATCGACTGGTGAAAAATAACACCACACCACGCTTCGTTTTTTGTCTGCCATATTATATGCTTCTTAGTTCAACTTCTTTCCCTCCGACTCCCGCTTTCGTGCTGGGCTGGTGGCCTTGGCTGGCTCAGCTGTGTGTGTGTGTCGTTGTCGGCTGTGACGCTCAACAATGACGCTCGCTCATTCGCTCGTCTCCTGTCACGTGACATGGACCAGCTCAATACGCCGCCACTGGTACAGCCAGGGGTGTCCCGGCACATAGTAATTTAAGGAAGTAATCTAAAACAGCTGAAAGTGATACATATTACAATTAGTGATACAATTATAATTTTTTAGTTTATATCGATATTTTTTTAAGGAAATCGATGCCAAATGAGTAGCGCGAGGATTTCGATCTATCGATACTACAGGATCGATACGCCCATCCCTAACGTAAGCGTTCTGAGTGTGTCAGCGTGCTGCGAGGTTGTTTTACCGGAGGCTTCGCAAATTCTGCTGGGAGACCTTTTTATTTTCTTTCGTTTAACTCTCTGTCAGTAACAGTCTAGATTTAAAAAATTGTAGTTAGTGGTAAAGTTCAGCATAGTTTTGACAAGTATCTTGTGCTGATGTTTTAAAGACGAGGTCCGATCTATTTTCTTTGAGATCAGCGTAAATGCCTACCAATTTTTTTTCTTTTGTTTTAACTTTTCACCCGACAAGACAAACGCCTACTTTCTTGGTTTGTAACATTGCTTTACGTTAGCTTCTTTTTTTAGTTTGAGTCGATCTAACGTTACCGGAGACGTCGTAACACTTTGCTGTGAGATATTTTTTTCTTCTGTTTAACTCTCTGTCAGTAACACTCTCGATTAAAGTAAAGTATTGCATAGATTTGACAAGTATCCGCGTAAATGCCTACCATCCTTTTTCTTTTGTTTTAATTTTTCATCCTGACGTGACAAACGCCAACTTTTCTGGTTTGTATCGCTTCTTTACATTCGCTTCTTTTTTAGTATGAGGTAAGGTAACGTTACAAATGCTAAAACTGTTACCTAGTTTTCTCACTGGTAACAAAACAGCTTTTTAAATTATTATACTACAAACTCTCACATCTTTTCACGTGTTGCTTAAAGAAACGTATCTGTTAGTTTTTGACTTGTTTAGTTGTTTTAGATAAATATCCAGTAACCTAGTTTTCTTTTTATTTCATTTGTAACAACTTTAACACCGTTTTTACACTTCCATGCACGAAAAAAAAACGACCATTACATTGTTTCCGTCTCGTCTGTGTTTATAACCTTTTCTGATAGTTTTTGACGTTTAGTCGTTTTACATTAATATCCAGTGACCTAGTTTTCTTTTTATTTAATTTGTAACAACTTTAGCAACGTTTTTACACCTTTTTAAACTGCAATGCTACAAGCTTTCACATCTTTTTTCACATGTTGCTTAACGAAATGTATCTGATAGTTTTTGACTTGTATAGTTGTTTTAGATAAATAACCAGCAACCTAGTTTTCTTTTTATTTCATTTGTTACAACTTTACACTTTTCCAACTACGAAAACGATCATTACATTGTTTCCATTTCTGTCTGTGTTTATAACCTTTTTCTTGAAATACACTGTGTACTTAAAACCTTAATAAAAACTTCCCTTATACCATTTTCACGATTTCGCATTTTAATGTTTAAAAAAGCACATCGTTTCCCAACACACACACAAAAAAACCCTTTTCCCCCGTCCCTCACCGAAATTCCTTCTTAGGTTCATAAGTTCATATTTAGGTCACTGGGGTGTACAGGGAGGGGAGGGGGTGAGTGTACAAACAGGTGTCCAGAACAGATGGCTCTTATGACCCTCATCAATCAAATTGTTGAAGACAAGCCGCACATTACCCTCTCTAACGTGAGTTTTTTTTTTTGTTTGTTTTGTTTTGTTTTTTTTGCAGATGCAGATAGCAGAAGCTTAGTTTTGTGCCCAGTGACCCATTTCTGTGTTGTTTTTGAGTTTTGTGTTTGGATTAACACACACACAAATGAATAGAGCATATATAACCAGCAGTGAAATGTGAGTCAGGTCCGCTCCATGGACAGTGCAATTATGAAAGAATACAACACAGATGAAAAAATATTTAAATTTAAATACAATTAATATTTTTGTGGAATTTTTTTTTTATTAAATCTTACAAATCTCCAAAAAAGTGTTTAAATAAACATTATATGCTAAATTAATTGTAATTCATGTTTAGTGATGTCCTTACCAGGTGGTGGATAAGTTGTATTTACAGTGTAATTATATGAATCATTAAGTAGGAATTAGGACTGTCAGTGAACATTTTTTTAATCTTAATAATTAAATGCTTTTCTCATTAATTAATCTAATTAGCCACAAATAATTATTTATCAATATTGGCTAAGAAAAAACTCTAAATGCCCCACATAAACGTTTAAAAGATTAATTGTCCTTTTAGACAGTGACGTTGAATAGACAACACAAATAAAGTGGCCTTTAATTCTAGGACTCTGCTCATTAATTTAACACATTCTTGTATTCGGTCTGGAATATATTTCTAGCCTCTCCATCACATCTTGCTCTTCAAAGGGATAGTTCACCCAAAAATGAAAATTCTCTCACCTTTACTGAACCTCTGTCATCCCAGATGTTTATGACTTTCTTTATTCACTTGAACACAAGCAAAGATTTTAAGTCCATATAATGCAAGGGCACAGGACCACTTCAGAAACCACACGAAGGGAACATGACCATGATGATGTATGATCGTTTAACTTTAGAAGTCAGTGATTCATTAACAGGGTTTGCATGAGTTACTGTCATATGCTCCTTGTGTATAGTATTTGAAGTGTCATTTTTGGATGTCCCATACAATTGCATTATATAAAGATAGGTTTTTTTTAGTGTTCCGCTGTGTTTCATTGTAATTATTGTTGTTGAACTAAATATACATGTTTGATCTGTGCCATTGCATTTTTTTTGTTCTCTCCCTTTAACCATTCTTCTGCATTGTCTGTCAGAAAAAAAGTACTTCTACTTTTTTAATACCTGAGTACAATTTAAAGTTGTACTTTTTTACTTTTACTCAAGTATGATTTTGACCAGATACTTGTACTTTTAATTGAGTAAAATTGTTGTACTTTTTGTCTCGGTGTTCACCAAACCCATCTTGAGTGTTTGCTGCTATAAAGCTCATTTTTAGTTTCATCTGATTATTGAAGCCAGTCTCATTTAAACTTTCTGTCATTTCTGATAAATGAATATGTTTTAGTTTGTTTTTGGATGAGCTAGGAGAATTTTTCTTGATACCCTGCCAAATACCATGTGGTGATGTTGACCATTTTTTAAGGTTTTCTGACCTCAAGACTCAACTATTTTCTGCAGTTCTCCAGCTGTGGTCTTTTGAGAGTCTTTAGCCACTCACCGCACATTAGGATGATATAGACAAACGTCCTCTTCCAGGCAGATTCGTAGCATTTTCTGTTGGTTGGAAATTCTTAATTATGGCCCTGATGGTGGAAATGCTAATTTTCACTGCTCTAACTATTTTCTTAAAGCCAATTCACCAATATGTGAAGCTCAATTATCTTTTGCTGCACATCAGAAATATATTCTTTGGTTTTTCTCATTGTGATGGATGATTAAGGGAATTTGGGCTTTGTTTTCCCTCCAACTTATTTCTGTGAAACAGGAAGCCATGGCTGGATAATTTCATGTTTATAGTCACCATGGAGTACTCAAAATAGTGAATATGAATGGGAATATACTTCAGAAATATTTTACTCAAAATAATGTATAGGTGTGCCAATAATTGTGTCCATTTGAGAAAAACAATTCATTTCACAATGATATTTCCCCCCATTTTAAATTTGTAATATCCAATGGAAGGTTAGATTTTTGTCTTTTTTTTTTTTTAAATAAAAGATCAAAAGGATTAACAATGCAGATTAATTTTCCCAAGGGTGCTGATATTTTTGGCCATGACTGTATATATATATATATAAATAAACAAAAAATAAAAAAATGTAAATAACAATTTCTGCAACATTCTTACGGTTATCATTTATTTATTTTAATTTTCATGATGAACCCATAATAAAAAAAAAAGATTAATACTGAGACTATCATGTTTAAACTCAAATTAACTACTGTAACTGTAAAATAAAAGATTTACATTTTATTATAATGGGACTTTTATCAAAGACAGTAAAATGTATACAATATATTTATTATGTTACAAAAGATTTTTCAGTTAAATTATTTAAAATGCATTTGAATTTGAAAATTTGAGTGTGTGTGTGTATATACACACACACACACACACATCGTAAAACTTTGATAGTGGGCTAATAAAGAGATTTAAATCAAATCATGAAAATGACTTTCATATTGAAGTCTACATTTATCACAAAAAAACTAACGGGGAAAAAAGTTAACTACAGTCGACTGATTTAGTTTTTTAGACCAACTTCTGACAATGTGAATTCTTCTGACACTTGCGATGTTTCATGCTTAAAGGGTTTGAGTTCAAGAATGTATTGTTTTCTGATATGTCAATCACGTCTGTGGAGCGTGACGGCTCTGGATGATGAATGCTCCCAGCAGACGAATGCCAAGCTGTATTGCATCGTGTCACATCTTGTCTTCTTTCCATCTCTCTGTTTATCAGAAAAATAACATGTCCCCAGACTTTTCAATCTCATCTTTAGGTCTTGTCGATACGGGGAAAAACAAGCCCTCTTAAAACCCATTGATGCATGACATCTCAAGTGTCTGCTCTTCTTGTCTCTTCTTTCCGAAGGCTTGCCACGTTTTCAGACACAGACAGACATTAAGGAACTGCTCGACACCCTCGGCCAGAATGTAGTCACCAAGAAGAGAAAGAATGTGGAGATCCTTTGGCTTGCGGGAATGGTGAGGCTGAGTTTGAGGTCATATAACCTAACATTTGTGCAAAATTTGGTTACTTAATGAGCATTCAAATCAATGTTCTGTAACGGGTCAGCATTTCAAGTAAGAGATTGTAATCATGAGTTTCAAGAGAGTACTTACTGGCTTATAATATGTAGCATTTTTATGACTATTATTTGTGTGGCCAATATACACACAACCGTTGAAATGATTGGGGTAAGATATGGGTCAATTTCATTTAATGTTATTCCACGACTGACATAAGTGACAGTAAATACATTTATAATGTTACAGAAAAATGTTGATTGATATGGTGTTCTTTTGAACTTTCTATTCTTCAAAAAATGGAAATGAAAGTAAAAATAATTCCATCTGTCATGTGTCACCTCAGATCTGTCGACGGATGAATGGTATCCGGTTCACCAGCTGTAAAAGTGCCAAAGACAGGACGTCCATGTCAGTGACACTGGAGCAGTGCTCTCTGCTGAGGGACGAGCACCTGCTCAATAAAGATTACTTTGTGCGAGCTCTGGACTGCATGCGGAGGTAAGCTCCAGTCATGTCTGTGTAGATCTGTTCTCCTCATATGTGCATCCATTATAGGAAAAGTTCACCCAGAAATGACAATTAGCTGAAACTTTACTTGCACTCAGGCCATCCAAGATGTATATGAGTTTGATTTGGAGAAATGTAGCATTGCATCACTTGTTCACCAGTGGATCCTTTGCAGTGAATGGGTGCCGTCAGAATGAGAGTCCAAACAGCTGATAAAAACATTACAATAATCTACAAGTAATCCACAGCACTCCAGTCCATCACTTAATGTCTAGTGAAAAGCTGCGTGATGTATACGATGCTTTTCATTTAAATCCATTGATCCCAGCTAAAATGCAAGTCTCATAATGGACTCGTATTTTACCCAGAAGCTATGTTTTACATTTAAAATGCCTTAATTTATGAATTTGTTTCTTACAAACATGCAGCTTTTCTCATCACACAACATTAAATTGATGAACTGGACTGGTTTGGTGTTTATCTCTTGTGGGTTACTGTGATGTTTATCAGCTGTTTGGACTCTCCTTCTGATGGCACCCATTCACTGCAGAGGATCCACTGGTGAGCACGTGATGCAATGCTACATTTCTCCAAATCTGTTCTGATGAAGAAACAAACTCAACGACATCTTGGATGGCCTGAGGGTAACAACATTGTCAGCACTTTGTTTTTTTTTTGTTTTTTTGCGTGAACTTTTCCTTTACACATAACGTGATATTTAACATCTAATGCTGATAATAAAGACTGTCTTGGATGTTAACCCAATACCAGTGCATCGGATTTTGTTGTGCACAAAATTCATCCATGATGCATTAAAATACTTCTATATACTTCTATTCTCTGTTATGAAACAGAGCCCTCGCAGATCGGCTGAAATCCAAGTCAGTGTTAATTATGGGTAAAGATGAATTTAGTCAAAATATGTGAAACATTGCTTCCTGTTCATGACCCAGTGAAAAGTTTAAGCTGAATACATACATACAGAAGATAAGGCTTATAGAACATCTGGAAAACATTCCCTGTTGGCCGCACCTAGTTGCGGCCCACACTGCACATAATTGTTGGGGGAAAAAAGTGAAATGTTTATTTTTCAAAAGGATTTCATTATAATAACCCTGTTTGTTCCCACACAAAGGCTCATTTCAAAACACAGACCTATTTCCAAATTGCTCTCACTTCAAATCATTCTGATTTATGAGATCCTTTCATTTGGACAGCATGTGCCATTTAAAGAGAATGCAATCCCAAAATCTATTACAACATGCTCAGTGAAAAAAAAAACATATATGTGTATGTGTATATATAAGTGCTGTCAAACGATTTATCACGATTAATCACATCCCAAAAATGTATATGCAGTTTATAAATATACACACATACAGTATATATTTTGAAAATATTAACATGTATATACATTTATATATGTAAATTATTATATTTGATATATTATATATATATATATATATATATATATATATATTTCATATATAAACTTAACATATTTTTCTTAAATATATACATGCATGTGTTTGTATTTGTATATAAAGAATAAATATACACATTCATATATAAACTAATTGCGATTAATCATTTGACAGCACTAATATATGTATATATATATATATATATATATATATATATATATATACATACATACACACACACACACACACACACACACACACACACACACACACACATATATATATATACAGAACAGACCAAAAGTTTGGAAACATTACTAATTTTAATGTTTTTGAAAGAAGTTTCTTCTGCTCATCAAGCCTGCATTTATTTGATCAAAAATACAGAAAAAAAAAATTAATATTGTGAAATATTATTACAATTTAAAATAATTGTTTTTAAATCTATTATACTTTAATTATCATTTATTTCTGTGATGCAAAGCTGAATTTTTCGGATCATTATCACATGATCCTTTAGAAATCATTCTAATATGATGATTCATTATTATTAGGAATACATTTTTTTTAAGTATATTCAAATAGAAAACTATTATTTTAAGTTGTAATAATATTTCACAATATTACTGTTTTTTTCTGTATTTTTGATCAAATAAATGCAGGCTTGATGAGCAGAAGAAACTTCTTTCAAAAACATTAAAAATAGTAATGTTTCCAAACTTTTGGTCTGTACTGTATATATATTGCTAAAGATTAGCAGGAGAATACAATACCGGAATGCATTGCAACAAGCTAAAAAAAATCTAAAAAACATTACAAATGTGATTCATTTAATACAGAACCATTTTGAACATTTTCTAAAGAGCAAGGTATTTAACACAAAATATTTGTAAAACCCTTGTGTTTAATGAAAAGACACTCCCAGAACGCACAGCAACAAGCTCACAGTAAAAAAAAAACATACAGTATCTGTAATGTTGCTTAACAAAAAGCTCAGAGTGTGTATTTAAAGGCAGTAACAGAAATTCACTGCAACAGGCTCAGTGGGAAAAATATTGTTTTAAATGCTGCTAGAAATAGCTCAGTATTTTACAATATTTCTGCATGCTGTCTGTTTGTATCACTTGTCAACACTAAAGTCCACTGGAATAGATGTGGGTTGAGTCTTCCTTGTATTTATATATTTGTCTTTTAGTCCTAATTTGCTTCAAACAGAGCTGAACGCTGCTGCGGTTCTAAACAGAAAGCCCCCACTTTAAAAAATCTGCAATCTGAGGGTGCAAAAAAATCTAAATACTGAGAAAATCGCCTTTGAAGTTCTCCAAATGAAGTTCTTAGCAATGCATATTACTAATTAGGGCTGCAACTAACGATTATTTTGATAATCGATTAATCTGTCGATTATTTTTACGATTAATCGGTTTATGTACTTATATTTTAGTTTTTCCCATTTTTTTCCCCAAGTAAATTATTAATAAATGGTCTTTATCCTTCAGCATAGATTTTTAAGAGATTTTAACCATTTTGCACTGTCATATCCTCATCAAAAATATACCTGGAGTTGTTTTATTGTGTTAGTAATCCTTTGTCGAACTCTTCTGCAATCAGAACACTGACCCATACTCATATTGAAATT
Organism: Carassius carassius; assembly: GCF_963082965.1. Taxonomy (NCBI): domain Eukaryota; kingdom Metazoa; phylum Chordata; class Actinopteri; order Cypriniformes; family Cyprinidae; genus Carassius; species Carassius carassius. The sequence goes on from NC_081761.1 coordinate 34,443,848, forward strand.
TCACGAGGAGATTTCAAATAATGTTTTCACCATGGCAGTCCTTAGAGCTCCTAAAGTAGTTTAACATCCCGAACGAAGCTTATTAAGGAATCTTTCAGAACATTTTTTCACGAAGAATAAGGATAAAACAGAATAAAATTGCAGTGCATTGTATTTTATTATTTACTGGGAAACAGCTTTATAGCTTTTGCTGTGAAATTGTAAACAATCCTTCGAATAAAGTGCTAATGGCATGAAACCTGAATGGAACTCACAATTTAAAGTAAAATCCATCAGAAGGTTGTCCAGAAAAAAAAATTGGACGCACACAAAAAACCTGCTGTGTGAAAAAGAGCAGTGAATACTTAGAAAAAAAGTGCATTTCAAATATCTTTAAACATTTACCTCTCTCATTCAGTCATAATTAAGCTGCACGACTGAATTTTGAACTGGTAAACGACAAACTGATCACAGAACATGTTTGTAAAGCTTTAAATGTTAACTGTTAAAAAGCAATGTTATCAGCTTTTACGACTAAACATTTGCAAACAACATTGTACTGGAGAATCTGCACAAATAAAAGTCTTAGGGGCCGTTCACATATCGTGCCTAAAAACGCGTGGAAAACGCTAGGCGCGCCGCTTTCTCCTTCTTTCCAAAGCGCTCGTGTAGAAGCGCCCCTGAGGCGTCTGCCTTTGTTAAGCAACCATGACGTGCTCTCTCCTTGAAGACGCGGAAATTTCAGCAAAGGATAAATGGATTTGCAGCTCAAAAAATCGCTTGCAGTAGCTCTGCTACTAAATTTATTTCAAAATGGAAATCCATATACAACTATGATCAGCTGTTCCTTTCATCTTGACTGAGCTTTTAACGTTGTTACGGGAAAGGATGAAGCTGATTGGTTAGTTCTTGTCACATGACCCGCGATGCGCTTGCAGCATTCTGAAAAGTTGAGATGTTTTTAACTCGATGCGGCGCGGTGTTGGAAATAATGAACTTGAGCGCGCAAAAGACGCGATATGTGAACGTCCCCTTAAACAGTTCAGTAGTGCAGAGTTTACAGGTTACTCTTCTTTTTTGAAGGCTCAAAGTAAAGTACTCCCAGTCTCCCACATCCCGCTAAATGCTGCAGAGACGCTGTTCGGGAAGCACGTGACATAAAACGAGGCCAGCTATTGGCTATTCGCTACTTCTCCTGCTGTACTGGCTGAGTAAAACCTCCGGTGGCTCATTACTGCCATACTTTGGTCACCGCAGATTTGAAATATGCACGAAATGAGCCGCTTACGGCAAATAAAAGTTATTTAGCAACGAATCGATGACTAAATTAGTTGACAACTATTTTAATAATCGATTTTTATCGATTAAATCGATTCGTTGTTTCAGCTCTATTACTAATCATAAACTAAGTTTTGATATATTTACGGTAGGAAATTTACAAAATATCTTCATGGAACATGATCTTTACTCAATATCCTAATGACTTTTGGCATAAAATAAAAATGTATCATTTTGACCCATACAATGTAGTACTGGCTATTGCTACAAATATACTCATGCTACTTAAGACTTGTTTTCTGGTCCAGGGTCACATTTGATTCATTTAAAAGAGTCATTTGTTTGTGAATCAGACTAAATGTTTTGCCCAGCATGTTCAATTTTGTGCACAACATAAGAGAAAGATATTTGTATCCAATCTGCATCTTGTAATTGATTCTCTTTTGCAGTTTGCTATTCTTTCCGCATCGGCAGAAAAAAAAGACATTCATCAACCATTAATGGGCCTGAATTTAATGAAAATCATTTGCTTCAGATATTTCCTTCTGCACACAAGTTAATGAACTTTTGTCTACATTTTCCTTTATTCTTGCCATTATTTTAAGCTCTCAATGTGTATTTTACTAGGGTTTTGTTAAATGTGTTGGTGTGAGTCTTGTATGAACCAATGAACCTTTTCTTGAGCTTGTTTGTGTGTGTGGACTGAACTATTAATCCTTATGTCTTGTTGAATGTGTTTGTGTGTTTGTTTCTTTCTATCCTCTCTCATTTCCGCTCAGCGGTCTCTTGACCCAGGGAGAGGTTGCCCAATGGGACGACCCTGAAGCGGGCTCCAATGCTACTAACAAGCCGGCGTCCCGCCACTTCTATCCAATCGCCCTTCTGCTTGTCAGCTCCCACCTACTCGTGGTGTGGCTCATCTTAAGTCTTGTTTTTTTGCTTGCAAAATACCAATAAACTGCTGATTATGCCATAACCATGCTGCGTCTAACTTCTTGCTTCTTCGAGTGGTTCGCTCTGTCTTCACGAATAACACTTTCTGATATTCATTCTGGAGTCTCTTGGTATTTATGGATGCCGTTTTTTTGCACAGGAATTAAAAAAAAACTAAATTTTCTAAACTAAATATTTTATCTCTAAATTCTTAGATTATATCTTGCAATTTAGATTTTTTTTCTATTTATTCTGAGTATATCTCACAACTCTAAACTTGTTTCTCTGAATTCTGAGTATATCTCACAACTCTAAACTTGTTTCTCTTAATTCTAAGTTTATATATTGCCATTCAAACTTTTTTCTCTGAATTCTGAGTTTATATCACAACTATTAACTTTTTTGTCTGAATTGAGTTTATATACCGCAATTTTGACTTTTTTTCTCTGAATTCTGAGTTTATATCACAACTATTAACTTTTTTCTCTAAATTCTGAGTTTATATACCGCAATTTTGACTTTTTTTCTCTGAATTCTACGTTTATATAACACAATTTTGACTTTTTTTCTCTAAATTCTGAGTTTATATAACAACTATTAACTTTTTTGTCTAAATTCTGAGTTTATTTGCCGAAATTGTGACTTTTCTCTCTGAATTTCTAAGTTTATATAACACAATTTTGACCTTTTTTTCTCTGAATTCTAAGTTTATATACCGCAATTTTGACTTTTTTTCTCTCTGAATTCTGAGTTTATATCACAACTATTAACTTTTTTCTCTAAATTCTAAGTTTATATACCGCAATCTTGACTTTTTTTCTTTGAATTCTAAGTTTATATACCACAATCTTGACTTTTTTTCTCTGAATTCTAAGTTTATATAACACAATTTTGACTTTTTTTTCTCTGAATTCTAAGTTTATATACCGCAATTTTGACTTTTTTTCTCTGAATTTCTATGTTTATATAACACAATTTTTATTTTTTTTCTGAATTCTAAGTTTATATACCGCAATTTTGACTTTTTTTCTCTGAATTCTAAGTTTATATAACACAATTTTGACTTTTTTTCTCTGAATTCTAAGTTTATTTACCGCAATTTTGACTTTTTTTCTCTGAATTCTGAGTTTATATCACAAGTATTAACTTTTTTCTCTAAATTCTGAGTTTATTTACCTCAATTTTGACTTTTTTTCTCTGAATTTCTGAGTTTATATAACACAATTTTGACTTTTTTTCTCTGAATTCTAAGTTTATTTACCAAAATTGTGACTTTTTTTCTCTGAATTTCTAAGTTTATATAACACAATTTTTACTTTTTTTTCCTCTGAATTCTAAGTTAATATATACTTCAATCTTGACTTTTTTTCTCTGAATTCTAAGTTTATATACAGCAGTCTTGACTTTTGTCCTCTGAATTCCAAGTTTATTTACCGCAATTTTGACTTTTTTTCTCTGAATTCTGAGTTTATATCACAAGTATTAACTTTTTTCTCTAAATTCTGAGTTTATTTACCGCAATTTTGACTTTTTTTCTCTGAATTCTAAGTTTATATAACACAATTTTGACTTTTTTTCTCTGAATTCTGAGTTTATATCACAAGTATTAACTTTTTTCTCTAAATTCTGAGTTTATTTACCGCAATTTTGACTTTTTTTCTCTGAATTTCTGAGTTTATACAACACAATCTTGACTTTTTTTCTCTGAATTCTAAGTTTATATAACACAATTTTGACTTTTTTTCTCTGAATTCTAAGTTTATTTACCGCAATTTTGACTTTTTTTCTCTGAATTCTAAGTTTATTTACCGAAATTGTGACTTTTTTTCTCTGAATTTCTAAGTTTATATAACACAATTTTTACTTTTTTTTCCTCTGAATTCTAAGTTTATATACTTCAATCTTGACTTTTTTCCTCTGAATTCTAAGTTTATATACCGCAGTCTTGACTTTTGTCCTCTGAATTCCAAGTTTATTTACCGCAATTTTGACTTTTTTTTCTCTGAATTTCTGAGTTTATATAACACAATTTTGACTTTTTTTCTCTGAATTCTAAGTTTATTTACCAAAATTGTGACTTTTTTTCTCTGAATTTCTAAGTTTATATAACACAATTTTTACTTTTTTTTCCTCTGAATTCTAAGTTAATATATACTTCAATCTTGACTTTTTTTCTCTGAATTCTAAGTTTATATACAGCAGTCTTGACTTTTGTCCTCTGAATTCCAAGTTTATTTACCGCAATTTTGACTTTTTTTCTCTGAATTCTGAGTTTATATCACAAGTATTAACTTTTTTCTCTAAATTCTGAGTTTATTTACCGCAATTTTGACTTTTTTTCTCTGAATTCTAAGTTTATATAACACAATTTTGACTTTTTTTCTCTGAATTCTGAGTTTATATCACAAGTATTAACTTTTTTCTCTAAATTCTGAGTTTATTTACCGCAATTTTGACTTTTTTTCTCTGAATTTCTGAGTTTATACAACACAATCTTGACTTTTTTTCTCTGAATTCTAAGTTTATATAACACAATTTTGACTTTTTTTCTCTGAATTCTAAGTTTATTTACCGCAATTTTGACTTTTTTTCTCTGAATTCTAAGTTTATTTACCGAAATTGTGACTTTTTTTCTCTGAATTTCTAAGTTTATATAACACAATTTTTACTTTTTTTTCCTCTGAATTCTAAGTTTATATACTTCAATCTTGACTTTTTTCCTCTGAATTCTAAGTTTATATACCGCAGTCTTGACTTTTGTCCTCTGAATTCCAAGTTTATTTACCGCAATTTTGACTTTTTTTTCTCTGAATTCTAAGTTTATATAACACAATTTTGACTTTTTTTTTCTCTTAATTCTAAGTTTATTTACCGCAATTTTGACTTTTTTTCTCTGAATTTCTAAGTTTATATAACACAATCTTGACTTTTTTCTCTGAATTCTAAGTTTATATAACACAATTTTGACTTTTTTTTCTCTGAATTCTAAGTTTATATAACACAATTTTGACTTTTTTTTTCTCTGAATTCTAAGTTTATTTACCGCAATCTTGACTTTTTTTCTCTGAATTCTAAGTTTATATACCGCAGTCTTGACTTTGTTCCTCTGAATTCTACGTTTATTTACCGCAATTTTGACTTTTTTTCTCTGAATTCTAAGTTTATTTACCGCAATTTTTACTTTTTTTCTCTGAATTCTAAGTTTATATAACACAATTTTTACTTTTTTTTCTCTGAATTCTAAGTTTACCGCAATTTTGACTTTTTTTCTCTGAATTCTGAGTTTATATAACACAATTTTGACTTTTTTTCTCTGAATTCTAAGTTTATATAACACAATTTTGACTTTTGACAATTTTGACTTTTTTTCTCGGAATTTCTGAGTTTATACAACACAATCTTGACTTTTTTTCTCTGAATTCTAAGTTTATATAACACAATTTTGACTTTTTTTCCTCTGAATTCTAAGTTTATTTACCGAAATTGTGACTTTTTTTCTCTGAATTTCTAAGTTTATATAACACAATTTTTACTTTTTTTTCCTCTGAATTCTATTTTTATATACTTCAATCTTGACTTTTTTCCTCTGAATTCTAAGTTTATATACCGCAGTCTTGACTTTTGTCCTCTGAATTCCAAGTTTATTTACCGCAATTTTGACTTTTTTTCTCTGAATTTCTAAGTTTATATAACACAATCTTGACTTTTTTCTCTGAATTCTAAGTTTATATAACACAATTTTGACTTTTTTTTCTCTGAATTCTAAGTTTATATAACACAATTTTGACTTTTTTTTCTCTGAATTCTAAGTTTATTTACCGCAATCTTGACTTTTTTTTCCTCTGAATTCTAAGTTTATATACCCCAGTCTTGACTTTTTTCCTCTGAATATTACGTTTATTTACCGCAATTTTGACTTTTTTTCTCTGAATTCTAAGTTTATATAACACAATTTTGACTTTTTTTTCTCTGAATTCTAAGTTTAAATAACACAATTTTGACTTTTTTTCTGAATTCTAAGTTTATATAACACAATTTTGACTTTTTTTCTCTGAATTTCTGAGTTTATATAACACAATTTTGACTTTTTTTTCTCTGAATTCTAAGTTTATATAACACAATTTTGACTTTTTTTTTCTCTGAATTCTAAGTTTATTTACCGCAATCTTGACTTTTTTTCTCTGAATTCTAAGTTTATATACCGCAGTCTTGACTTTGTTCCTCTGAATTCTACGTTTATTTACCGCAATTTTGACTTTTTTTCTCTGAATTCTAAGTTTATTTACCGCAATTTTTACTTTTTTTCTCTGAATTCTAAGTTTATATAACACAATTTTTACTTTTTTTTCTCTGAATTCTAAGTTTACCGCAATTTTGACTTTTTTTCTCTGAATTCTGAGTTTATATAACACAATTTTGACTTTTTTTCTCTGAATTCTAAGTTTATATAACACAATTTTGACTTTTTTTCTCTGAATTCTAAGTTTATATACCGCAGTCTTGACTTTTTTCCTCTGAATTCTATGTTTATTTACCGCAATTTTGACTTTTTTTCTCTGAATTCTAAGTTTATTTACCGCAATTTTGACTTTTTTTCTCTGAATTCTAAGTTTATATAACACAATTTTGACTTTTTTTCTCTGAATTCTAAGTTTATATAACACAATTTTGACTTTTTTTCTCTGAATTCTGAGTTTATATCACAAGTATTAACTTTTTTCTCTAAATTCTGAGTTTATTTACCGCAATTTTGACTTTTTTTCTCGGAATTTCTGAGTTTATACAACACAATCTTGACTTTTTTTCTCTGAATTCTAAGTTTATATAACACAATTTTGACTTTTTTTCCTCTGAATTCTAAGTTTATTTACCGAAATTGTGACTTTTTTTCTCTGAATTTCTAAGTTTATATAACACAATTTTTACTTTTTTTTCCTCTGAATTCTATTTTTATATACTTCAATCTTGACTTTTTTCCTCTGAATTCTAAGTTTATATACCGCAGTCTTGACTTTTGTCCTCTGAATTCCAAGTTTATTTACCGCAATTTTGACTTTTTTTCTCTGAATTTCTAAGTTTATATAACACAATCTTGACTTTTTTCTCTGAATTCTAAGTTTATATAACACAATTTTGACTTTTTTTTCTCTGAATTCTAAGTTTATATAACACAATTTTGACTTTTTTTTCTCTGAATTCTAAGTTTATTTACCGCAATCTTGACTTTTTTTTCCTCTGAATTCTAAGTTTATATACCCCAGTCTTGACTTTTTTCCTCTGAATATTACGTTTATTTACCGCAATTTTGACTTTTTTTCTCTGAATTCTAAGTTTATATAACACAATTTTGACTTTTTTTTCTCTGAATTCTAAGTTTAAATAACACAATTTTGACTTTTTTTCTGAATTCTAAGTTTATATAACACAATTTTGACTTTTTTTTCCTCTGAATTCTAAGTTTATATACCGCAGTCTTGACTTTTTTTTCTCTGAATTCTAAGTTTATTTACCGCAATTTTGACTTTTTTTCTCTGAATTCTGAGTTTATATAACACAATTTTGACTTTTTTTTCTCTGAATTCTAAGTTTATTTACCGCAATTTTGACTTTTTTTCTCTGAATTTCTGAGTTTATATAACACAATTTTTACTTTTTTTTTCCTCTGAATTATACGTTTATATACCGCAATCTTGACTTTTTTCCTCTGAATTCTAAGTTTATATACCGCAGTCTTGACTTTTTTCCTCTGAATTATAAGTTTATATACCACAATCTTGACTTTTTTCTCTGAATTCTAAGTTTATATAACACAATTTTGACTTTTTTTCTCTGAATTCTAAGTTTATTTACCGAAATTTTGACTTTTTTTCTCTGAATTCTAAATTTATATAACACAATTTTGACTTTTTTTCTCTGAATTCTGTTTATTTACCGCAATTTTGACTTTTTTTCTCTGAATTCTAAGTTTATTTACCGCAATTTTGACTTTTTTTCTCTGAATTCTAAGTTTATATAACAACTATTAACTTTTTTCTCTAAATTCTGAGTTTATTTACCGCAATTTTGACTTTTTTTCTCTGAATTTATAAGTTTATATAACACAATCTTGACTTTTTTTCTGAATTCTAAGTTTATATAACACAATTTTGACTTTTTTTCTCTGAATTCTAAGTTTATATAACACAATCTTGACTTTTTTTCTGAATTCTAAGTTTATATAACACAATTTTGACTTTTTTTCTCTGAATTCTAAGTTTATATAACACAATTTTGACTTTTTTTCTCTGAATTCTAAGTTTATTTACCGCAATCTTGACTTTTTTTTCTCTGAATTCTAAGTTTATATAACACAATTTTGACTTTTTTTTCTCTGAATTCTAAGGTTAGAATATATGATAAAAACTCAGAATTCAAAGAAAAAAAGTCGGAATTACAAGATAAAAGGTCGGTATTATCTTTTTATTTTATTAAATTGTTTTAATCCTATGGAGGAAACAGGCTTCCATATGAATTTAATATTACACAGCTACTAACAAAATAAGTAGTTTCACTTTAAGCACTCATGCTACTAAAGATTTTGGTAATATTTAATGGTTCAGCCTCTCGTGTCTTTCCACCCTTATGTTATTTTCTCAGTGAAACACAATGTCTCGTACAGGATGGAATGTTACATTGATCTCAAATGGAAAGCATTTAACAGCTGCACATGATTATTTGTCAGAAGGAAGTGAGGATGTGTTTGTTGTTTTCTGACACGCTCTTAGTGCATCATGAATGACACATTTCTCTTTTGCATTAGGCTTTCATAATTGAAGTTGAATTGAAAATGTTTCCTCATGCTTTGCATATTAACGTGCAGGTACAAACACTGAGGCCTTTTCATAGTCATTTTGGGTCTTTTATGATTTCATCATCATAATTAGCATCCATATATCATTCCTTACCTTTTCTTTCTTTTTCATCTTCCCCTCATCAGAGAAGGCTGCCGGATTGAGAATGTGCAAAAGAATATAAAGTGCAGAAAATATGCTTTCAACATGCTCCAGCTGATGGCCTTTCCCAAATACTACCGGCCACCTGAAGGGACATACGGCAAGGTGGACTCCTGAAACACAGCTCCATTAGTTTTACTCTTAACATACTATATATACAGTGGGGTTCAAACGTCCCCTATGAAAGGGATTCAAAATGCTATTTTATTTAAAAAATAAATATATTATTTAAAAATATATAATGCTTTAATGACAGCAAAACCAAATACTATACAAATACAAATACCTATTTTTACTTTACAGTCTCTTGACTTTAGGACCCTGTTGTACATATTTCTGCAAGTTAATTTCAAATACATATATAACAGAAAAGTGTTTTGTTTAATATATATCTCAAAATGACCTACTGAAAAGGACATACTCTTGTTTTATGGTTTTAAGAAAAAATGCAGTGCATTATTTAAAAATAATTTAAAAATACTAAATGTAAACTGTAGTAAAATAGACATTATTTACATGTAAATCATCAAATGTGTACAAAAGTTTTCAATCAAAAGTGAGCAATTTACAGGAATTGTCTGAATATGTATCTTTGAATGCCCGTCATATCAGTTGAGATGCATCACATGCCTGTATGTGACTCATGACCAGAGATTGTGTTTTGTTGTTATTGTTCTGTTTTTGTACTGAGGCATTTCTGAAAGTGTGTACTGTATGTTTTTATATTTGTGTTGGTATAAAGCCATTTCACTTTCAGTTTCTGGACAGATTTCCATTACACCCTTCAGCTTGCTTTTGCACACGTTGTGCATTTATCTGAAGTTTACATAATATGCTCTCTATTTGCTGCCAACTGCAAAAGAACACTCGCTCTCTTGTGCTAAAGGTCTTATACCAGCTGTCATGTGTGTGCATAAACAACAAAGCCATTCATGCTGACATTACAGTTTGGTATCTTAAATTCTGCTAACCTGCTCATCTGCATAAATCTGTGATGCTGAAAATATCGATCTCTAATTGAAAATCAATCACTTTAGTTCGCTACGTTGATGAAGATCACTGTAGTGGTCATTTCAAAAATTTTGTATTTGTTATCCTAAAAATTTGTCATGCACAGAAACCTTAAACACAGTTCCGATGTGGGTCAATTAATCTGTTGCAAACTTTTTTTGAAAAATGGTATTAATGGACTCCTCAAGCAGTGTGGACGATTTTGCTGTCCTCTCACCGCCTTAAAAAGAGAAAAAGAAAGGAAATATTGGATCCATCCAATCCTATAATACAGAGAGGAAGTTCAGTTCTCTGTGTGCAATGGCCTTAAGTGTGAATGCTGCTAGAGTGAATCCAGTAGCGAATCGTGACTCTTGAACCTAGGCCCTCTCCCTCTCATAGAAAACATACTACCAGCCTGGTTTAGTCATCTTTGACACTTCCTAAACCAGACGAGAAGCACAGTACTGCACCTGACCATGTCTTTAATATCCCAACACATTGTTTTCTATGAGTTTACTTTTTGGTGTCTTGTCTTCAGAAATGCCTTCATTTTACAGCACGTTCAAAACAGCCCTCAAACGCACTGTAAAAAAGTATGTGTAGCTAGTAGATTCACCAGCAGAGGACAATGTGCACTACACTGATTTGATCGCGTGTCGCTATTTTTTAGCCATGGAGAACTAGCCTGGATGAGAGCAGAGCGCTATTATCATCAATTATAAAAAAAAGACACACTTATCCCTTTTAAGAATCACATATTAAATTATGTTAAATTAAAGCAATATTGACTGTGTGTACAGGTCTGATCAGAGTGCGGGATAGTTTTGCAAAAAGTCCCGCCATCAAATTATTACCACAAGTGAAAGTACAAAATTATTTTAATTGATACATTAAAGCACTTTGTCTTCAAATGAATAATGCCCTATAATAAGCCTAATTGGCCGAATTGAGTCAAATTTCTAAAAGCAAAACTGTTTAGGATAAGAATAAGTCGAACATGATTATTTGCATAGCCTTTGGAAGCTCTATAATTTGTTCCCTCCAAAAGTAGTGGCAAACATTTGTCTTATATTAGTACCTTTTCATTCATAAACACAGCAGTTTTTTTTTAACTTCCTGACTAAAGAGTCCTCTGCTTTCCTCAAATTGCTGACTCTGGATTGGTGTTACAATTAACATGAAGATTGGTGTATTGAAGGGCTGCAGATCCTTCAACAGAGTGTCATGAAGCTCAAAGAAAGCCAACAGCCTCATCAACATCATCATCCTCAGGTAAGCAGCTAAATGACAAATAATCATTTATATTACAGTCCAGACATTAATACGTTTTTATGGAGTTTTGGCGCAGAACAATTATGTAGTTAAACAACAGTACTGCAAGTATATTCCCCAGTGCCTCATTTCCATTCCCATTAAAAATAGCATCAGGAACTAGAGCGTGCGAGTGATTTGAGACATGAAGATGTAGTTCATAACCCTCATGCAGCTCTTATGGGACGGTCATGGAGAAGGTCAGGACCTCAGTAAACATCCACAGGAAATTCCTCCTCAGATGAAGAGGAACAATAGATGCTTTTACTCCCTCACAGTTACAAAATGATATCAGGCACCAAGTTTCCTTCAAGACCGGTCATTAGCCTTTGAAGAACTGATCCAATTCACCTCAACATAAATGACATGATTCCTGTCAATAAAAAATGCTTTAATGTAACAATACATTGAATATAAAACAATATACAAAACCTATTTTAGATTAAACTATTTCTCACCTTAAAATTCTGTACACTTACAAGACGTTCACAGTTCAACGATCATTGACAAAACCCTTTTGTTACCTTTGTAAAAAATATATCATTCTTACAGCATTAATAAAGTGACACTTTCAGACTGAGGTGATATAAATATTAATAACAAAAATAAAAAGACTAGCATAATTTAAAATGATATTAGATAAATGAGCTTATTGTACATGCTTTCAGGGAAACGAAGTATGATTTTAGTCACATGTTATAGTAGATTTATCTCGGCAAAGACTTTGCTGTTTCTGAATGAACGCTTCCATCTTCTCGTAGAAATTACTGGAGGGGGCAAGTTCTTCTAGTTCACAAGGATATCGCTCTGAACACTTCTGTGGAAGCAGTCCAAACACAGACTCATTACCAGCTTTTACAAACATAACCATCAGTTGTTACCATCAGACATAACAGGGATGCTCATCATTCAGAACTGAAAAATCTGCTTTTTCCCATTCATAAATATGAAAATGTGATTTAATGATTTCAAAATTCTCAGCCAAAAAAAAAGTCATTAATAGTTCAAAGACTTAATAGTTTTTCATAATTATGCACATTTCATATTTTCCACCCTTCTTATATCTAGAATTATTTATCAAATTATTAGACATTTTTCTTTACTATGTTCAGTTTTTTTTAAACAATAATCAGCCAATAAATTGAAATTAGAATTTGGCCACACAGCAACACAAAATGTTCAGTGCGCACCATATTGTTGGCATATTTTTTTATATTCAAATATATAAACAATTTGAGATTTATCAATATTATATAGCTATGATATTTCACACACGTCTTCTCTGCGGCGTCTCCTACTAGGAACAGTAATTGCAGCCATTTCAAGTGTAAAATAGTTTAAGACATGCTTTTTTGGGGCGTTTCATAATGGCGCCAATACCAGTAATTTGACGAGTACAAACGTTAATAAAACGCATTGAGTGATTCATTTGAATACTCTCCTCCCATTACTTCTGATGTCTGAAAGGGAAACTCCTAGAAATGCATTATTCAATAAGGTCAGGTGCAAAAATAACTGTCCAGCCCAATTCTTCACGGCACGTCTTGCCTTTAGTAAACCCTGATGCTATTTTAACGCCAAAAGATGGTTTGCGCTGACACAAGCTGTGAAAGTAAAACTGGCCCATAATGAATTTCTTATTTGATCCTGTTCAGCCATGTCAGTTCTGAATGATGCACAATCTTGACACACACACATTGCTTTGACTTACTTTATTGTTATATACTTCTAAAGATTTCTCTATCATGGCCCTTTTGTCATTTGTTGGGTCTTCGTCATTCAAGAGAACGTTCATCTCCATCAGAAAACAGTCAAAGAACTTAAATGTGCATTTCTGCAGATAAACACAGAGGTCAGTTAGCACTGGATTTTAATGCTTATTATCATGCTAGTAATCCATAATGTGTTTACAATACTTTTTATTTGGTCAGATGATTCTCTCGAGTTTTTTTTTTTTTTTTTAAGTGAACTTACCTCGATACCATCAGTGTTTGGTGTATACAAACTCGCATTAGAATCCTGGAGAAAAAAGAAAAATAAATCACAAATTAGTATTCTGATTAACTATGTAGGTCAAGCGGATTTTGTGACAGCTGGGAAAAGATTGCAGATAATACAGCAATGATGACACTCCTTGAGTTACACAGTGCATCAAAATCTTGTTATACTTGTTATAATGTTATACTTACTTGGAATAAATTCCTGGTTTTGTTAAGTGCGTCCTGGAGGTCTCGTAGTGCCTGTGGTGCATGTCCTTCAGCCACGGGCAATAGAGCACTTAGACAGCTGAACACACACACACACAATACACAAAACCAACCGTAATATGGAATGAGTTAATGTAGAATGATTTAGTAATCCTACACAATCCAATAATAATTTGCTCCATCTACCCAAAACCCATGACCAGGGTGGAAAGAGTACAGAAATATTCTACTCAAGTAAAAGTACCATTACATTCATCACATTTCACTTAAGTACAAGTAAAAGTACCAGTCTAAAAAATCTACTCAAGTAAAAGTGAAAAGTATCTCATTTCAAATATACTTAAAATGACTTAGTTATATTATAACAGTGAGAGGGGGTGAAACTGGGTTAGGCCAAGAGCGATGATTAAACAAATCTGATCCAGTTGATCTAATCATTCAGGTTTATTTGCAAACTACATGGTATGTGTGCTGGAGCACGGTTGGAAATAACTCTGAGAAACTGAGTATGACACCCCTGGGATAGGTTGTTTTTAAAGCAATCAGTTATTTAGAATACAAAAAAACTCAATCAGTATCAACAAAATTACATTTTTCAATGCAGAGGAAACACAGAAGCTTCATCGGAAGTGTGATTTCTGTGTATTTAACCACTGTTTAATGCAGGACATGAATGCATTTAACCTGCAGTTACAAGTGCAGAAATAATGTTTTGATATATAAGACATAAAATGTTAAATACTCATTTAAAATAAAAAAATGATAATAATAATAAAATCAGAAGATAGGCTTCTTTAAATGTGAAATTAAAACAGCTGTAGGTGTCAAAGTCACTGTTAATAAGTGAGTCATTGCGATTGAACCGATTCATTTAAACTGGTGATTCATTCAGGAACGAGGCAGAACTGTGCTGTGGTGGCTCTGTTTGGAATTATTTTCGTTGTCAAAATGGAGCAAAAACAAGCAATATGGTGTCTCTTGGACGCAAGTCTCTTAATTAACTTCTTGTTTATTGAACTGTTGTAAAATAATAATAATAATCTGTATGTAATCATGCTGATTTTTAATTGAAAAAACGGCACTCTTCATGTGATATTGATTTACAATATGAAATTATATAATAATATACATTTTCTGCCCCTATATCTTCAAATTTGGGATCATTGTAAATGCATTTTAACAGACTGAATCACGCAGGGAAAGATCGTACTCTAAATGCGCGTGCCCTAGTCTAATCTACTAGACTTCACGCCACTGTAGGAGTTTTGTTAATTACGATTTTATCACAGAGAGTGCAAAAAAAATCTAAATATTGAGAAAATTGCCTTTAAAGTTGTCCAAATGAAGTTCTTTGCCATGCATATTACTAATCAAAAATGAAATTTACAAATTATTTTAATGGAAAATGATCTTTACTTAATATCCTAATGATTTTTGGCAAAAAAGAAAAATCTATAATTTTGACCCATACAATGTATTGTTGACTATTGCTACAAATATACTCGTGCTACTTGCATCCGGTTTTGTGCTCCAGGTTCACATATGTTTTTACTTTGCCAAATAAAAGCATTTAATTCATAAAAAAAAATAAAAATAGAGCACAAATTCTGGCCACATTAGTCTATTTGTAGTAAGATTTAAATATTTTTATTGATACTTTTTGGTAATGAATTAATTTGAACTATTCTTCTCACACTTTTTTTGTCCAGTGGTTTTTGTCCACTAAGCTCAATGCATAATGCACTACAGCATCACCTCATGAAGTACCTTCTCCACGCGCAATTTGGCCAAAAGAAGCTATCTTATAATAAAGCATAGCCTGTTGGAACAGCCTTCACACTTGGATTTGGAACAGAGCCAATGCAACTCCAGGATGTTTGCAGTACAACAATAGATAAATCAAGATATCAATAAATCAAATAGAGCAAGTGTTACATATACTGTATACAAAACTGTTTTCCTGTGAACCTAGTTATTTTTACATCCATCTTGTGACCGAAGATCTCAAATGTCATTGTGGTATCAGATTTAGGTGTATCTGATCACGTTTAAGGTCACGATTCGCCACCCTTTTTGTTGCAAGCAAAATGAAAAGGCTAAACAACTTAGTTCTGAACAGATAATAGTGTTGTGTGCTCTAGGCAGAGCGAGAAAGAGATTGATCTTGCAGTGGGTTCATATTACCGTGTACAGCTGACATGCACACTAATGCACACTTTAGTGGGGCAGCAGCAGATAAACAGCCATTTAAATCGGACTTTAGAAATCTCAAATGTGTCAATTCATCTAGTGCATAAGACTAATTGTTTTTTATGGACTGTAACTGCATTGGGGGGGGGGGGGGGGCTAGATGTCACATGGTGACGCTGTCACAAGGGCTGTATCTCAACAATTATAAACTTAAGAACTATATAGAGTCAAAAGTCCAATTAGAAAGATGTAAGAGTGCTAAAGTAAATAAAGTCGACTGTATAATGAAGGTAGATCTTAACTGATAGCTTGAGTAGTGTTCTTCTCATGACACATCAGCATAGCTGGGGCAAGTTGTCACGTGTTATATATTGTCATATATAAATGACTCGTGGCCATAACAACAGTTTGCTGGTTTTGCCTCCTATTTTTGCAGTTGCAAGCATTTTTTTATGTTTCATGCAGCCTACAATAGACTTATTTATTATCTAATTTAAACCCCCCAGTTTGTCAAAATAGCCTGCTATTATTGGGGAACATTGTCACATACATACATGCATACATAAATACATAAATACATACATACATACATACATACACATATACATATATATATATATATATATATATATATATATATATATATATATATATATATATACAATAATAAGCTGTAAAAATTATCTGTTACAAAATATTATTGACAAAGACATTTAAAGTATGTTTTAAAATGAAATACTGTTTCAGTTTTTGTAATTTCAGAGTGAAAACAGATTCAAAGTAAATGTTTTTTTGTTTTGTTTTTTACTAAATGTTCAATTGTTTTTCATTACATTTTTGTGTGGTTTAGACTTTAATGTATGTGTCTGATACACAAACTGGCATTCAAATAAACCCGGAGAAATATTCAATATTCAAAAAAGCATACAGTTTCTACAGATACTATACAGTTTCTCTTCAACTGACATTGTAAAACTTGAAATAAAGCTGTAGATAGAAAATAAGATTATTGGAGTAAGTTTTACAAGAAAATACTATTTCAGTCTTTCTAGTTCACAATTTCATGTTTAATTCAATGTTACGTGCTGTTTCTTTATAATAATTTGTCAAATTTACTATCAATTTCTGAATTAAACTTTTTTTTAAAAGTTTAATTGTCAACTAATTTTTTCCCTGATGGATTTTATCAGGGGTTACAGGGACAGTTCACCTTCAGTTGGTCCCCATTGACTTGCATTTTTCACCCATACTATAAAAGTCAATGGGGACCAGCAACTGAAGGTGAATTATCCCTTTAATTCATTACAATTGGGCCATCTTAATAGTAGAAAGTGGCCAAAGTTAGCTAATTCACCCTAAAACCGGTTTTGGCAACCCAGTGACTGTGGTTGTGCCAGATTTACACAGCAATCAGCAAAGAAAATAAGCAGTCTAATTTCTTAGATATACCTCAGAATTAAGATAGAATTCCAAACCTCTGAGTTCAAAGGGCATTCCATGTGATTCTCAAAGCACCAAGGGTTACAAGCACATCTTCCAGTTCTCTGTAAAAGATCACACACTCCTTTAATACTTACAAAAATGCTGCAAAAATCCCACAGATACAGAAGTGATCCTTTTATTTGTTAGAAAGAATATGCAGTTACAGGAAGCAAAGTGCGCAATCAGTGGAAACGAAAACAAAAGTTTAGCTGCAGTGCTTCATTGTGCTGAGCATGCACAATGAAGGGGCCAAGCACAGTAGGGGAAAAAATTTTAAGACATGTGTAGATGATTTAATCTTAAAAAAGATATAATCTGATTTAATTCCTAATGACTTGTGAGCAACAGGTGGTGCTGTGACCTAATTGATGTGGTGTATTCAGTGTGGCGCCTTGCAGAGCCTCAGAATAATTTTGGCCAAATCCATAGGCTAAATTTTCTGAATATGCTCCGATTCGATTTTCGTGAGAATTGGACCAGCCCTCTAGGAGGAGTTTGGAAAAAAAAATAGTTGAAAAGATGATTGATCCAATGAATATAAAGAGACCAGTCTCATGGCAATAGGCCAAATTCATCAAAAGATGGTGGTATTTTTTATGTTAACATTTTTGGCACTGTCCCAAGACTTTTTGAGTATTTTCAGCGCATGGTGTCCATGTGACTTACCAAGTTATGTAATGATACACCAATGCGTACATAAACTAAAATAAAAATTAGAGATAACTTAAAAATTAACAGAAAAATGGCTGACATAGGACAATTGTTTGACTCGGAATGTCACACCAAATCTCAAGAGACCAGTCCTGGGATTTATTTGTATTTTTTTTTTGCCAAATGTTCGGAAGATATAATTTTTCATATCTCCTGACCACTAGGTGGCACTGTGTCAAACCTGTGCAGGTAGTCTCAGGTCGTGCTTGTTATAACACACACCAAGTTTGGTCTGAATATGCTAAAGCGTTGCAGAGATACGTCCATTGTAGCATGCTTTTCGTCAAATTCGTTCACATGTTTCGCAAGAAAGGCATGATGAGTCATCTCAAATTCCACAACTTTTTGTTGACATGATCAGAAGATGACTTAGTTTGATTTCTGGTAACATGAGGAGGAGTTTGTGTCTTGTCTTGAGCCAAGGAATCATGAAAAGTTTTGTTGGATTTTGTTTCTAACCCACGTTTCAAAAGTTATTAGTATATAACATAAGTGCAACTTTGGGCTGCTATAGACTCAAGAGCCATTGAGCTACGGTTCACATATCAACTATTCTCTTTTAGTATTTTTATTACTTTTTAGTTACTTAAATTCAAATGATTTCGGTTATCGGTTTTCCTAGTTCTTGTCATAGACACCAATGACTACAATACATAATTTAAAAGCTAGCAAAAGGAAAATGTATTAGAAAAAGGTTCAGTTCAACTAATCTGACACGTCATTACATAGGCATGAATGAAAAGGCAACTTGAATTGTTACTGGAAGCTTAAATCCTGTGATAAATACTAGTTTTGAACACTTAAGTACTACTACCAATTAAATAACACAGGATTTAACCAAACTGGAATAGACGTAATAATTAAACATAGATACTGGTTAAATATACCTATATACTTTTAATACTGCTTAACGCTTTAATGCACAATGTGCTCACTACTAGTCTACCGCCAATATTTGTAAAGCAGATTCCTATACAGGAAAAACCCAGGCCTATATATTTAAATTAAATTAAATGGCCAAAATATCAGGTAAGATGTGAGAAGATGACCTTCTGACCAATGATGAACAAAGCAGAATCCCAGGAAAAAGAGATTGATATGAAAGTTATTATATGACATAGTTGCCTATATTTTAATCGAAGATGTGAAATTAACAACACTATGAAAGAAAATGCAGTGTTTTACTCAATTAACCTATTATGTCTGTAATGTATGTATATTAAATAATAACCCCATTAATTACAATAAGTATTGCATTTAAACATTATTGCACTAGTAAAAACATGCCACCTTTTGTGCCAATAATGAAGGCCATCTTTGCCCAACGATCCAATTTTATCTTTTTTTTTTTTTGCTTTAAAATAAAAATTCTAACTTTTACTTCACAAGTCTTAAAAAAAAAAAAAAAAAAAAAAAAAAAGAAAGAAAGAAAGAGAGCACATGTGTGTCCACTAATGAAAAACAACAACAACATAACTTCCATGTTCATCGTCATAGATTCCACTAGACTATTTTCCAGAGAATATTTTTCCAAAACGGTTTCAACTAACTCCATTTCACAAATGTATATCTAACGAAATTAAATATAGCATACGCATTCATCGAAAGTGATGAGATGAAATTTTGTGCCATTTATGGACATCATAAAATTAGAGTTGGGGGGTGGGGATTTAACTTCGTATTACCCTACGTTCAGATTGAACGATTTTTAACAACCATGCTTTTCGACATACATTTACAACATGGTTCAGGTATATTAATTGCAGATCAATATTTTGACGTAACTCTTAATGCGTCGTGCATGCGCGCTACTATCAGCCCGTGCTGATCAGCACCATACAAGTTTATTAACCCTTGTTCACTGACATGACAACAGAGCACATAAAGTCCAGTGAGTGAGAATGTGTTTCCTACCATTGATTTTAGCTTGGTTGGCTTATTCCACAATCCTACGATGAAGGCGAGGAAGTGGGTCATTAAAATCATCGAAAGCGAGATTGTTGGTAGGCCAACCACGACAGCTGCGTAAAGTTCACATGTTCTCGTAATGCAAAATTCCTTTAAGTATATCATTGAGGTATATGGGATCGATCCTATTGATTGCTCCAGCTGGATATTAATCCATGAGTGCACAATGCAGGCTTCCTCCTCTCGTCCTTCGTGCGCGCACTGGTGACTCTGCTAGTGAAAACCACACACACCGCCCATGGAGCCCTTTCACTTTGACATGCGTCTCCGGCAAGCGCAGCGCAAGGGCTCTTCCTTCTGTGTGTGTAACTCGGCAACATGTTTGTTTGGGGTGTTAACACAGTCTATCTCGGGTCCACGAAGAAGCCAGTTCATGAAAGCAGGCGCAGAAGTTAAAATTCCACCGACATAAGACATTGAGATAAGGTTATTTAAGGACTTCTGATTAAAGTCGTCTGGACAAATTGTTAAATATGCACAAGTCATTTGTAGGAGAAAGAAATGAACTAGAAATATGATTAAAATGACGTGCACCGACATGAGATGAAGACTCGTGTCATCAGTCTTGGAACTGAAGTTGGAAACCCGGTTTATTTCGCGCAGAGCGGGTCGCCCCCTCAAGGCCACGGCCATGTTGATGTCACGTGACCAGCTTGCGTCGCGATGTTTACCATTTACTACAATAAAATTCAACATCAATTTTATTTTATTTTAGTCGATGCTGAAGCTGCTTTACAAAATCTTAACAAAATTATCAGACAAAATCTCAACAAAAATATACGGCGAGTGTGAATCTCTTTTTATACAGTCTATTGTGTAAATACAAGATGTCTATTATATGGATGTGTATGACTTGACCTATAGTAAGGAACATATTTGGTGTGAAGCTGCAGTAGTTAGTTAACTAACTAAATACTGACACCTGTTGGTCCTCAATGCTTTAACTCCATCGACCCATCTCTATAGATTCCTAGTGTATCAAGTTCCTTTAAAATCAATTTAAAAAATAACATAACAGCATCTGGTGCATAGGTGTCCTAAAAGCTGAGAAGCTGCGTCTGGTCTGCAATATTGTCATCTGAAGAGGAATACAAATCTCAATAAATAAATACACAAAACAACTGACTTTTAAAAGCATTTCTTCAGATATATTTAAACTTCAAAAAGGTGACAACGGCAGACATTTATGCACACATTCATATCAATGCAATGCTGGAAACCTTTGGTAAAAGGCCAAATATCGGACACGTTTTCAAGTGACACCTATAATATCTGAATCCCATCTCCAAACTGCATTTTTATTGGTTCTTTCCACTTGCTCCCAAACTCAGATTGGAGAGAGAGTCCTCCACCTCTGGGTCGTCGTCTTCCTCCTCCTCGTCATCATCATCATCATCCTCATCCTCTTCATCATAATCATCGTCAAGGTCGTCTTCCTCCTCGTCTTTGTAGCCCCCTCCAGATTCCAAATTTTTCCAGTAGGAGCTGTATCCAGACGCACCATAATCATCTTCATCAGCACCACTCTGCCGGCCAAATTTGTGTGTTCGGGCTGCAAGAACAAACAATGCAACTGTGTTTTTGTCTTTTTTATTAGTTTGCTGTGGGTTTTTATATTTCTATAATGAATAAAGTTCACAATCTAAGACTGTACTAATAGTACAAGCCTGTAATAGAGGATGGTACTCACTGGACATGCTGAGATCCTTGGTCTCCTGAGTTTCATGTCCACACTTTGGGCACGGGGGAGCCTTGCCTTTCTCCTGCTTGAACACTTTGCTTCGAGCGTGATCGTCACAGAAACATGCCTACAAAAACAGCATTCCACTCACAGTTTGTCCTCACAATATGAGACGGACACAAACAAATCAGACTGCTGAAAATCCTTACCTTGCATCGGAGACAAGAATGCTGACCGAGACGATTGCAAGATAAACCTGAAATTGGGGCAAAAGTCAATTAAAGTTGAACATAATAGGAATATTCAGAAAAACATTGGAAATCAGATAGACGTACATTTATACGTCTCTGCTTCCAGGACCTGACAGCTCGCCTGGTGTTCGAACTGATCATCCTCGCACAGGAAGTTGTCGCAAAAAGAGCAGCGGAAAATGCGTCCACCTGTACATTACACAGCAAACAGGATTTGACTGCTTGACTGGTCCAACCGTATTAAAGCAGAGCACAGCTGATTTAGATGAAGGTAACCAGTGTTGGGAAAAGCAATACTTTTCTTTATGGAAAGTAATGCATTATATTACTTTGTGTTACTTGTTTGTCCACTGGGATGGACTTGCTTATTAGTTTTTTTAATAACAAAAACCTCAAAAGTTATATTTTTGGCAACTGTTAAATGCCCTTTCACACTAAAAGTGAAATGAATAAGACTAAAGAAAACAAAGTAACTTGTATCACTTATTTTAAAAAAGTAACTCCGATATTTCATTGTAAATTTAAAAGTAATGCATCACTAGTTACTGGAAAAAAAGTAATCGGATTACAAAACTCGGTAACACTTTAGTATAGGGTCCAAATCTCACTAATAACTAGTTGCTTATTAGCATGCCTATTATTAACATATTGGCTGTTCATTAGTGCTTATAAAGTACATATAATGCATGACATCCATAATCCTACCCAATACCCTAAACTTAACAACTACCTTATAAACTAATAATAAGCAGCAAATTAGAAGTTAATTGAGGCAAAAGTCATAGTTAATGGTTAGTTAATAGCAGTGTTGGGGAAAGTTACTTTTAAAAGTAATGCCTTACAATATTGCGTTACTCCCTAAAAAAGTAACTAAATACGTTACTTAGTTACTTTTTATGGAAAGTAATGTGTTACATTACTTTTGCGTTACTTTCACGTTACTTTTTAAATATGAGCAGGGCTTGATTGTTTTTAATATAAGAAGTTCTATTTATAGCAAATGTAAAAGCCCTTTCACACCAAAAAGTGTAATGAATAAACCTGAAGGAAAAGTAAATTCACGTCTGTACAGTAGAACACAGGAGAAGAAGGTTCAACACGCTTCAGCAATAAAAAAAAACAATGAAGCACAATTGTTAGTTTATCTAAAGTCATTTTTTAATTATTAGTATGGTTGAACTGGATCATTAAAGGTCAGCAGCAAAGACACTGTTAATAAAATGGGAATAGATACATTTGTGTTATTTAATATATTTAGTTATTGCAGGTTTGCGTCATATTCTGAGTTTGCATTTCACTGTTTTGATTAATTTTGATGAATACTAAATCTGTTTTGTTTTTTGTTTTTTTGTGAGTGGGATGAATTAATGCACATTCACATTTAGTCTAGAACTACAGTAACATGTTCACACAGCGCACACAACGCCTCCATACTTCCGATTTCTCCCAATATGGGAACAGGAGGCTTGTCAGTCAAAAAATGGGAATACAAAGTAACTGGCGTTACTTTTTTGTAAAAGTAACTCAGATATTTTCTTGTAAATGAAAAAGTAATGCGTTACTTTACTAGTTACTTGAAAAAAGTAATCTGATTACGTAACTCGCGTTACTTGTAATGCATTACCCCCAACACTGGATAATAGTGAGAATTGGACCTTAAAATAAAGTGTGACCCAAAACTCCTGTTATTTGTAACTGATGGTAATGCTTGCTCTTTACCATGTTCCCAAACGCTGCGGTCACACTCAATGCAGTCTGCGTCAGAAAGAGGGCAGGAGCATGCATGTGTGCTCAAGCACTTCCTTCCATGGCAAACCCAGGCCTCACAGAAGTCACATATGGCTCCCTTTAGGACACAAATAATACTCCATTAACAATAGATTCTTCCTTCATCAGTAAAATCCCAAGAGACCCCCAAAAGTACGGAGTTTCCCTGAATTAGAAACAAAAAGTGAACTAAATGTCCCTAGAATTAACTTCAATTTTCTGAGCCATTTGTGCCATGACATAATAACCGGTACAAATATGCACTGTCAAAGAAACCGAACTGTAATTAAAAGGCCACCACATTGGTGGCGTATCTGGTTAAGGGAACCTTTTACTTAAAATGACAACCAAATGACTGTGCTACAAATAATCCCCAAGCAGTATAACAACCATCACGTGCTCTATTATTATCTGTCAGGGAAACAACAAAATGCCTGGAATTTTATTACCACCACAAGGATATCTGTGAGAAACTCTTTACAGTCCTCTAGCAATGTACCTGCTTCCCTTTTCCATTGAAATGTAGCTTTTATGTAACGTTTTTCCCCTCTAAATCCTGCCACAAGGCAGTTTAAAATACAATTTTCTACCCTTTTTCACTTCCAATCCTTATTAGCTGTGTTTACTGGAATATTAAATATGATGATATAAAGCTGGGAAATACAACATTGATCTGTCAAAATGAGGGAAAGCACTATTAAACATCCAAAAATATTTTAATGTTACTACATATTTAAACCGTAAAATTTAACACATTCATGAAAGAGTCATTCATTTGAGCTTTTAGGGTTGTTCACGGACTGTTGGTAGTTCGGGGAGTGATGGAAAAATGTTACCTCACTGTACCTAGAGTTTTTGGCATACTTTTAGTAGTTCGTTCAGAAAGTGAACTCTTACACACATTTATTGGCAGTTGCTGACTGATTACATTTTAACGGAAGATACTCCCATCATTTCTCCAAAACTTCATGGGATGTAGGGAAAAAGGTGAACTCTTGGCAACTACAGTCAGAAGTTACATAATGTGTAATGAACACACTTTCACTCTGAAGAAAATTTTAAGTCACCGAAGAAGCTGGATATAAATCATATAAGAATATTACTTGGATTGGAATTTAGATTTTTTTTGTGCTTAACCAATCTATTTGCATACCAAGCTTCTTTAAGACCCAAAACAGATATTTCTAGCATAACGGGTATAAAACAGAAGCCATTTATGGAGATGTTTGTACTTACCACCATGCCCATTCCAGTGCTGTGAACACCAGGATGTTTTATGACACAGTCTGAAGCCTTCATACATTTAGTTTTGCCTTGGAATAAAGAAAAATAACAGCATAAATATATTAAATAGAAGACTAAAACTGCTTAATATTCTAGAATATATTTCAGTAGCCCAACAATCGTGATTTATCTCTGTCCAGTGTCTACTTATTTTATGATGCACTTGGCACATTTCACAGAAACTCCCTTTGCATACTTAAGGGGATCATATTACAAAGTTTTTTTTTTTACTCTGAGCTTTGCTTATGTCAGACACGGCCCTTCACCTGCAAACTGAACAGCAGCGCTCTATTCCCGAGTGGCAGATTCCATTGTATTGTTATCATTAGTTATTTATGTGTTTGAGAGCAGTATGTCATCGTTATCTGCTTTATTGGACTGACCCAAGTTTCAGAACATTGGACAGACATCTAATATCAAGCTGACCAACATGCAAGTTATTTCCCAGAGACTTTAACAGGGGAAAAACAACGAGGGTCAGTTATAATGAGTTTGGAGGGCATGTTGGGGTTCAGAAGGAGGAAGTTGATCTCACCACACTGTGCACACATGGGAAGTTTCTGCACTGAAGCGCAGAAATAGCAGAACGCCCTGTTCTTTTGTCGCCTGCCAACAGATAATAACTCTATGAAATATTATGGAAAGGTACAAGGTAATGTAACAATTCTGAGTGTATAATAGAGTAAAATTACCTTTGACACTTATCACATTCCTAAAAAGTAAAAGAAAATGGAGAAAAAGGTTAGGTCTGTGAATTAATGTTATAAATAATTAAAGGGTTCCAATCCACTAAAGCGGTTACAAATCCACCTGGAAGAGGACATGTGTCTTTATCGTCCTAATACACAGTGAGGAGGAGAGTTTGCTCAAGACTCTCAAAGGATCACAGCTGGAAAATTGCAGAGATTAGTCGAGCCTTGGGGTCAGAAAGCCTAAAAAAATAAAAAAGAGCCCCTACATCACTACATGTTGTTCGGGAAGGTTTAACGGAAAAGGATCCACACTTATCCTAAAACAAACTCTAGCTTGTTCAGTTCTCAGACACGACTGGAACTTCAAATGGCACTGGCTTCTATGGTCAGATGAAAAAAAAAATACCTTTGAGCAGCAAACCCACCAGATGGTTTAGTACAAACAGGGATAAAAAGTACCCCATATCCAGGGTTTAAAATACTGCTGGATCTTTCAATGTTGTTGCATGTCTTTCTGCAAGAGGTCCTGGACATCTTTTTAAATCAACACAAAAATTCTGACCTGAGCCCTATAAATGAGTGGGGTGAACTGAAGAGAAGCACCACCAACATTAAGCTGTGAATCTGAAGGATCAGTAGAGATTCTGCATGAAGGAATGGTCTCTGATCTCTTAACAGGTGTTCTCTAAAATCTTCAGGCATTATAGGAGAAAACTCAGAGCTGTTATCTTGGGGAAAGAATGTTCCATTAATACATTCTGTTCAGGAAACCGTTTCTGATCATTCAAATTGGTTGTCGTAGTAACAACACTAATTTGTGGAGATTCAGCACACTGGGAGGTCCACAAATCTGAATGCATTTTTTGTAAATTGACTGTTAAGATAAATATTTTGCACAATTCATTAGCTGTAATATCGTGTTGCCACTATGCCTGTATGGCCCTATGTAACAATCCCTAGTAGATAATACATTGCACATAATTTGCACATAAATCATACAAATTGATTTTATTACATTTGGATACATGTTTAGAGATCAATGGCTACTTTTTGTATTTATCCGTTATTTGTTCTTGCTTGAAACATTGATTTAAAGTGTCAGTTATTGCAATATTTCAGTCAACCCTAAAAAACCCTGTTAGCCCAAACTACATATAAAAACCTGATCAGTGGCATAAAAGTAATCAATGCAGCTACTTAATCCTTTTCTACTCATTAACGCATGAAGTTCTCCTTTAAATAACGTGATGCTCTGCCCTCTATGTGAATGACCCTGTTTCCATTAAGTGCTGTTAAAAGTAATTTAATTGATTCAGCATTTCGACACCTCTAGAAGGATGCATAAAACTCAAAAAAGAGGTTTAATAAAGGATGTATTGATCTCATGAATTAGCTAATTTTACTATAGCAACATTTTTTAATTGTCTGTTAGTTTATATGGGAATATTACACGACACAGTGATCCTTTAACAATGAATTGGTGCAAAAACGCACACACTTTAGACAAATCTCACAATATAATGTATCAAATGCCACAAATACTGCCTAAACAAAATACTGATTTTGTGCACTTGATTTATTGTACCAATATTTTAAATTGGCCTTTCAAGATGAATTCCCTTCGATAATGACACGATATTGCGTAGCTTGTCAGTGATCTACGGCTCTGTCTATTAAATGCCGCACCATTTGAAAGCAGGTGATGGCGATTTACTGACGAAATGTGTTTGACAATCGCATGTGATATATCGTCATTCCCTAATTGCATGGCACAAAAAATCCCATTGATCTAATGCCGTTGATGATTATAAACGCAACACTTTTGTTTCAGGCCCCATTTTTCATTAGCTGACTTATTTTATGTACACAAAAGGACTATTTTTTCAAATATTGTTCACAAATCTGTCTAAATCTGTAAGTGAAAACTTTTCCTTTGCCGAGATAATTCATCCACCTCACAGGTGTGTCATATCAAGATGCTGATAAGACAGCATGTCTCAGGTGTGCCTAAGGCTGGCCACAATAAAAGGCCACTCTAAAATGTGCAGTTTTATCACACAGCACAATGCCACAGATGTTGCAAGTTTTGAGGGAGCGTGCATTTGGCATGCTGACTGCAGGAATGTCCACCAGAGTGGTTTCTTCATTTTTATAGAAACATTTTGTGTGTTTTCATGTCACATGATTAACTGGGCAACCAGAAGTAGTTTATGGGTTCACTTTGAGATCAACACCCCCTGGTGGTGAACCATCGGAGTTTCAAAACGTGTGACGTAACAAAACTTGGTTTGCTAAAATATCGTGACCTGGCCGATTTGATATGCCTCCGAAACACTAATTTGAAACAAAAGATTTTAAACAAATATTTTATAAGCCTTGTGAAGCAGTGTTTCGAATGCGCCCATCACTAGAGCTCACTACGTAATTTAATATAAAAATCCACATCTGAATGCAAATAAATGTTAAAGTCAACTCAAACCTCAAGCTTATAATTTTTCTAAGATGCAATTAATTTAATGATGGGATGAATTATGGACCAAACTTAATTTACAAAATAGTGGTTTAACTATTTTTTTAAAGAAAAAACTCTTTAGTAACAGGAATGAAACTGGGTAACAGGAATGAGTATCCATTATATTAGTGTACAGGTTTGACTACACATGTGAAGTGTTAATGCCCGCACTACCTTATAGTGAAATTGTTGAACACTGACCAGTGAGCTGATGTCACTGCTAAAAAAAAAAGGCCAAATCATGTTTCTATTTTAAATCTAATGGTCTGCAGAGGTTTTTGTTAGGGTTATGTTTAAGGTTAGAGATTTTCTGTCATACTTGCAGAAATCTAATATAAAACAACGATGCAGAAACAACCATATGTTTTCTCTGAGGAAAAAGCATTGTCTCACTGTGGATAGGAGGCCAAAATCTTGAAAAAAAAAAGATGCATTTTAAAATGTATCTAGATTAATATGGATGTAGCCTAACATTTACATTAATAAATGTGATGACACTACTCACTCCTGTTATTTTCACTCAGTTATTATATATATGGGATAAGTATGTAATAAATGAGTATATGAGCAACAGGACTGAAAGTAACAGGACTGAGATGTATATAGGACTGAAGGTAACAGGACTGAGATGTATATAGGACTGAAGGTAACAGGACTGAGATGTATATAGGACTGAAAGTAACAGGACTGAGATGTATATAGGACTGAAAGTAACAGGACTGAGATGTATATAGGACTGAAAGTAACAGGATTGAGATGTATATAGGACTGAAAGTAACAGGATTGAGTTGTATATAGGACTGAAAGTAACAGGATTGAGTTTTATATAGGACTAAAAGTAAAAGGATTGAAATGTATATAGGACTGAAAGTAACAGGACTGAGATGTATATACAAGTATGGGACAGATGAGTATATGAGTAACTGGATTGAGATGTATATTATTACTGAAAGTAACAGGACTGAGATGTATATAGGAATGAAAGTAACAGGACTGAGATGTATATAGGAATGAAAGTAACAGGATTGAAATGTATATAGGACTGAAAGTAACAGGATTGAGATGTATATACAAGTATGGGACAGATGAGTATATTATGGAAGCATATGGGTAGCAAAATTCAATTTGGAATTTTAATATGCAAAATGACAATGCAATATGTAAAATGACAATGCATTTCTGTTTTTACATTTACATTTTCCAATACATTTGTGCAACGTTTGGTGCAAAATGAAAATGAAAATTAAATTACATAATTTTAATTTGCCATTTCATACACCAGTTTTAATATGTAAAATGAATACTAATTTGAACGCTTTATAAGTTGCAAAATTAAAATGAAAATGTATTACAGAAATTATTAGATATGTATAACATTTTCAAGCAAAATGCAGAAGGTCAGAGACTCAAATCTCATAAGAGGATTCAAGTGAGAGAACATGGACAAGACAGTTGGTCCGTGTACGTTTTGATCATTTCGATTAATGGCTTCAATATTTCATTTGCATTTGTGGGCGGAGCTGAAACGCTGCTTTCATCTGATTGGTCGAATCGTTCCACCTTCAGCTTGGTCTTTTCATTCTTTCAGGCAGAATAAGAGTCAGTGCGAGTGCAGCACTGTAATGTCTGAAATAGAGCCCGACCGATATTATCGGCCGATATAAGCTAATTGCATTTAAATTGGCATCTGCATTTATAACGGCCGATGAACATGAGAAACAGATTCTCATGCTTCACTCATGTTATGAGTGTTGCACAGTGTGCCCACCAGAGGGAGCTCTGCAGCTCCAGAGTTAACAACAGCGCCAGAAGTCCACTAAAGAAGAAAGCGATTAGCCAAGCCACGGAGATGTAACTTACTGTTTTGACGTTTGAGTCTGTCGTTCGTCATGTGAAATGATTGTAGATTTAGTTATATACAGTTTTTATATACCCTGTATATAAAAACTGTGTGGTAGTTCTAGCTAACGGTCCTATCATTATCACTTCTAAATATTCTGTAACATCACTTACAGCCGCTAATGCATTGCTATATTAGGTTAGCCACAAAGCTAATACCATGTTTATCAGTGGAAGAGCGCGAACGTTAATAGGAGGTCAAACTATAACATTAGTGTTTAACTTATTCTTATTCTATTGCGGTGTGTTTCCCACATAATGACCGCGTAATTGGGCCTTTCACACAGGACGCAGTATGCACGGCGCTTGCCGCTGGGTTCAGATACAACGTGATTTGCGCTGCGCTATGGCGTAGGCGGGGTTTTAAAAACATTTAGCGGGAGCTCTTTCATAGTCTGTTCCTCCTCCTTTCGGTCAACAGCAAACATGTATCTGTCCCGTTGTAAGAAGCGAGCGATAGCGCTAGTCCTGCTGATGAGAATTAAGAGAGAAGCAAGGAAGAAGAGGCTACCCTCAGGTCCAGAGAACAATTTGGTGAATTCAGGCTGGTTACGTTACTCTAACGCTAATAGCTTCCTTTTTAGCAGGCCCCTTAAATGCTTGCTATTAACTTGTTTGAAGGTGGTTCTTCTCAAAATTGACAGCGGTGTGTTCATGACACTAACGTTAACCATTCAACTTCGAATTGATTCCGTAATCTTCCGGTA
Organism: Carassius carassius; assembly: GCF_963082965.1. Classification (NCBI taxonomy): domain Eukaryota; kingdom Metazoa; phylum Chordata; class Actinopteri; order Cypriniformes; family Cyprinidae; genus Carassius; species Carassius carassius. Next base: position 34,474,685 of record NC_081761.1, read on the forward strand.
ATAGTAGGCAAGACGATGTTTTGATTCAGACTGCACAAAGAGAAGAGCAGAAGATATACGGGTCTGTTGTGAATGTGTCTGTGAGAGCAAATATAGTGTAGTTACAGTAACTACAGTAGGTGTGTCAGAAATGATTAAACCAGAGGGGACATGTAAATAAATGTGAGCTGAACAAGCTCTTTTTTTTTTTACATATTGTTTCAAAGCAGCTTTACAGACATAACAGGAAAATGTTGAAATAATATTGTTAAATATAAGTAGGTAATACCTATTACTTGACAAATAAAAAATATATATATATTTCTCATTTTTGCCTATGTAGGAGATCCCAGTTTATTATTATTATAATTCTAATGATGACATGAGTAATGATACATGGTGATATTATTAATACACATGCTTATTCTTTCTCTGTCTCTCTTTCTGCCTACAGATGGCTGAAAAATGTGAATGCTGTAGCAGCAAAGTGTGGGACTACTTCTGCAAATACTTTAACTTTAGTATTATAATTTATTTACAGTAAACACACAGACTGTTAAAACCAGCTTCAACTGGAAGAAAGTAAAAGTGTTAAATGTTTAAAACCAGACTGTTTTTTGATCATTAAAAAATATATACTTTTGATGTGCAATTGTTTAGTCATTGAGACTGTAATCTAAGGCTTTTTTTTTTAACATAATCCCTTCTGGAAAATGGTTTATACAGCCCACATACATAGAACAGGCAGATATTTTGCTATTGAATGTTGTGTAAGTGCAGTTTATAGGAAATGGGTCTAATATCCAGATTATTTTTAAAATCAAAATATCGGCTTATAAATCGGCTCTTTTCGAGTTAATATCGGCCCCCAAAAATCCATATTGGTCGGGCTCTAGTCTGAAACCACCACTCACTGTTAATTAGCATAATATTTGAATCAGAAGTAGCTGGGCACATAATTCGTGCTGCTGAGACCTGCAAATTATTTCTAGGTTGTAGTATTGTATGAATATTGTCCCACTGATAAATTTTAATTTTGCAACTTATAAAGCGTTCAAATTAGTATTCATTTTACATATTAAAACTGGTGTATGAAATGGCAAATGAAAATTATGTAATTTCATTTTCATTTTGCACCAAACGTTGCACAAATGCATTGGAAAATGTAAATGTAAATACAGAAATGCATTGCCATTTTACATATTGCATTGTCATTTTGCATATTACATCCCAAATTGAATATTGCTACCCATATGCTTCCATAGTATATGAGCAACAGGACTGAAAGTAACAGGATTGAGATTTTAGGATAAAATTTGCAAATGCATATAATCTAGCCACATGGAGTATTTGCTAATATTATGAGAATACAAATTAAAGTGATTCACCAAATATTTGCATTTTTTAAGTAAAAAAGTAACATCTAAGAAATCATTTATAGAACAAGACAGTAAATTTATAATGATGCTCCCAGCCACTATTACAATATCATCAAATACACTGTAAAGAAAATAAGGCCACATGCTTTCGATCATTTCATTTTCTTCAGAAGATCCAGATTTTGCAATATTATGTTGAAAATGTGTCTTGTGGAATATATATGTATGTATGTAAATATAAATAACGTAATCAATAAATAACGTCAATGTGGTACAGTATGAATGCTATAGATGACTCTTACCATGGATGCATTGCATGGGTGTTTGGCCACATCAACAACGTCTTTATTGGCTCGAATCTGTTTCTCTCGCTCCTTTCGGTTCTCTGCCTTCTTACGAGCGCCAGTCTTTTTCTTAGGCATCTTCCACCTCCAATATCACAGAGACAGAACACAAATATGTGACACATGTAATGGATTCCCTATAAAACACACCGTGATGTTCGCTTGACAAAGTGCGACTCCGCGCTGCTAATTCCCACTAAACTCACATGAGCTCATTAATTACTTTAATATACAACTCAGCTTAACAGGTACTTTTACGAAAACGTCTGGTTTTCGTCGCAGCGCAATAACATATAATCGACCACGTTTGTCATAGGAAACATACCCAGATTAGAGGTTTAATCGCGTAGAAAACAGGCAGTTGATCACAGCTGATCCCCGGTGCGTGTGTAACAGTAAACTGTTCCGGAAGGAAACTGAAGTGACGCTGTTATCAGTTCCATTAACAGCTACTAACAGGTGGAACTGTTTGTGGAGTATAATCTGATGCAGATAAATTGTATTAAAATATCTCTATAAATAACATCTCTATAAATATAATATGTGTGTGTTAATTTAAAAGAATGGTAGGAGATGTAGTCCCACTCCATCACAGAGGAGGGCAACGCACATGTTCTGCCCTGTGCGTGACGGAGCGGTTGCCAGATATTCTACCGAATCACTTCACTAAGTTTTCACGTTGCCTCTTTTCGATATGCGATAAGTAATAAATTAACGGAAGAATCATTCATGTGTTGCATATATTTTCTCAGAAATATTTTACAAATATAAGCTAGTAGTAATAAAATAAAAGTATAATCAAACTGCAAAAAAAAGAAAACGTCTAAAGATTGTTCAAAGTTTTTACGTTATCTGCTTATCTTTATATATATATATATATATATATATATATATATATATATATATATATATATATATATATATATATATATATGTGTGTGTGTGTGTGTGTGTGTGTGTGTGTGTGTGTGTGTGTGTGTGTGCGTGTGTCTGTGTGCAGTAGTAGTAGTATCATTCAAGTGTTGCATATATATATACTACAACTAAACACACACACACACTATCTATCACTATCACTAGTGTATCTAGATGTGTGTGTGTGTGTGTGTGTGTGTGTGTGTGTGTGTGTGTTTTCAATTAATCCGATTTATTTATTAATCACGCTCTGAGTCCCTTATTGCTTAATATAGCATTGCATTGTGATATTCTTGAACAACTGCATTTTTCCTCTAGGGTCCATGTTTTTAACAATATCTGGCAACCTTTGCATCCGACACCGTCACAACAAGCGCAAACGCTGCTGGGTCAGTCGTCATGATGGTGGACCACATCTATAAGCCACTTTTAAAGGACAACGGCGATGGGCCGGTAGATGTTTCAGTCTGACTAAGCTTTAATTGTGTTGTGGGGTTGCCAGATGATGCCGTGCTCAAGGAACGTAATCATATACTGAAAAAGAGGCAGGATAAAGACAGTTAGTTTGGGATCATCTCTGTAAACATGGCAATGTCCCTAACCCAAGCCTGCAGGAGTCTTGCCCTGTCTACATGGCTGCTGTCGTTTTGCTTCATGCATTTGCTGTGTCTGGACTTCACAGTGGCAGAGAAGGAGGAATGGTACACTGCCTTTGTCAACATCACTTACCTGGATCCAGTCACATCTGAGATGAAGACAGACAAGAGTGAATGTGGCAGATATGGGGAGCACTCACCTAAAAGAGATACCAGGGGCTTTGTGTTTATGCCATCCCTTCTGCAGGACAGACAGGTGTGTGACAGTAACATTAAATTCATCCTTCCCCATCCCAGCATCCCATGGATAGCACTGATAGCCCAAGGAAACTGCACCTACAGGGAGAAGATCAGACACGCTGCTGCTCTCAATGCATCCGCTGTGGTCATTTTCAATGTGGGCTCCAATGAGACCATTACTATGCCACATCACGGTAAGATGAGATGCTTTTCCTGTGCATTCGCTCATTAATTGACCATTAAAGTTGTGCACTGTATTACACGTTTTTAAATCTGCTTTCATTGTCGAGTATATGAAGAGCAAAGTAATTAACCTAAAAATTAAAAATGCAATAAGTTGCTCCAAACCTATATGCATTTCTGTATACAGAAGATTTTTAGAAGAATGTGTGTGACCAAATAGTAGCCATTGACTTGAGTATATATTTTTTTCATACTATGCACCTGTTTGGTTACCAGCATTCTTCAAAACATTGCCTTTTGTGTTCAACAGAAGAGGGAATGCATACAAGTTTGGAACAGCTTGAGGGTGAGCAAGCGATAATTTTTGGGTTAACTGTAAACTTTTATTGATGGTTAATTCGGTGAATATATAGTGACTGCATTGCGTTTTGAATTAACTATTCCTTTAATGTATAACAAGGATATCACATCAATGCACCAACATGTGATTTTTGCACAGTTTGTTTGCACTATTAATTTACATTTACATTTATGCATTTAGCAGATGCTTTTATCCAAAGCGACTTGCAGTGCATTAAGGCTATTAATAGTTAACATCTATGATGCACTGCATCCTGATGTGGAAAAGCCCATTAATTTGTTGAAATTTGCATGGTCTATTTGCATACTTTATATCAAGTATCAAGCCTCCTTTGCATCTTTGGATCAGTATTTTCATATTGCATTATATTGCACACCAAAAAAAAAAAAAAATGTTGTTATACTTTACAATAAGATGCCATTAATTACTTTATTTATTGCTTTTTAACATTGTTTTCACAACAATAAATTATATTGTTGTAATGCATAAAAAAGTAAAACTATAATGCTAAAACACGGCATATTATTGCACATTAATGACATTCCCAACATCCCACTTTCCCGCACAGACTTTCCAAACATTTCCCAACTGTCCACACTTCTCTTGACTCCACTATCTCATACTTGTAAGATTTATATTATTTCAATAATCTAAATGTATTGGTCTACACACATATTTTCTGTGATTTTTGCCTTGACTAACTCTGAAGCAACTAATTATTATATTTATTATTTGAGTAGCGACATCGTTACTCAATGCGTTTGCAGTCACTGCAGGTTACTTCATGCTTGTTTTGTGCTTTCTCAGCAATGGAGGATTTTCACAAAAACATGTCCAGGTCACACTGCAACCCAAAATCATAAAGAAAAATATATTTTGTCTGTTGTTGTTGTTGTTGTTGTTGTTATCATGACAGTCAAGCTCATGTTCTCCCAAACTCATTAACATTAAAAACTCAATAATGCATTAAAGATATAGATGAGTCCAATGTTTCTTCATTGGAGCAGAAATGTAGCATTCCATCACGTGCTCACAAACGGATGTTCTGCAGTGAATGGGTGCCGTCAGAATGAGAGTCCAAATAGCTGATAAAAACATCACAATAATCCACAAGTAATTGAGACCACTCCAGACCATCATTGCTTCTGAAAAAATATGAGTTCTCTATGCATAATATTGCTTTCTCTATTGAAAAAGATCATATCATCACTGTTAACAAGCTAACACGGTTTTCAATAAATATGTCGGTGGATTTTAATGTGAGAGAGTAACAGGGGATGGACTTTTCACTGGAGGAAGCATTATTATGCGTAGAGAATTACTTGTGGATTATTGTGATGTGTTTATCAGCTGTTTGGACTCTCATTCTGACGGCACCCATTCACTGCAGAGCATCCACTGGTGAACAAGTGATGTAATGCTACATTTCTCCAAACTCATCTACATCTCGGATGAGTGAATTTTCAGTTAATTTGGGTAAACTGTTCATTTAAAACGTTCTCAAAGATCTTGTCTGTGCATTTTTTGTTTTGGTAATATTAGTGGGAGTTGTTATATTGCACCATTTCAACAGCAAGAATCTGTCTTGCAATTGCAGAAATCATTGGTAGGACAAGCTGTTGTGTCTGATCAAGAGTTCCAAGTTTTCTCTCTGTCTCTCTCACTTCCCCAACGTTTTCTTGTCTCTTGATCCTTTGTTTCCTGAATTCTTTGTGGTTTTTGAGTGCTTGCAGGCAGTCAGGCATGCAAGAGCAACATTATCCAGACACATTATTCTGCACAAGATGATTAAAGCTGCTTCTTTTTTCTAATGTTACAGGAACAGTTCACCGATACACTTTTCTGTCATCATTTATTGATCACTACATGAGTCTTGTAAACTGTATTTGAGCTTTGAAATAAGCACTGCTGGATAATAGGTTGTAAAGTTCTCTCAAAATGAAATTAGTAGGTTTATTGCTACGCTTACATTGAAACGCAGTCATTTTGAACATATTCACAATAAATAAATTGATAACAAATTACAAAACAAAAGCATTTACTCAAAAAGCCAACAATATTTGAAATATGCAGTGCTGGGTTTATTAGAAAACCAGTTCATGAAGAAAAAGGGAAGTTCTACTTAAAGAGGTAAGAATGGTGTGTAAATACCAAGTAATTGAAGAAACCTCCTTTTCGGTATAGTTCATCCAAAAATGGTAATTACTCACCCTCAGGTTGTTCCAAACCTCCCATACTGACCACAAAAGAAGATGTTTTAAAGAATTTTGAATTGTTGGTTCCCACTGACTTTCATAGTAGGGAAAGAAATACTGTGGAAGTCAATGGGTACCATCAACTTCTTTTGTGCTCAATGGAAGAAAGCAACTCACGCAGACTGTAGAAAATGATGACAGAATTTAAATTCTTTGGGTGAACTATCCATTTAACCTCCCTTTTTAGCCTCTAATGTTTATCATTTAAGGGTTCAAGTGGGTCAGAGTCTGACACTGAATACTTGCTGCTGTCATGTTGTTACTGATGAAGCACCATGACGTGTTGATTAGAATGAATCACTGTACCCTGACCTCGGCAGCACAGCAGTAGTTCATCAGCGCCAGTTCCTTGTTTATAAATGGAAAGTCTGGTACTCAGCATGGTCAGTCTTCATGGTTTTGTTTTTGGTTTCTTTGTTGATAATCAATAATTGGAAATATGCATGAGGAGGGGCCAGACATTGGCCTGGGGTTTACAGTGTTGTTGTTGCTGCTGTGGGAATCAGAGATCTGTTTTGAGAGTTCATCCCATCTGAACGTGCTTGAATTCTTCAGCTCAGAGATAAGATGTTAATGTTTATCAGCTCCAGCTTGTGCTGATTTTGAGGATGAAGTCACTGGCTTTCTCAGAGTCCAGAATGGTATGACTAGAACTATTACAAAATTCTAGTGCAGTTTAACCATTTTCTTTGAAAAAATGACTTCATATGTGGGTCTGATACTCTATTTTACAGACAGACATACCTTATTTATTTAATCATTCATTCATTGATTCTTAATGTAGTAGTCGTAGTATTAATTTATTAATATAAAAATGTTTTATTTATTATCATTGATTCTTAAAGCAGTAGTCGCAGTATTCATTTATTAATATTTTTACTTATTTATTCATTCCCTTTTTTTCAGGACTGTTTTTGAAATATGTAAAAATTCTCCTATTTGCACCTGTTTTTCGTTGAAGTTGAAGTAGTAGTATTATTGTGACGAAAGGTAAAATTAAAATAATAATGGAATTTGAGGATTACAAAAATGATACACATAAAAGCCTTAAACTAAAATGAAAATGAAAACGGAAGATATAAAATAAATACTAACTGAAAAAAAAAAAAATTACAAATATAATATAAAAATCCTTTAAAATGTATAGAAATAATACTAAAACATCATCTTGAAATAATATCACTTGAAAATATCAGAATTTATTAAATATTAAGTATTAGTCGTAGGAAATACTCTTAATAACACACACACACACACAAGATAGTATTGATTTCTTCTATTTCTTCATTTTCTGTGACTCCAGAATGAAGTATGTCTTGTCAAAGGTGTCAGTTTAAGGAAGGCCTGTGTGTTTGTTCAGAATACAAGCGAAGGCCTCTCCAGAGCTTTCTACAGATCAAATGATTCAAGCAGAGTCTAGAGTTGAGCTTAGCTAGATTTGAACTGAATGCCACTGAAGTATGTCATCTGCATCTTGAGAATTGAACCCATCATCATTGGTTTAGGAACCGGCGATGTGGTGGCGATCATGATTCCCGAGCCCAAAGGTCGTGAGATCGTGGCTCTGCTGGAGAAGAACGTAAGCGTGGCCATGCACATCACCATCGGCACGCGCAACCTGCAGCAGTACGTCAGCCGCACCTCCGTGGTGTTCGTCTCCATCTCCTTCATCGTCCTGATGATCATCTCTCTGGCCTGGCTGGTCTTCTACTACATCCAGCGCTTCCGCTACGCAAACGCACGCGACCGCAATCAGGTGCCGCTTGTGTTTTACACAGCATGCATTAAGACAGCAAAGAAAAATCAGAAATCAGAGATTTCATTTCTTGTCTTTTGCAGAGGCGATTGAGTGACGCTGCAAAAAAGGCCATAAGCAAGTTACAAGTGCGGACCATCAGGAAGGGTGACAAGGTTCAGTTCGTCTTGTGTTTTTTGGCCGACGTCTTGGTATTTGAGTATTACTGTGATATCTTTTAAGCAATTCGCTCAAAGGAATAATGCCATAGTTCTAATGAAAAATCATGCTGCTTCATATTTTAGTGTAAACTTTTTAAATCCTTTAATGAAGAGGAAGCTACACATAGCATTTGTTTGAAATATAGATATCTTGTAACGTTATAAACATCTTTACCATCACATTTAATTGAATTTATCCTTGCTGTTTAAAAGTATTAATTTCTTGCAAAACAAAAAAGTCATACTGACATCTTATTGCAAGTGCCACTTTTGAAGAGGAAATGATATATACGATCGAAATGTGTGATACCTGTAGTTTGACCGGTGATTCGATCTCATTATGTGTGTTTTATGACTGTATGTTCCTGTCTGCTGCGTTAGCTCTAATGGAGATCTCATGTTAGTGTACACATACACTCGCTCACGTCTGGTTTTTCACAACATTATTTATCGACCCGCTGTTTCTAGGAAACTGAGTCGGACTTTGATAACTGCGCAGTGTGCATCGAAGACTACAAACCTCATGATGTTGTCCGGATACTGCCGTGTCGGTAAGATTTCACACACACACACACACACATTATAAGACATCAGCAAAGTAGTTTAAAAAAAGACTAATCCTGATTCTCAGAGATATGAAGGCTTAAAACTGTGAGGAATTCATCATTAGTGTCGTATTGAAGTTCAACCTAAAACTATTGAACCACATGAGCTCTCCCTCTAAAGCCATTCAGTTTTAATCTGTGAAAGTCAAGCTTTTAATGTTTTTCTCAATAGTGCAGCATCAGAATGAATCAAAGGCCTCCTTCCTGAAGCACTGCTCACATTATTTTTACACTGGATGAAAATAGATCACTTCTTTAAAAATCTATTAAAAATGCTGAAACTGGACGTATCTGTGGGATCAACAGACGCCACATTACTGTTATTGAAATGTTGCACATCTACTCCAGACGCTTTGTCTTAATGCATCAGTCTTTAATTAAATAATTGTATTTACAACAAAAAAATCATATACTTTTTGAGCGTTACACCAGAGCCGGCCCATGATTTTTCTGGTGTATTATTAAATAGCCTTAAATGATCTTTGTTGTTGTTGTTGTTGTTTATGATTTAATTGAGTCAAAAAGCAAAAATTAAAAAAAAAATTTTTTGTTTTTTTATTTAATTTACTTGCAAAAATAGCCAATACAATGTCCATATTAATTTGGTTAAAATGCATTAAAAATTGGAAAGTAAAATGTGTCTCTAACTGTTTAATGTCACTGTGGTGTTGTTGTTGTCAGTCATGTCTTCCATAAGAACTGTGTGGACCCGTGGCTACAGGACCACAGAACCTGTCCCATGTGCAAAATGAACATCCTAAAGGCCCTGGGGATCCCGGTAAAAGTAGAAGCTACTCTATCCATGAGACTTGCATGTAACCTTGTGTTTTGCTCTTTAATGACGCTGTAGTTTGCCCTTCAAACAGCCCAATACAGACTGTTCTGATGACATCCCTCCTGATTATGAGCTGTCTGTCAGCGGGCCGCCCACCAACCCTGTGACGGGCGCTAGTGAGGTCTCAGTGGGCGAGAGCTCGGTGGTCCTGGACCCAGCTGTCAGAACAATAGGCCTGTCACACATTTACCATCAGATGGATGCCTTCCTGCAGGTTGGAGAGAGCCGTCACATCGCCAGCAGTGAGTATGAACCATCAAGTCTGTGCATTATCAAGGAAACAACTTTCCTTACATAAACCTTTTGTTGAGAAAAGAAGTTTAGTTTTTCTCAAGGTGTTTTATGAAAATAAAAATAAAAGTTTTGTATAACATCTAAATAATTTATGAATATTGCATATAATCATTTTTCAATTTTTCTATAGTTGTATAGAAATGCATTGTTTCAAAGAAGTGGGAACAATGTATGGACCTTCACTTTCTTATTTCATTGGGGTATTCAGTTACTGTATAAAATGAAACTCAATAGAGGAATCCATTAAGATGGAATTATTCTCCTAATAAAAACATTTGTCCATATAATTCAAGGATCAGTATTAGTAATGCTTAAAAAGAACAAATATAAAAGGAATTGTAGTTCCAGTGTCAAATTCCCCTCTCTCACATTGACCTGATTATTTTAGTCCATTTCAGTGATTTTACATGTGGTCTACTTTCAGCTCTCACATATTTAGGTCATTTTTTGGTACCGGCAGTAAATAAAAGCACAGCCTGTCCTGGTTCTCCATTTTCTCCTATCCTGTGCTGCTTCTGTAGCTCATATCAGGTCTTTAGTTAGATAAGGAGACTAGATTTATAACTTTGGTCTGCTGCCGCTGACTATAAATAACTCCAGACAGAACAAAAAACACCATAAAACTACACCATGTGTCTTGTGTACTGTTCCAAGCCATTTTTCCCTCAACCGAAGCTCTGAAATCTAAAAAAAAAAAACATTAATGCAACTTTATTTCACAAAAATAAAAAGGCAATTCTGAATTTATGTCTTTAAATTCTGTATTTTTTGTCAAGATTGCAATTTTATGACCTGAAATTAATTCTGAGTTTAAATCACGCGGTTCTGACTTTTTCTCAAAATTGCGACTTCATATGCATTTGTGGGTTTATAATGTGCTATTCTGAATTTATTTCAAAATTACACATTCATATCTCACATTTCTGAGTTTATATCTCGTTATTCTCACTTTTCTTTCTCAAAATTACAAGTTTAATATTTTACAAATCTGAGTTTATCTCTCACAATTCTGAAATTTTATCTCTAGCACATCTGAGTTTAAATCTTGAATTTGAAATGATTTTAACTCAGATTTGCGAGATATGAACTCACAAGTTAATAGCATGTAATTCTGAGTTCATATCTTGCAAAATTGCGAGTTCATATCATAATTCTGGGTTGATACTTCGCAATTCTGACTTTTTCTTAAACTTGCAAGTGCATATCTCACTATTCTGAGTTTAAATCTTGCAATTTTGACTTTCTTAATATTAAGTGTTCTTTTCTCACAAAGCCTTGAGTATATATCATTGTTTTGACTTTTTTATTATGAGTTTATATCTTGCAATTCTGAGTTTATATTTTGCAATTCTGACTTTTTTCTCCAAATTCCAAGTTCATACGACAATTCTAGGTTTATATTTCGCAATTCTTACTTTTTGTCAAACTTGCGAGTTCATGTCCCGCAATTAAGAGTTTAGATCTTGCAATTCAGACTTTTTTTCAATTACGTGTTCATATCACACAATTCTGAGATTATATCTCATTATTCTGACTTTTTCTTAAAATTGCAAGTTCATATCTTGCAATTCTGAGTTTATATCTCACAATTTCAGACTTTCTTTTCTCAGAATTGCTCAATTATATTGCATCATTTCAATTGCGTAAATTTTCTTTTTTATTTGATCGAAAAAATACAAGCTTCCATACAAATCTTGTTAACGTTTTCATTCTAATTAAAAAACAACACCTCGCACCAGGTTTGGTGCTAAAACAGCACTGGTCCTGAATGTTTTCTGTTGTTTCAGGTGAGCACCAGCCGTCCATGAGCACGGATTCAGACACCTCACTCATCATGCCAGTGGAGCTCATCCTGTCCCACGTTGAAGTGCAGTCCGATCCAGAACAGGACGATGTGAAGTCTTGAAGTGCCATAAACAGAGCAGGACAATAAAAGAACACAAGCAATAGCAGCACAGGTGTGCAACCTCCTTTTTTGACCTCATGGTCTCAATCGCTGCAACAAAAAAAACAGCTTGCTTGTTCTCTTCCTCTGGCTGTATTGCACTCAATGTCTTCTGTCCCAAGCTTGTGTTACCATACTGGAAAAGCTACATGGTCCTACAAACAATGTTTCCACTTTTATTTTGGAAAATTTTGACTGTTTCAACTTCCCTATGGGATCACTGCCAGTATACACCAGGATATTCCAAAATGAATATATGTAATGCGTCAATGAATTTGCTTTGAGTGTGTAAAGCGGTTTGTGTGTGCTGTAACCAGCAGTTCATATGGTCCAGTGTCAGATGCTCCTTGTGAAGTATCACCAGTGCTATTCTTGCATCTCCTCACTACAGTGAACCCAGAAACCCAGCTCATGACATGATGAGTGTTTCAGCAGCCCTGTCCAGTCACAGTGTGTCACAGCAGTGTTTGTGAATCACAATGTCACAAATGCAGATACTTTCCGCTCATTTTGTCTTGGCTAAGTGTTCTGCTAGGCCACATGCACACTGCTAAATACAGAGACAACTGCATTCAAATTCAACCTAAGTAACCACTACATTTTCATTTCATATTCAAACCTGCATGCATGTACTATTTCATTTAGCTTGGAAATTAATTACAGTGTGGAATGTCAAAAATAACTAAAGGCCCATTCACACGCAAAATAATAACTATTAGCGATGCACCAAAATGAATTATTTACAGAAAGATACCATTGATACCAAATTTAGTTTTTCACTTAGTCGAAAACTGAACACTGAAAGTCTATTTAATAATCAGTTGAACTCATATATCATACATAAATATTGAAATAGAACAAGGCAGTTTTTACATACATTTTAATTGTATAATTATGTTTCTATTGCAGTTCGTTGTCAAAATATAAAAATCCAAAGAATAATAATTAATGGTAATTGTATGAGAATAGCAAAATATCAATCTTGGAATCACTTTCAAACGATATATAAATATATATATATATAAATATTTTTGGTTTCATATGTAATAAAATATTGACAGCCAATCAGAATCCTCCTGACTTAATATTGCAAGCAAAAAATGGTGAATAGTATGATTTTTTTTTTTTTTTTTTTTATGATACAGAGCACACTGCATGCATTACGGTATCCCGCTATGCTTGATTGATATTATGATTTTGATATCAAAAGCATTTTTGTTTAAAAAATCTAATATTTCTTAATTAATTATTTGATTGTACTCCGTACTAAAATGGACAACCACTGATTCCAGGGACTTGATTGTCAATGTTGAAGTTTAAGATCATTTACACTACATTTAATCAATATTTATATAATATTATGGATGCCACTCTCTGTCATTTGACAGAAATGCAGTATTGTAATCTTTTTCACATGCTATATTTAAATACATTTGTCAGTATGAAGTGTATAGTTTACGGTTTCAGTATGCAGTGAGCTAGTTTCCATTATGAAGACAGTGAGTCAAGCTTGTTGATTCATTCACATGTGATTCACAGTGCTGTACTTGTCCCTTCCTGACTCCTGCAGTGTGCATGTGGCCATTTTTGTAATATTCTCTGGCATTGACGTGGTGAGTTTCTATTTCTTTAAAAAGGAACTGTTGGGTTGGATTTAAATTTAAAGAATGGTAGAACACTTGTAAATGTAGGTTTGTTTTCTGCGGCATTTAGGATTTCAACATTATATTCGCGGACATGATTGCTTTACTCCTTGCTAAAAGTAAAGTGCGTAATTATTGCAACACCAAACTGAATATCAGTCTGAGCAGCTGAATTGATCTGAGCATCTTGTGGCACAGATGCTACCGGTTTGTCCAAACAATGGCTGATGACCATAAAACGTTGCAGGCCAGTAATAAAAGATAGCATTTAAACAGCTCACCACACTTTTGCAGAAGGTTAGCATATGACTAACAGGCCTGTTTGCTTTCTCTGATGCACAATAGGAAAGCAAAAGACTATTGACAGGTTATTTTGATATCAAAGGGTTTATTTTTCTATGAAAGAAAAAAGCCAAAAACAAAGGACACATACTGTATGAAGATAAACAACACCCCCTTTAAATATTCATGTTTTATTATCATAATTATTATTATTTTACTAAATAGCTTTCCAGTATAGAGATATAGTGATCATATGTAGCATGTCGATGTTGAATGCAGACTTTCAGTCTGTCTGCCAACTTCAAATATTTAGTTTAAAAACTATTCATTAAGATGATGTTATTATGAATTATTAGTCATTTAATTAGGTATTTTGCTGCAGCGGGACAGTCTGATGAATGTTGAGGACACTGAAGCATCAGTGTTTTATTTCCTCACACTATGTCTGTATATGTTGGTTATCTTAGGACAGCTGGATGTCGCTTGACCTGTGAATGGTCTTTTTGTGGAGGACAGCGCTGGGGTCTGTGATCCTCATATTCATACTCAGTAATATTTAACGTAAAGGCATCTGTCTGCTAAAAGCACATGAGATTTTAATAGATTAGATTGATAAGCACTTATGACTCTGTGCTTATTTAACAACCATGCACAAACTACTTGACAACAGTGGGCTGGATTCACAAAATTGAAAAGAAAGAATAATAAGTTAAATTCTAAGAAGTTTTGTAGGAATACCGAAAAATGTGCAATTCTTGAGAAGAAATCCAAACATACTAATGATAAATTCTAAATTCATAAGAATGTTTAAAAAGTGCAATTCTTGAAATAATTGACTAATTTCTAATAATAAATTCTAAGTTCATTAGAATCTTGATAAAATGTGCAATTCTTGAGAAAAATTGCCAAAATTCTAATAATAAATTTTATGTTGAAAAAATGTGCAATTCTTGAAAACTATGAAAATTCTAATGATGAATTCTAAGAGTTTGTAGTTTTTTTATTTATTTTTTTTAAAGTGCAATTAATTATTTAAAAAATCTTAAGCAGACATTGTTCTTATCTGAAAAAGCACACAACATTGTTGCCACAGGCTTGATCGGAGTTCAGCACTCAATACGTTTTTACAAAATATTCTAAACTTTTTATTTTTCTAAAGTTAAGTAGAATTATATTCTTAAGTATGTTTACCGAATCCGGCCCAGTGTGTTTTCATTGTTTAAAATCGTCTGTCTGGAATGTCTAGGAATAATTTTGCGAATCCTTCAAAGTGGTCAAACCTTGCATTTGTTATTTATTTGTTATTTATATATATTTTTTCTCTTTGGGAAATTAATGTACAATATTTCTGTGCTGTGCCTTTAAGACGATGTAGACGCCCTCTTCATATATAAACATGAGCTTTTGGACACATTTGGATAGATTGGTCAAAAAGTGCTGAGAGCTACATTTTGCAGTATGTTTGCATCAATTAGATATTTCTACTATGACCCCTTTAAGGGAAGCAGTATGGGAGTGTGTGCTGTTGTAGACACCGTCGAGTGTTTGTCTGACTGCTGTGTCAGTGTTTCTGTCATGCACTGGACCTGATAGCTTTGATGTATCAAGCACATTCTGTATATGTATATCCGTTTTCTTGTGAAACGATTGGATGCTATCCAGGCTGCTGTGCATCATTAGCATTTGGTTGATAACCTTCCTGAATGTGCACCAAATGTCTTTCATGGTTCGTGAATGTGGTTTTTGCAGTCAGTTCAATAAAATCATAATTGTGATAAATATTCAATTGCCACTCTCTTAAATACCTTAAAATCTGATTGGATATTTAATGCTGGCCACAGCTCTTTGTACTTTTTTTATGCGACCGTCTAGCCATCTAGGTTCACCTTTTGCACAGTTTCTCAGTATTTTACCGCTTCCATGTTTTACAAGTTAAAGGAATCGTATTATTCTTGTTTGTGGCCAGTTAAACATGTTTGTGAAAGCACTTCATCTCGTTTTTGAGGAAGTCCGATCAGAACGTTTAAAGATGAAGTGACTTATGTAATGTAGAAAAGATACAGGTAAAATACTTGATCAAGCATCCAAAGTCAAGTGGTTTTACTTAAATGTATATTTTAAAAGAAGCTGAATATGGCTTCTGTAAAACTGTTTTATATAAATGTTTTACAGCCAAGAACACTGAGAAGAAACTTTAGTGTAAATCTAGTTAATCTTGTCGTTTTATTTCAAGGTGCCTGTTCTTTAATGACTGAACGGTTGCATACCTGTCATATGTCTTCCTCTAATGCTTTCCATCAGCACAGAAAACACTGCGGTTTCCAAGCAATAGTTACCATAAAGATGACAAATTGGACTCTTAAACACAAGGACAAAGCTGTGTCAACAGAGCAGCCGGCGCTCCATCATAACCACGGATGAAAGGAGAAGATGATAAAAGAGGCCTGGGAATGACTGCTTTCTGACTTACTTTTAACAGTAAAGCAGAAACACGTCTCAACTCATCCACGTAAGTTAATGTTCATCTAAGAATGAATCTAATAAATCTCAAACTCAACATTTGCACTTGCAATGTTTGCAGAATGCACATAATTTCAGCTCAAAATGACCCTTAAAAGCAAAATTAAAGGTATAATTATGGATAAAGATTCATCTCCAAAAGCAAATGCATAAAATAACATCAGAATTTTGTAATTATAGTATATACAAGATGTGTGAAAATTAAAGATTTTTAAATGTCATATGTTAAGAAAATGTTATATTTATATTTAATTAAAATATATATAAATATGTAATATAATTTTTTTAATTAATATTCATTCATAGTGCAGTTTTATATAGGTTCTCATTTTTTTGAATATTTTTGTGATGTATTTTGTAATAATATATTATTTTTTTAATTTGCAATGGTTACTTTTTATTATTTGTCATATTGTGCTTTTTGGAGAATTGTATACCAGTATTATTATTGTTATTGTTGTTGTTAAGTTATTATTAATTATTTGTACTATATATAACCCACAAAAAAAAAAAAAAACATGACAAAAATGCACACGAAATGCGATCAAGACCAACCCACCTTTCTGAGCCTCAAAACTCAACAAGTTTAGTCAAACTAAATGCAAACTTACCTGGGTAAAAACCGAAACTGGCTTCATGCAACAGGTCACCTTATTTTAGTTGCTGTCCTAACATTAACCTGTCCCTAAAAGACTGAATACCTGAAACTGTGTTAGTAGAAAGTTTCGGATACACAAGAGCCCCTCATGTCTTCTTCTGAAAAACTACTTAGTGTCTTATTTACTTTGGCTTTTGAGACATCACATTTAATGTCATTCAGGATGTGCCTCACCCTCATTCAAGGAAACAGATGCAATATAGTTTTTAGCCGTGGCGCGACTGTTTGGGTGGATACCAGAGCATTTCCTGATCTCAGAAAGCATCGGTATCAAACACATTTATGATGTCTTTGGCTGTTTAGCAGTTTTTTCTGATCTTCAAACACAACCTTAGGTTCGTAGGTTCATCTGTGATAGCTTTTCCGCTTGTTGGATCCAACCCAAAACCGTGACCTGGATTTCCGACCTGTTCCTCAATACAGACCTACCACAGCCACCCTCCATGTGATCTTGCTTTGTTATTCGATGGTTATGGACGTTCCCTGCATTGCGCAAACAAGATTACCCTATTAAATTAAATGCCAATTGGCAGCAAATAATCTAGATGTCCTGTCAATTTTGGATCATGTACATTTTAGTCATTTTGTGTTGGATGTCAGTAACTTGTCTCAACGTGTCCCTGCCGGTTCTCTGCTATCAGGATATCCAGTGTTGTGTTACTGAGATCCTCTTCTGGACTCTTCAATGGAAATTCCAAAAAACGTTTTGTCTTCTCCTCAGAAACGCCCAAGAAAGTTCCCAAGTGATTTTATTACCCTGATTTACTGGCATTTAAAGGACCGGCAACCTAAATACAAACCTGATTCCAAAAAAGTTGGGACACTGTATCAATTGTGAGTAAAAAAGGAATGGAATAATTTACAAATCTCATAAACTTAAATTTTGTTCACAATAGAATATAGATAACATATCAAACTTTGAAAGTGAGACATTTTGAAATGTCATGCCAAATATTGGCTCATTTTGGATTTCATGAGAGCTACACATTCCATAAAAGTTGGGACAGGTAGCAATAAGAGGCCGGAAAAGTTAAATGCACATATATGGAACAGCTGGAGGACCAATCTGCAACTTATTAGGTCAATTGGCAACATGATCGGGTATAAAAAGAGCCTCTCAGAGTGGCAGTGTCTATCAGAAGTCAAGATGGGCAGAGGATCACCAATTCCCCCAATGCTGTGGTGAAAAATAGTGGAGCAATATCAGAAAGGAGTTTCTCAGAGAAAAATTGCAAGGGGTTCGAAGTTATAATCATCTACAGTGCATAATATCATCCAAAGATTCAGAGAATCTGGAGCAATCTCTGTGCGTAGGGGTCAAGGCCGGAAAACCATCTTGGATGCCCGTGATCTTCGGGCCCTTAGACAGCATCACATACAGCAATGCTACTGTAATGGAAATCACAACATGGGCTCAGGAATACTTCCAGAAAACATTGTCGGTGAACACAATCCACCGAGCCGTTCGCCTTTGCCGGCTAAAACTCTATAGGTCAAAAAAGAAGCCATATCTAAACATGATCCAGAAGCGCAGGCGTTTTCTCTCGGCCAAGGCTCATTTAAAATGGACTGTGGCAAAGTGGAAAACTGTTCTGTGGTCAGACGAATCAAAATTTTAAGTTCTTTTTGGAAAACTGGGATGCCATGTCATCAGGACTAAAGAGGACAAGGACAACCCAAGTTGTTATCAGCGCTCAGTTCAGAAGCCTGCATCTCTGATGGTATGGGGTTGCATGAGTGTGTGTGGCATGGGCAGCTTACACATCTGGAAAGGCACCATCAATGCTGAAAGGTATATCCAAGTTCTAGAACAACATATCCTCCCATCCAGACGTCGTCTCTTTCAGGGAAGACCTTGCATTTTCCAACATTGACAATGTCAGGCCACATACTGCATAAATTACAACATCATGGCTGCGTAAAAGAAGGATCCGGGTACTGAAATGGCCAGCCTGCAGTCCAGATCTTTCACCCATAGAAAACATTTGGCGCATCATAAAGAGGAAGATGTGACAAAGAAGACCTAAGACAGTTGAGCAACTAGAAGCCTGTATTAGACAAGAATGGGACAACATTTCCTATTCCTAAACTTGAGCATCTTGTCTCCTCAGTCCCCAGATGTTTGCAGACTGTTATAAAAAGAAGAGGGGATGCCACACAGTGGTACACATGGCGGCAATCAGTCTCCCTCAAGTTGTTTCAGACATGAGTTTCTTTCCTTAGGGGAACATAAAGGAAATTATTTTGTAACATCCACCAATCCAACATCAACAATGTGGCTGATGCAGCTGCCAAAAACTGAGTCCTTTAGTCCAGCATGACCCTTAGTATTGCAACACACACTCTCTCTCTCTGCAAAATGTCTTTTAATAGCACATAACATCACTTAAAATCTTTGAAAGAGAGTTTGAGAAGTTACTGTGAAACTGTAGCTTGTCAAGCTACAAGATATTCAGTCCAAAAACTAGTTAAACATCAAGCTTCACTCTTAAAAATAAAGGTGCTTCACAAGGCCATAGAAGAAACATTTTGTCTAAATGGTTCCATAAAGAACCTTTAACGTCCGAAGAACCTTTCTGTTTCACAAAAGTTTCTGTGTTGAAAGAAGGATCTTCAGATTAGAAAAAGGTAAGATTATAAAAAAAGGTTGTTCTGTGGCATCGTCGTGAAGAACATTTCAAGCACCTGTACAAACAAAAAGAGAAAGCCTAACTACGCTGCAGTTCCTAAATGCATGGACAATAGTAGCCTATGTTTTATATAAGGCGGAGGAGAAAGAACAATAAACATCAAACAGGTAAATACTCTGGATACTCGAACGGGTAAATATGCAGTATAGTAAATTGTATAATCATTTATATAACTGAATTATATATGCATAATAAGTGAATCATTAATGAAGTTACATTAACCGGACCTTCCAACGTTTTCAAATGAGAGATCGAACCATTTAGAGAGAATCGATTCACTAGAAAGAATCAGACATTCCTACTCTGCATATGAGAAGAAGAGTTCCCTTTCATAGGTCACTTCAATGCTGCGGTGACGTCACCGCTATGGGAACACCTTCGGTGTGACGAATGTCTGAAGCCCTATACCATCCCGCCAATCCTATTGGCCAAATAGCGCGTGGCACCGCCCATGCATGCGTACGCATATATATACCTGGTGCCGCGCGCCATTTCACTCAGATTTCATTCCTTCAGTACGAAGCGAATCTTCTGTGCCCTATTATCTCGCGTTCTCAGCGATCATCAACGAGCAGTATACTCCTCTCCGCGGACGCGATGAGTCAACGAAAGGTAGGAGCTGTATGATGGGTTATCACGAGGAGGCACTTATGAGAGGTTCGTTGCAGCCTCTCTACAGGTTCTCTCCTTGATAGCCTATGGCTACATTAAAATATGCATACACTTCCCCTGTGCACTACGCCAATAGGAAGTATCCGCGCTCTGGAGTGTATTTCTTAAGTCGCCTCGCGTCTAACCCCCACCGTTTCGCTTCTGCGGTCGCCGAGGCCCCGCACGAGTTGTTGGTTAGGGGCGATATGTGCGGCTTGACTATGAATACAGTGATGCACTGGAGTTCCATGTGCTCGCTCTCCCCCACTCGAGCGCGTTAATCAACAGTTTTTGCTCTTCAAATGGAATGGATTACGGCTCACACAGCCGCCGCGTTTTCGCTAGCGGTTTGGCCCGATGTTATCTTGTTGGATTGAATCCTGCCGTGGATACGCTTCAGGATTATATACAACGAAACGCAGCGAGTTTGACGCACACGTTTTTCTTCATGTTAATATACCAGCGACTATTCCCTTCACTGAGAGTGCTGTTAGACTGCTAATGCACATCTACCCTCTCACTGCAGTCCCCCATACTCTAACTTTGACTGTCTCGCAGCAAAGGCACCTCGAGCGTCATTGAACGGAGCTATCATTCGCGCGCCCCCTCAGACACTCTGCACAATCCAGCCTTCAGAGTTTGAGGGACGGCGCGGAGGCTGGCAAAGATGGCCAGCGTATGA
This sequence comes from Carassius carassius, assembly GCF_963082965.1. NCBI lineage: Eukaryota > Metazoa > Chordata > Actinopteri > Cypriniformes > Cyprinidae > Carassius > Carassius carassius. The sequence continues at coordinate 34,495,698 of NC_081761.1, forward strand.
CGGTTCACACAGCCGCCGCGTTCTCGCTAGCGGCGCGGCCCGATGTTTATCTTGTTGGATTAAATCCTGCCGTGGATACGCTTCAGGATTATACACAACGAAACGCAGCGAATGTGACGCATGCGTTTTTCCTTCATGTTTGCCAAGGACTGTGCCCGCCTCCAGAGAGCGCTGTTGGACTGCTAATGCACATCTAAGCCTCTCACTGCAGTTTCCACACTCTAACATTTGACTGTCTCGCAACAAGGGCACCTCGAGCGTCATTTAACTGAGCTATCATTTGAGCGCCCCCTCAGACACTCTGCACAATCCAGCCTTCAGAGTTTGAGGGACGGCGCGGAGGCTGGCAAAGATGGCCAGCGGATGACGGTTCACACGGCCGCCGCATTCTCGCTAGCGGCGTGGCCCGATGTTTATCTTGTTTGATTAAATCCTGCCGTGGATACGCTTCAGGATTATACACAACGAAACGCAGCGAGTTTGATGCATGCGTTTCCTTCATGTTCTCTAACATTGACTGTCTCGCAGCAAAGACACCTCGAGCGTCATTGAACTGAGCTATCATTCGCGCGCCCCCTCAGACACTCTGCATAATCCAGCCTTCAGAGTTTGAGGGACGGCGCGGAGGCTGGCAAAGATGGCCAGCGGATGACGGTTCACACAGCCGCCGCGTTCTCGCTAGCGGCGTGGTTCGATATTTATCTTGTTGGATTAAATCCTGCCGTGGATACGCTTCAGGATTATACACAACAAAACGCAGCGAGTTTGATGCATGCGTTTTCCTTCATGTTCTCTAACATTGACTGTCTCGCAGCAAGGGCACCTCGAGCGTCATTGAACTGAGCTCTCATTCGCGCGCCCCCTCAGACATTCTGCACAATTCAGCCTTCAGAGTTTGAGGGACGGCGCGGAGGCTGGCAAAGATGGCCAGTGTATGACGGCTCACACAGCTGCCGTGTTCTCGCTAGCAGCGTGGCCCGATGTTTATCTTGTTGGATTAAATCCTGCCGTGGATACGCTTCAGGATTATACACAATGAAACGCAGCGAGTTTGACGCATGCATTTTTCCTTAATGTTTGCCAGGGACTGTGCCCTCCACCAGAGAGTGCTGTTGGATTGCTATGCACATCTAACCCTCTCACTGCAGTACCCACACACTCTACATTGTCTGCCTCGCTGCAAACGGTGCTTCGAGCAGCATTGGATTGAGCTGTAATGCCAAGCGTTCCCTCAGACACTCTGCGCAATCCAGCTTTCAGAATTCGAGGGGCGATTCAAGGGTCCTGCACAGACGACCCATTTATGACGGCTCGCACAGCCGCCGTTTTTCGCTAGCGGCAGAGCCCGATGTTCAATCTGTTGGCCTAATTCCTGCCGTGGACACGTTTCAGGATTATACACAACGAGACGCAACGGCTCTTATACATACACTTCCCCTGTGCACGAACGCCACAAGCTTTTCGTGCCCGGACATTTTAACATGTATGACAGCGTTGCAGGAAGCGGAAATTTTGAGACCGCTAGTATGGTCTCGGGCCGTGTGTGAACGCTTGCCGACATTTCTCTATGGGTGTTACGCACGATTTGTCATGGATACACCATTCAGTTTCAATAAGGCCCGCCTCCTTTCCGCAGAATTCTTTCCACGGCATGGAAATAGCGGTGCTACGACAGGAGATGTCAACTCTGCTGAGCAAAGGGGCTATAGAGGAAGTATACCCCTCTCAGATGGAGGCGGGGTTTTTTACAGCCGTCATTTAAAAAAAAAAAAAACACGGTGGATTACGACCCATTCTGGATTTACACCATCTGAATCTTGCACTCAGGCTGAGGAAATTCAAGATTTTGATGATCATCAGGAGACTCAGGAAGTTCCTCAGATTCGCTTTAGAGAGCAAAGTGTATCAGTACTTCTCAAAGTGCATGGATGGATCTCTGGCCCCGTTGCGGCTCCAGGGCGTTCGTGTTTGAATTATTTTAGGCGATTGGCTGGTGTTTAGCGCAATCGCAGACTCAAGCACACTCTCATGGGGATCTTGTGCTGAATCATTTAACTGCCTGGGCTTACGCATGGAATGTTTCACCCCGTTGTCTCCGCATCGGACGATTCCGGTGACACGGCGATGTGTGATGTCGCTAAAACTATGTATGTCAACCGAATTCTCCTGACCGGAGTCCGGCTGGGGATTTGCGCTTCCCGAGAGACTGTCACGACGGATGCGTCTTTGACCGACTGGGGAGCTGTTTGTCAAGGGAGTTGGCACATAAACAGGTTGGAATTACTGGCTGTTTTTCTGGCTCTCCAGTATTTCTCGAATCTGCTGATCGGCCGTCATGTGCTACTCAGATCAGACAACACAGCGGTTGTGTCATATCTGAATCATCAGAGAGGATTATGCTCTCGCCCCCTGTGCAGGCTGGCGAAACATGTTCTTTGTTTTCAGAACTAAATTCTATCGATCCGAGCTGTTCATGTCCCCGGACGTTGGACTTTGGAGCGAATTTGCTATCCAGGCAGACTCTGGAGCAAGCGGAGTGGGGATTGCACCCCCAAACGGTAGTCTCCTATGGCAGATTTTCGGGGAAGCGAAGTGGTTTTGTTTGCGTCAAACACGACTACGCATTACCCGCTTTGGTTCTCCCTATGCCCTCCAGCACCCCTGGGCTTGGATGCATTAGCCCACAACTGGCCCAGGACCAGTTTGTATGCGTTTTCCCCCAATCTGTCTGATTTCGGCGGTATTATGCAGAATACGGGTGGACAGGGTGGAACAGCTGCTGCTGGTGGCTCAGCGGTGGCACACACACAGCCGTGGTTTGTGGATCTGATCAATCTGTTAGCAGGCTCTCCATGGGAGATTCTCCTCAGACAGGATTTATTATCACAAGCACAGGGACGGATTTGGCACCCGAGGCCAGATCTATGGAATCTGTGGGCGTGGCCTCTGAGCGGAGTGAGTTCATATGTCCCGGTCTTTCTGCTGAAACTACCGAGACTATACTGAATTCTAGAGCAACTTCTACGAGACGCTTATATGCTTTCAAGTGGAGACTGTTTACGGCCTGGTGTGAAACTCATAATATGGATCCAGTTTACTGCCCAGTGGCGTCAGTACTGGAGTTCCTTCAGGAACGTTTTTCGGATGGAGTGACACCAGCTACCCTAAGGTTTACGTGGCAGCCATTCAGCTTACCACGAATATATAAATGGTGCCTCAGTGGGCCGTCATCCACTGTTTCTCGTTCATACGACGGCTGAGGCCTTTTCCGCCCCGTGCGAGTTCCTTCATGGATTTTCCATTGTGCTGCATGGTTTATCAGGGCATCTGTTTGAGCCCTTGGAATTTGTTCTGGATAAATCCTGACTTTATAGCACAGACTCTGTGGAAGTGTTGTTGCGACCAAGGCCTAATTATGTCCCTAGGTCGCATCTATCTCTTTCGCTTTCAGCAGGTGGTCCTGGAGGCTTTTTCCCCTGCTGTGGCGAAGTCTGGAGATCTAAGTCTTGCCCTGTGAGAGCTTAAGACTTATTTGGATCGTACTACCCCATGGTTAAGTCTGACCAGCTGTTGTCTGTTTGGACAAAGGAATAAAGGCCATGCGGTTACAAACAACGCATGTCCCATTGGCTGGTGGAGGCAATATATTTAGCCTATGAGGCGCGCGGGCTCGCTTCGCCCTTAGGAGTAAAAGGTCATTCCACGAGAGCAGTGGCTTCTTCTCAAGCCTTTCTCAGTGGATCTTCTATGGATGATATCTGTGCTGCGGCAGGCTGGTCCTCACCGAGCACTTTTATCAAGACTTACAGTCTGGATGTGAGGATGGCTCTTGGCTGCCGGGTTCTCTCCGTTGAGCAGATGCTTCCTTGGATCCCAGCTATCAGGTACGTCAGGCGTGATGGTATAGCGTTCCCATAGCGGTGACGTCACCGCAGCATTGAAGTGACCTATGAAAGGGAACATCTCGGTTACGTATGTAACCTTGGTTCCCTGAATAGGGAACGAGATGCTGCGGTTCTGGCCGTGCCGTACCTTGATAGCATTCTTCTTCAGTCATGAAATCTGAGTGAAATGGCGCGCGGCACCAGGTATATATATGCGTACGCATGCATGGGCGGTGCCACGCGCTATTTGGCCAATAGGATTGGCGGGATGGTATAGGGCTTCAGACATTCGTCACACCGAAGGTGTTCCCATAGCAGTGACGTCACCGCAGCATCTCGTTCCCTATTCAGGGAACCAAGGTTACATACGTAACCGAGATGTTTTTTAAGGATGAACCGACTCATTAGAATGAACGTCTGCTCTGGTCTTTACAGATGCTTCACTGCATATGTTATGGCTACTGTTCAGAATATTAGTCCGAGTATTACCCAAAGACATACTGCCCTCTGGTGGAGGCACAATATGCATAACTGTCTCCCACTTCACATCGTGTTATATTGTGAAACTAAAACAAATCAAATAGTTTGTGAATAGATGCCAACAGATCCCATATAACCGAAGTGTTCAAGATGAAATACAAATGAAAGAAAGACATTTTTATTTCATTTTTTTATATACCAAAGCATGTAAAAACTTAAACCATATATATAAAAAATAAATAAAACTGATTTTTTTAATTAAGTTCTAACCCTAATCCTAACACTAACCCTAATGTAAAAAATGTAAATAGATAAAAGTTCATTCAAAAATATGAATACATAAAATATAGTATTTCAAACTACATAAACTAAAATTACAACTGACAATTTTAAATTAAAATACATAAATACAAGCTATACATACAAAAACAGATTGTAAATAATACTAAAATAACACAGATTTAACATGTCCCTCGCATGTTAAAATATATGTAAGACATGACGTTTATTGCAGCATAGCAGTAACAATGTAGCAGCTGAATTAACCTCAAACATCCTAAACTCAAGCCTTTAATCATGTCTCAGTTTACATTCCCGCAATAAAACCAGTTTTTTCCTGTCATGTCTGTATGTTAATGAAATCCAGACATCTTATTGTCTGCGATGGCTCTGTTTCACACATCCGTTTCCATTCTACATGAGCATTTGCTCAGGATGTGATCATCTCGAATGGTGTAGAAACACTGAAACTGCTGACTTTGTTCTTTTCTATGATAATTCAACCATTTGGGGGGATGGCCATGATTTAACACCTATCTACAATACAATGAGTAAAATGTAAAAGGCACCCTGCTCCATTCACCAATTAAAGGGTCTCTTGCCTTATCGTATAGGCCTATGTCTGATTTTCTCAGGGTTCCCTGTAGCAAAACATTTACGCCTGGTTTCTGTTGATAATGTGAAGTGTGTGCTGTCATACTTCTGCATCTGCATGAGTTTCTCCAGAAGTGAAACATCCACCGAGCCAACACATTTATTGTTGATATTAAAGATGTGCAAAAACAGGAACACTCTGGTTTAACAGTCAGACTGTGAGGATATTTATGATTCATATATTCTTATAGATGACTCACACGAGCAAAAATAGAAAAAAGTAAAGATTTCATCGTTTTGCGTTTGGTAATGTAAAGTTGTTGTGGTGAGCAGACATTAGCAGGGGAAAGTCATTAGTCATCAAGAAAACCCTCAAAACACCCCCTAACCTGATGTAAAGACTTCAATCAAAGATTTTCACAAATTAAGAAGCATTTCATAATGACACAGAATAGCATGTGTGTTAATATCACTGTAGGGTGCCTTTTGGGGTCCTGTATAACTAACTCAATTACCATAATAACAGAAAAATTACTGTGAAAGGGTTTGTCATATTAGGCTAAGTTTTTATATTCATAACAAAAGCATTATTTGGCTCTTTCGATACATTTTATAGATTTTTATTTTAGTTTTGTGTAAAAGAATGCATGTTATTTTTCTATGTCCTATGCACCACTCGTTAAACTTGAATAATAGTAGAAAAGTCCAATCATAATTTATTTATTTTTTTCTCCTAATAATATTTTGTTAAATAAGAGATTACTCAATTTGAGTGTATTGATCACTTGGTAATGGAAACTATATTTTTATTTAATAAAATAAAATAAACATTTGACCCATGTTTGTCCATGTCTCTTGAATGGCTGTCCACCCTTTCATATTAGGGATACCGCCTCTTTAAGAAAAGGCCACCCGCTTTAGTGACATCAAGACAATAGATTTTTTGTCTCTTCAGTGGCAGGAATTTCAATAGCTGAGGTGAATAAGTTGGTGACTTTTCAGTTGACAAATTTTCTTCGTCTGAGTTTAACATGTCCACCCTGTTGGCATAAAATATGCCAAAAGTGATTATAATACAGTATTTTCAAAATATGCAAGCTTAAATATACCAAATTCTCTAGATAGTTATCAAGTCGCAGTTTGTTGGAAGCTAGTATGCTAATTGAAGGGTGGACATAGCATTCATTTGTAGTAAGCCTAATATTATTGCTGAAATCTAAAATGAATAGGTGGGAGGGGGTATATCATTGTGACTGAGGATGTACTTGTATTATTTATTATTTTTATTATTTTTTATTTTTTCAAAGTTGAATTGTCATATTTTGTCATGCTATGTGCTCTGCATTATGTGTCCGTCCCGTCATGTGCTGGTCCACCCTGTCATCTTGATATTTCACACTAATATGATTATAATAAAGTTAATACATTATAGTACTTGAGTGTCTACTGGCTATTTATGATATGACACAAAGCAAATGGGAAATTAAAACCAACATTTTGTATACTGTGTTAATATGCCAGCTGGGAAATAAGTGGCCTAATATAACCCTGTAAAGCCTATAATAGTCTCAAAAAGTAAATAAGTGAAATCTTTATAACAGTCAAGTGGACTGCTAACATCAAATACATGTAAATATTAATTTTCACTCTATATCTCCCAATAATGTCTTTGTAAGGTGACTTCAGTGGTTAGTTTTATGATCAAAAGATCTGTAGTTTTCCATGTGGGGGGAAATATATATAATCTGATCTAACAAATAAATGTTCCTCAAAGATATTTGATACTCACATTTTAATATAATGTTTCTAAAATGGTTATTTCTGTATGGATAATTAAGTAAACCAAATTGCTTCAGTTCAGTAAGTGTTCATCTTGAAATATTGCTAAAAGTTATTCTGACATTACAGGCCTTTTAGAGATTCATGTACGAGACATAGGCCTAGGTTAATTTACTGTAGGTCTAAATAAAACCTTTCTTGTTCTGTTCTGTTTCTGATTTGACGTTATGTTGATGTAATGCTTGCAATGCGTCATTTAGGATTTTTTTGATCCGTTTGTCTCTGAAAATTAAGTTAGTTTCACATGCAACACAGAAAAGTCCCACATTTTCTTTATGAAGTGAGAAAACGAGTGAGAAATGCAACACAGATGAGTCATTCAGAGCTGACTGAATCTCCACAGACTTTACTATTGAAGGGTATTTTGTAAGAAATATTTGTATGATTTGATGGAATTATAAAACTGTCCGAGTTGACGTGAGCACACAGAACATCTGCTGTATAATTTATTACACGGCTCTCTGGAATACTAAATTCTGATTGGCTAAGTTGAAACAGACTCTTTTTCTGATCTTTAAGCTATAATGTAAGCATGACAACACAACGCCATGTGACTGACTGTACATAATCACTTATTCCAAGATCACAGCACTTTCCAGTTGAGTTTCCTCTACACCCCCTCAGTGCCGCCAACACTAGCTTGTTTGTTTTCTGGCTGTGGTCTGGTTTAGGAAAGTCTGGTTTGCTCTCACCAAGCAGCGGCTGACAAACCACCAGAGTAGCTGTGCAGTAATGGATGACCTCTGTTTTCATGCTGTGAAGCTGTCGCTGTGGGTGTTTATGTGGTTGTTTCGCTGTGTTCTTTTGAACTTCAGCCTGTCCCACCTGTGATGCTGAACAGAGCTGTTAAACCTACCGACAAAGCGGTTAGCCACTCGCAACAACACACTGCATCTGATCCTTCACAGCCGACCGATGGGGAAACACCTCATGCAAACATCAGCTACTGCTTTATTTACTTGAAGCATATGGGCTTCACCTCAACCCGATGAACCTCATATAAAGTCAATTACAAAAATAGAAATTGTGTCCCTTTGTTGTAAAACTTAAAACCAGATGACAAGCATGATATGATTGTTTATTTGAAAATCAGCCATTAGCCAAAAATGATATGTTTACTTTTATATTATCCTGTAAATGATATATTATAATTAAAAAATGTATTTTAAACATTGTATTTTAAGTATAGAAAAATATTATATTGTTTATATTTTAAAAATAATGTATGTATGTGTGTGTTTCTTATGATTCTAAATTATATAACCATCTTGTACATCTTAGACAGATAGACAGATAGATAGATAGATAGATAGATAGATAGATAGATAGATAGATAGATACTCTTGTAATTCTATATATATATATATATATATATATATATATATATATATATATATATATATATGTTTGTGTGTGTTTGTATATATATATATATATATATATATATATATATATATATATATTATTTTTTATTTTAAGAATACTTTCAATACATACATAAATAGTATGTGTGTTTTCATTATTATTTATTAAACATGATTGATGGTGACAACTTAGTTGAACCCAGTTTTTAATCCTAAAACACCAAAAATATATATTTTCAATTTATTTTAGTCAAATTTTAGTCAAAATTTAGTCAATTTTTTTTTTGTTTATGATCAATCTTCTCCCCGCCCACAGCCTTGACGTCACAGTGGCCTGCCCGTGACGTACGCTGCAGTGGCGCTAGTGAGTTAAATAAGCATGATTATAGAGGCACGGCAGAAATGTCAGGCATTGTTTATTTTGCGTGCTCGTTTAAACGCTGAAACTATCCTCGCCGTTCATTATTAACCCCTGGAATACGTCAGTCCTGCTCTTCGCAGCCTCTGTCAGTCATCGCTAGGCACTAGAGCTGCTGTCGTCCTTTAAGAAAGGTGTTAATGCTGTTATTTGTGTAGAGTGAGGTGCGCGCGCGTCTCAAGAAGCCCCAGGAGGACTGTACACATTTTTAAATGGAAATATTTTAATATTGATCTATATGCACGGTACAGTAAGTGTTATATTCTACTGACAGCTGATACGTTTGCATTATACCGCCGCCGTCGCTTCCCAATATCTGGAAAAGCTCCACACTGGACCACGCATCTGAGGTGTGTTTGATGTCCTCGTGAGGAAGCCGAGCAGAAGATGTGGGTGAACCCTGAGGAGGTGTTGCTGGCCAGCGCGCTGTGGATGACAGAGAGAGCGAATCCCTACTTCATCCTGCAGAAGAGAAAGGGCCACGGAGACGGCGGAGGAGGGCTCGCTGGTAAAGCCGTGTTTACTCAGTCAACCGCATGTTGTTTATGATGACAGCTTATTAACACACAGGTGTGTGTATGTGTTCATTCATGCCTGCACACTCAGGTGGACGCCAGCTGTTATTGGTCACGCCGCGTGCAAAGAGACGCACCTGTGCGCGCGAGCCCGCTCTTACCTGTGTGGACGGGTCACTAAATAAAATAGGATTTACTTTGAAACAGTTTTCACTCAGATATTGCTAGTGAATTCCACAAATAACTACATAGAAACGAAATATTTCTCACAACATATTTTTTCTGTGTATTATTAATTAGCAATTTTGTTCTCAGCAAAATATTAAAATAACAGGAATTTCAGTGTTTCATGTTTAGAATGTCTGCATGGACAAGTTTGTGTCAACTTGCTGATTCATGTTATCCAGCATTATTTGAGCATTTGTACAAAGAAGTTCCTTTTTCAAAATTTAAAATTAAAAAAAAAAAGTCTAAATGTCTTTTGAATGGACAATAAATATCCTGATTTGATATTGATAGAAAGTTGGTTTCCATTCAGATCTACCAGCCAGTTCCCCTGGACAATATCATGACTGATCAATCAGAGTCAAGTATATATTTGATGATTGTGTGTATGTATGATTGTACATAACATAGACTTACATGGATTATACGGCCTCATATTCATATCATTTCTGTTACTGCTGTGAACAGGCCATGCAAGAGATGTATAGATGCATTCAAGAACCATAGAAATGGCTCATTGTTGTTTCTGTGGAATGTTTTTAATGTGGCCGTGGTTGACCGATGGGGTTTTTTCAGTGGCTGATACTAATTTTGAGAGTTTTGGTTGACTGGGAAAGCTGCTGAAATTAACATTCATTTTCATGTTCTCAGACTTAGTTACAGTAAACCTAAATATCCCTTCTATTGCTTTGACCGCATTAAAATGGCCAAATATGGTCCAATTAATCAGTCTGGCTTATATATGCATCCAGTAACCAAATATAAAAGTCCTAGCTTGATGTCAGTGACCAAACAGGCTCAATAAGGTTCAGTTTATTCTCAATGCCTCAGGACAGGAAACTGAGCTGGTCTGGTGTTGTGAAATACCCTTTACTGACCTCACCTGGTGAGCTGACCTGTATTTATAGCTGGACAGGTGCTGATTGACAGATATTGTGCTGGAGCCGAAACGGTGCCGGTATTTGTGCGTCTACCTCTTTGTGTCTGTCAGTGAGAAAAGACAGACACAAAGCATACACTAGCGAGGGAAGATGATGTCATTGTTACATAAATGTGCGAGCTGTGTGCCAGTGAGTCGGTGAGCCTGGCACGGCCCAGCAGACTGACCCACAGAGTCTTGGGTAGCCGGCGTTCGGCCAGAAGTACTAGGAAAAAAGCAATGTATGTGTTTGTGTATGTGCCTACAAACGTCAAACTGACCTAATATCCTGTGAAATTTTTATTCAGACATGAATTTTTAACAGAAGAAAAGTGGAATAGGCAAAGACGATGTAGTTGTGCATAATGATTAGCCTATATGGGTTTTGAAACCTTTTCCTATTTTTTGATTCTTTACATGTGTAAATATTTTTCCATTTATTTACACATGAGCACAAAAAAATCACACGAGATCTCCCTAATGTCTCACGTTTCTCATTGAGAACAAATGCTTTTGAACAGCGACTTTTGTTTTGGTATTATTACCTTAATCTTACCAGAATTTTATTCTCAGTGGTCTCCATAGAAACTCATCAGATTCTTACAAGAAATGTATCGAGCAATAATCTATGTGCCAACTCATTTGAGTCTATTTTGAAGGCAACATTTGAAACAAATGCCAAAATGATACATGCTTTAAAAAATAGTCGTGAGCTATTAAAAAGGGCAACTGAAGGTAGCATACTTTAATCCAATTATAGCATTAAGACGTCCAGAACAGTTGCATCAGATTGACCGATAATCGGTTTTACCAATATTTTCCCTGACATTTATGCATTTTTCCATAAACGGATATCAGTTTTCTAATATGGAAACCAAAGATAAATGGAGAATTGCACGCTAGACCTCCATTACGAACCTGTTCAAATTCGAACTTGCTTTGCTTTATTTACTAAACTTTATTTAACATAACTGCCGTTAATGTAGAAATGAAAATAAATGCCTGATCTATAGTTTAAGCTTGGCGCTATGAAATGCTCAAGTAATCTGTTAAATCATGTCCCAAAGACATAACTTTACCTAATATGGAAAGAAAAAAGGCTTCAATGAGTGCAATTATTATAGGTTCTGCATATCGGTTATCAGGCACATAGACATGCAAATTATCGGTTAAAAAGCAAATATCAATTTCATTTTCATCTATTATCCACAGGCCCAGTGGTCTGCATGCACCCAGAAGGAGCCTAAATGTCTTTTCTAAGGCTAAATACGGGTGAAGTCAACAGCTTCTTTGTGTTTTTTTGCTATTCAATACAGTTGTATCAGGTTGATGCTGTTCAGGAGAATATTGATTTTGTCCATGTGCTGGTAAGGCTGTTTTTGTCAGAGCGGAGATGAATTCAGTTGAGAGCAGAACGTTCTATATTTAGAATGAGAAAAGACAACAATGAAATGTTCCTCCCACGAACTCCTTATCCAAGCATCCTTACAAGAATGAATTGTGTTCCCAGGATTCACATATATGCCAACAGGGAAACATAAGCATATCTGTAAAAGGCTAGTGCACACTGCGTAGTGTCTCCCATGATGCAGTGCACTCGACTGGACCTTCCACGTGCAAGTGGTTGAAAAGCATTGGATTAAAAATGCAGAATTTTTCTATTTTATAAACACAACAACTGGATGCCACTTGCTGAATTAAACACGTTCCCAAAGATGTCTTGTGACATTAATATAGAATACTACTATTGAAACAATTATTGTTTCTTTTTTTTTTTTTATAGTAGGCAATGTGCGGTGCAAACTGAGCAGTTTGGCCAAAAGAAGATCTAAACGTTGCAGATTGACCACAACACAAGGAATACAAACATCCAGTCTTATTTAAATATTATATATATATGTATATGTTATTATAGTATTTATTAATATTTTGAATAGTTTAGTTTAATTGGAGTAGTTTTATGTAGGCCAACATTTTATTTTTATTTTTTTTTGTAGTAGTAGTTTTAGTGTAATTTAAACAATTGTAGTTCTTTAACGTCCACTTATTTAGTTAGTTTTTCTTCTGATATTTATGCTTTTGGCTTTATTTAAATTAACAGAAACATTAGTTAACAGTCATTAATGCTGCTTGCTATAGATGGTATGTTTAAACTTTGCATTCATTATTACCTATTATTTTTTTATTGTTTTTATTCATTATTTGTTAAAAACCAAAACCCTAGCGTATGATTTCATATCCTGTTGCTCGTATTCGTTGTGGAGTGTGAAGTGATTTTTCTTGATGGCAATCTAGTGTGATTTCACCCTAATAGAAAATAGAAAGTGTTCAACGACCTTGCTACTGTGTAACAGTGTGAAATTGAGCCTTATCAATTCTGGCAGTCGTTGCTTGGAAACCTTTTGGGACTGTCCAGTCATGCAGCTTAATTAATATTCATGATCCAAGAATAGAATATTTAATATTTATTGCAGAGCAAACTCGATTAATATAATTGAATGTGTCTGTAATATAATTCCCATCAATCATATTACAATATATCAATAATAATAATAAATAAATTAAAAGAGGCTTATGGAATGCTATGTCATGAAATATGTCAAGTATTTGACAGATAAGGCAGTTGCTGTCAAAGGAACTTGAAATACTGGAACTGGAAACGGTTTGTTTAAGAATGAACTGAGTGTTGTTGATGTGCACTTAAACAGCGCTCAACGCAGGGCTCTGCCACTGAATAGATCACGTGATCCTTACAGTACTCTCAAATCTCTGCTCTCTTGTTTCGCAACCAAGGAAACCGTGGCTCATCCGAGCATATGAAAGCAGGAACGGAAAGTCATGTGTTCAGGAGGGGGGTGTTAGTTAGTGCACATATGAGCTCCAGCAGAAACAGGAAGCCAGATTTGTTTGGAGGTTCATGATTCACACATTCAACTTTGGCTAAATCTGTGGTGTCAGAAACAGCTTCATGGGTGTTTACTTGCGTAATGCACATTCCTGGTCTTACTGTGCATGATCGCTCTGTTATTCCAAATAAACGAATTCCAACTAATTCCATTTTTTGCTCGTGCATGTTCAAACTGGCTGAACCTGCCTGGTCCACACTGGATTGTAAAAGCATTGGAGGTTTTGTGCTGGAGATGAGTAGCTCCTCCTCTGATCTGCATGTTTTACAGGTGTCTGATGCTCTGATAGCGATGCTAGCGCTAATGCTCCTCAGGTGGATTCTTCAAAGCCTACACCTAGTTAGAGCTAAACTACACCTTCTGAAGCTGTATGTCAGTATGCTAAATGCAAGGCTGCATTTAAAATATAGTAAAAACTGTACTTTATTCCTGTGATGCGCAGCTGAATTTTCAGCATCATTACTCCAGTCTTCAGTGTCTCGTGATCCTTCAGTAATCACTCTAAAATGCAGATTTGCTGCTCAAGAAACATTTATTATTATTATTATAAATGTTGAAAACAGTTGTGATGCTGCTTGTTTGTATTTTTTGTGGATACGTTTTTTCCAGATTCTTTGATGAATAGAAGGTTCAAAAGAACAGCGTTTATTTGCTTTAGAATCTTTTGTAACATTCTAAATGTGTTTACTGTCAATTTTGATCAATTTAAAGCATCCTTGATTAATAAAAATATGGCATTCTTTAAAAAAAATCTAAATAAACCCAAGCTTTTGAATAGCATCTTTAAATAAAGTATATAAAAATATAATACAAAAATTATATTTTTGTATGTTTGCTTTGAATTTGCTTGAAAGATTGATGATTATAATGATCAAAGGAACCATCTTTTTGACCAAACAGCCACAGTTTACGATAAGAGACCAAAACAAGACGCAAAACTAAAATGAATCAATTCATTGAAACAAACATTCTGAACTGACTCGCTAAAACTTAACTTTACCAACTGTAATACCATTTTTGTTGCTAATACTTAAATCAGGGATGATATATTAAATAATCTCTTTCTTAACATTCTCATGTTTGCAAGTCCCAAGACAAGGATCACAAGATTACAACACGAGTGAATCTATTGATGTGCTCATTAGGAAACATTAGATTTTACAAACAACTCTGGAAATATTCCCAAATATATACAACCAACATGAAAAACTGAAACTACTGTAATTCATAAATGAAACTAGTTTTTTTGGAAAAACCGATATCTTGTTTTCTGAGTACTGTTGGTTTGGTCAGTTTTCTGCAGTGGTCATTCTGAGCGTGTGGTCTGTTTTCTCACAGGTCTGCTGGTTGGTACTCTTGACGTGGTGCTGGACTCGAGCGCCCGTGTGGCCCCGTACAGGATCCTCTATCAGACCCCCGATTCCCTGGTTTACTGGACCATCGCCCATGGTAACACACTTCCTCCGACCCGTTCTGGAGTACTCTGCTCCCTGATGGCCGGAGCATTACCTCATGCTCTAGTGCCTCTAAAGTGCAAGCTGAAGTCAGAAATCAATCTCCACTTCTCTTTCAAATGAAGCCGGATGAACATGATGTTCACTCACTGTCTCGCTGAAAACGTCAGTGCAGGAATCAATGTTTTAGATAACATGGCGTTTGTTAGGGATCAGTATTTGTGCAGGACTACGAAGGGTTTTGTAATGCAGGGCAGTGCGGTTAATGTGCAATTAAGAGCACTTAAGATGAGATGAACAGAAGATCTGTTTAGAGTAACACAGACATTAGGCAGCAGGACATCACACACTGAAACCCAAATGTTATAGCTTTTTTACTGTGGTAGATATATTTTGCACAGGTCTGCATTACGCCAGTTGCACGTGAAGACACATGATATCAGTTGTCACAATAACAAAGTTTTTGTAGTTGGAGCAATACCAGAAACATTTCTCTAAAATTGAATACATTTTCAGTAAAGTTTCTCAGTACCAGTTTCACAACTATTGATATTGCAACATAATTTTTCAGTAGTGGACTATTTTTATTTTATTTTATTTTATTCATTAAATATTTTAATTTATAATTCTAAATACACATACATTTGTTTATATATTACTACAAATTAATATTTTTTAAATAAGTAATACATTAAAACAATGGCAAGTAGCCTTCAGTGTTTTTTCAGTTAGAAATAAATAAAATCTAAAATCTACTATACAATTATTAAGAAGGTAGATATATTTGTGCAAGAGTGATACCGTATATTATGTATATGTTATTTACACATACTGCTCAAAATTAATAATTTTAACTAAATAATGCATTAAAACAATGGCAAGTTGCCCTCAGTATTTTCAGTTTTTTATCAAGTAAAAATGGCTATAAAAATGAAAAAAAAAAAAACCACTAATTAAATCAAACCTGTATAGATTCTTCTGTGCAATTATTGGCATGGTAGATGTATCTGTGTATGTGTGATTTATGTTATTTACACTTAAAGAAATAAGTAGTTTTGTCAAAATACCAAAATGCTCATTTTTGTAGTCAAGTAGCAAAGCTAAAGAAATTTCATGATTTTTGATGCTAATTTCAGTACCACTACAAAAACTAATTTGATATTGAGCCTCAAATATTTCACCATTTTATTGTAAAAAAAAAAACCTTTAATTATAAAAAAAAAAATACAGATTTAAATATTATTGCAATTTTTTTTTAAAGAATAAACTATGCTTGACAAAGACAAATACACATTCAGTAATAAAATGAAAAAAAAAAAAGATTCAAGCAATATGTGGAGACATACTGAGAGTGAAAATACAGAGCTGAAAACAGTCAGACATCAAAAGAAAAACCACGCTATTAATGGATGGCACAACATGAGTTGAGTTGAATGCAAGATGACTGTATCAGTAAGATTTGTATGGTCGCCTCACAGTATTTACGGTAAGAGTGTCCAGCCCCAGCCCAGAAGCCGAAAGAGAGAGCTGGCTTCCCAGAGGAGCGGAGAGTGCTCTGTTTCTCAGCTAATCTGGTTTACGGGCCACTGCGAATCCTGGTTCATATTTCACAAGCTGTTACATTGCTAGCTGCAAGCCATTTGGTAAACCTCTTTATTTAAGGCGAGAAGCCCATGAGCCTGCTCTGATGTGTGTATGCTCTGTGAAACGCTTCAGCTTGACTCTACATAGGGACTTTTTATTGAAAGATATATTTTCTAGAAATACTCCTAGGCTTCATTAACAGTGTAAATTTAAGTTGTGAGAAAATTTCTAAAAGTAAATACATTTATAAATACATAATTTAATAAAAGTTTGGTATTACTTTTCTGTCTAACTATAAAAATATAGTTATAAATATAACATTATAATATTAATAATAAATGTTTACCATTTAAATATGTATTTGGTTGTCAGACATTATAAAAAAATTATGTATTAATAAATAATTGTGTGTACATAAATTATAATGTTAATTTTAAATGAACTATAATATTACTATAGACAAAAACAACTAAATTAATTTCATGTTATTAATATTTAATATTAAATTCACATGTATAATATATAAAATAATATTCAGATTAAATTGAACATTCTATATAAATCGTTGGTTTTCAGACATTAAAAACAGTTAAATTAATATAATATTATTATAACATACAGATGTCTTAAATTGTATTATTTTTTTTTTAAATTAATAATATTTATATTTTAATTTAAGCTTTCATATACATATATGTGTGTGTATATTAAATGTATTTGTTTGTTTTTGTGAGTTGTGGTTAAATGGCAGATAGAGCGTCGATAGTTTATTTTTTGAATAATTGTGTTTTCCATCTTTACATAATTGCGGGCCACTCGTCACAGAGCGCTCTTAATGAATCATTTGGCTTGCCTGTAATGTGTTTGATGAATTGCCTGAGGAGAGCTGTGCTAACACAGAGCTAATTAAACCAGGAACCCCAACCCATCTGCTGTTCAGCTCTGAGCAAATGAAGTCGCTGCAGATAAAGACTTCAAATGAAATTCATTATCCTAAACGCCTGGATGAGTATTATTTGACTTTTGTTTCTGGCAGGGAGCTCTCGTAAGGAGATCACGGAGAACTGGGAATGGCTGGAGCAGAATCTGCTGCAGACGCTCTCCATCTTCGAGAACGAGAACGACATCACCACCTTCGTCAAGGGCAAAATACAGGTGACACATTAGCATTTCTAACACAGATTGGTGCTTCACTATAAGACAGATTGCTAATAGGGGTGTATTTGTGTTCAGGGCATTATAGCCGAATACAACAAAAGCCATGATATCAGAGAGGATGACGACACGGATAAGTTTAAGGAGGCCATCGCTAAGTTTCGCAAGCTCTTCGTCATGCCGGAGGAGGAGAAGCTGGTCAACTATTACTCCTGCAGCTACTGGAAGGGCAAGGTGCCGCGGCAGGGCTGGCTGTACCTCAGCATCAACCACCTCTGCTTTTACTCCTACCTGCTCGGGAAAGAGGGTGAGGAGGATTTTTCTGATTCTGATGGCAACCACATTTACAGAAATTCTGCACATTGTGAGCAAAACTGCACTGAACAAGTAGTTGTTAAGGATTTATTTAAACATATCACAGTTGTGCTGCAAGAAATCACAGGGAATGATGTACATCTCGACTCAGTGTTGCCAGATATTGCTATAAAAAAATAAACCGAAATTAAGATCCAGATGTGTCATTTTTACTAATAGGTATACCACATACCAAAATATCATGACTTGCACCTGCCTACTTCATTATCTCCATAAGATGGATCGCATTATGAGCCAAGTCGATCCTAAACAACAGGCCCAAAGTCATTTAAGAAGTATTGTTTATAATAAGAGGACTTGGCAACCCTTCAAGAGCACACTCTGCAAAGCAGCCTTCCTAACATTCCCACTTTTAACCCAAACACAGTGGCTCTGGCGACAGCGGTTTAGTTAAAATTAGCAAACATAACAAGTCCTTGGTCATTGTATTTTTATATACTGTATATAAAAAAATAGTGGATACTGAAAGCATTAGAAGGCAAACTGTTTCTACAACAATGATCAGTGAGTTCTGTTCCATACTCACACAAAGCAATACCGTAAGAGATTTACCACTGTATGTTAATGTGGTTGTCACTCCTGAAACTTTACAGTGTGTACAGTGTGGCTATTGAGTATGTATGCTGAATAAATAATATTTCCATTGATGTATGGTTTGTTAGGATGGGACAATATTTGGCCGAGATACAACTATTTGAAAATCTAGAATCTGAGAGTGCAAAAAAATCTAAATACTGAGAAAATCATCTTTAAAGTTGTTCAGATGAAGTTCTTAGCTATACATATTACTAATCAAAATGTAAGTTTTGATATATTTACGGTAGGAAATTTACAAAATATCTTTATGGAATATGATCTTTACTTACTATCCTAATGTTTTTTGGCATAAAAGAAAAATCAATAATTTTGACCCATAAAATGTTTTTTTGGCTATTGCTACAAATATACCTGTGACACTTATGACCAGTGTTGTGCTGCAGGATCACAAACAGATTTTAATGATAACTCTTCCTCTGTGTGTGTGTGTGCGTGTGTGTGTCTGTGTGTGTGTGTGTGTGTGTGTGTCTGTGTGTCTGTGTGTGTGTGTGTGTGTGTCTGTGTGTCTGTGTGTGTCTGTGTGTGTGTGTGTGTGTGTGTGTGTGTGTGTATGTGTGTCTGTGTGTGTGTATGTCTGTGCGTGTATGTCTGTGCGTGTGTGTGCGTGTGTGTGTGTGTGCGTGTGTGTGTGTGTGTGTGTGTGTATGTGTGTTTGTGTGTCTGTGTGTGTGTGTGTATGTGTGTTTGTGTGTCTGTGTGTGTGTGTGTGTGTGTATGTCTGTGCGTGTGTGTGCGTGTGTGTGCGTGTGTGCGTGTGTGTGTGTGTGTGTGTGTGTGTTGTTTCAGCTAAGCTGGTGATCCGCTGGGCTGACGTGACTCAGCTGGAGAAGAGCGCCACGCTGCTGCTTCCAGACATGGTGCGTGTCAGCACACGCTGCAGCGAGCACGTCTTCTCCGTCTTCATCAACATCAACGAGACCTTCAAACTCATGGAGCAGCTCGCCAACATAGCCATGAGACAGCTGCTGGACAACAAGGGCTTCGAGCAGGACCGCTCTCTGCCCAAACTCAAGAAGAAGTCGCCCAAGAAAGTGTCGGCCCTCAAAAGGTCTGTGACTGCAACACTCGGGACGATAAAGTAGATCCATCAAGATCCAGTGATGCTAGAAAACTGGTGTTAGGAGGTTAAGACGTCTACAAAACTATGAAGAAATATTCATCTTAATATTCTCTCTCTCTCTCACTCACTTGTATATATATATAAAATAAATTTAAATAAAAAGTCAAAATGAAAATTAATTCATCAGTGTTAATAAATTTAAATTCAATTAAATTCCTATTGTGATGAGAAAAATGATTTTCGAAACAAGTATTTTTGTCATTTTAATGTATTATTTATTATATTTATAAGCTTATTTTATAGCCTATTTTATTAGCTACATTTATTTTAGAAGCTAAATTACTTAAGATATGACGTATATAATAAAGAAGTATATATAAAGATATAATAATAAATATCTGCCAATGAGATAAGAAAAATAAAACATGTTTTTTTTTTTTTACTAAGTGAATTTTTTTTCTACCCCATTTGCAGATTGTTTTTAAATTTACTTAATTTTGCAAATTTGTTTCAGAAAGCAAGGCTTAGTACCTTTCAGGAATACAGCTTCTCAAGAAAATGCTTCCTGATTTTAGATATTTGTGCTGTAAAAGAAAAAAAGGTTAAATAAATGCTGAGCAAGAAAAAAAAAATGTCACAGAACTGTTGCTTATCGAATTTATTAAATAATTGTAATTGCTTTTAAAATGGGAGCTGAAATACTGTGTGAAACTGAAAGGAGCAAATCTGGTTTTCCTTCAGAGCGCGCTGAACACCGTCTGAGCAAACTAAGAGGATTAATGCTCTGATGTGCAGAACAGTGACAATACTGTAGAGTTTAGTTCGCTGTATGCATTTAAAAGGAGTTTAGGAAACTTTCAGAGGCCTTTTTCAATATTATTTCTGTTTTTGTGACTTCAGGGATTTGGACGCCAGGGCTAAAAGCGAGCGATACCGTGCACTTTTCCGCCTGCCGAAAGACGAGAAGCTGGACGGTCACACAGACTGCACACTATGGACCCCCTTCAACAAGATGCACATCCTCGGACAGATGTTCGTCTCCACTAATTACATCTGCTTCACCAGTAAAGAGGAGACCACCTGCAGTCTGATTATCCCACTCAGAGAGGTAAAACACAAAAACAGTCAAGTTTAATTTGATTTTTGTTTAAGCATTTATCATGCATTCTCCACCATCTTTCACAATGCCGTCAGTTCCTGCAGCATAAAGACTTATTTAATTATTACACTTTGTGGAAGTAAAATGAGTTGTGAGTTGCATTTTGCATCGTTCTTCACCAGGTGACCATCGTCGAGAAAGCCGATAGCTGTAACGTCCTTCCCAGCCCCTTGTCAATCAGCACCAAAAATAAAATGACCTTCCTCTTCGCCAACCTCAAAGACCGGGACTTCCTGGTGCAGAGGATCTCAGACTTCCTGCAGCAGACCTCCTCCAAAATCTACTTTGAGCGGGAAATCACGGGCAGCCTCAGCAGCTCAGACGACGAGGTGGGAACAGATCTGTGGATTAATCTACCTGTATTTATTACTAATATTCTTTACTCAGCTTTTGCTCAATAAGCACACATGAAAATTTTCAGTGATTTCAATTCTATCGATCAAAGAATCTTGAAAATAATTTTTTCTTTTATCAAAAATGCAGCAAAACAGTAACATTGTGGAGTATTATTGCAATTAAAATAACCATTTTCTATTGTAATACATTGTTAAATGTCATGATCAAAGCTGAATTTTCAGCATCATAACTCCAGTGTTCAGACTCACATGATTCTTCAGAAATCATATGCATATATTTGCAGCTCAAGAACATTTATGATTATTATCAATGTTCCGTTTTTCAGGATTCTTTTCTGAATGGACCGTTCAGACCAGAAATCTAAATCTTTTGCAACATTATAAAAGTCTTTACTGACATATGTTTAATGATTCTTTCAGAATATATGTCTTATTATTATGTATTAGCTGTATGTGCTGTGCTGTGTGCAGGTGTGCTCTCAGCAGGGCAGTGTGTTGTCCTGTAGTCCCCAGCGCAGTGCTCTCGGCTCTGAAGGGGACAGTGACAGACAGTTCAATCTCAATGATAACAGGGTTCCCACTGCGACACAGGCCCTGATGACCATGTACCGCCGGCGTTCCCCCGAGGAGTTCAACCCCAAACTGGTACACCACCGACATTCACAGATACACTCAGCTCACAAATCAACAGGATTAGTAGAATAGAAATGTGTCCTGACGAATTCTGTAAGAGGCTGTGCATTATAGTGATTTGACCATGATTAAGAGCTGCCTTTCCCCATTAAAAAAAACACAGTTAAACCATTGCCATACATGAGCTTGAGTGGCTTTTTGCTTTTATAAGAAACATGAAGATATCAACAGTTATATTTGTGTTTATAAATTAATCTTAACAAATCGTATGTGAAGCTACACAGTTTTTGAGCTTAATTATTAGCATTTTACAAATAACACAGCTTCTTGGTTCAGTGTTGTTTTAGTATTTTTTATGTACTCTTATAGTTTTAGTTAAAGTATTTTAAATTACCTCTTTTGTTTTCATTTTCATTTTAGTTGTATCTTTATTTATTTTTGTTAAATGATAGGTAAAAATAAGTAAAAATTGATGATTGGTGCCTGAATGCACTAAATGTCTGCTAAATGCACACATTTTATTTAAATTTAAATGTAATTTAATTTAATTAAAATTTAAATGTCTGTGTAAGTTGTATTCATTTAAATTTTTAGTGCTAGTTCATTTAGTTATTTAAAAAAAAAAAAAATTCAAAGCGAAGATGTGCTACTTGATTTTATATATTACAAAACATAGCCATTTCTAAATATTAATGTAAAATAATATACAAAATATTGTTTTATTTTATCTTGTATTATATTAATATTATATTATTATTATATCATAAATAAAATAATTATATAAATATAATAATATACAAATATGAAATAAATATCTATATATACTTTTTTATTATTATTATTATTATTCATTATTTTCATATAGTATTTCAGTTAACGTGTATTTTATTTAAAGTCAAAAAAAGGTTTTAGCCCTGGTGCGGTCCCAGGTGTGTGGTTATCAGCATTTGAACGCACCTTGTCCAGTCAGAGGTCAAAGCCTGAAGTCAGATGCAGGTTATTGAGTTATTTTAGTAGGATACACACAGGAAGTGCAACTGACGAGAAGGCCATGTACAGTACATTTAGTTTGCTGACCCTGCAACAAATGACCTGAAAACCTGCTTATCCAAGTCATTCGCTTTAAAACTACTAGACTGTGTTCATTTAGTCACAGGATCAGTGCATGAGAGAGAAATGCATGTAAATCTTGCAAAGATTTAAACAATTTGCATTCAGAATAATATTCTAGTCATTTTTGGGGTGGATTTTGCTTGCAAGATTGTCTAATCTAAAGCTTTTGTATACATTAAATGCACCACATTTAAAATTTGAGAATAGAAAGTTAATTAAGTTCACGGTTCATTGGTTTCGCTTCTTTGCCAGAGCTTATTTTTTAAAGTCCAAGTCTCCTACATCAGCACTTGTGAAGTTGAAGTCAGGGCGGCAGATGAGTCGTTCTCTTTATACTCTTTATATGTTTTCAGGCTAAAGAGTTTCTGAAGGAGCAGGCCTGGAAGAATCACTTCACAGAGTTCGGCCAGGGAGTGTGTATGTACCGCACAGAGAAGACCAAAGAGCTGGTGCTGCAGGGCATCCCGGACAACATGAGAGGAGAGCTCTGGCTCCTGTTTTCTGGTGAGTCATGCGTCCCACAACAGACAGACAGCAGGGAGAACAGCTAGACTGGATTCAAGCGAATAAATACAACTAACAAACCAGATAATTAGTCTTATCACCTTCTGTCTACTGATATCTGGTGTTGTTGATATCAGAGAGCCTGTGGCCAATTAGTTTCTACACATTTATCACTTGGTTGAAGCTAGTCAGATTAGATAGATATGCCAAGATGAATAAACTGTGTTAACCTCATTCTTCAAAAAGTGAGCAAAATATGATCCAGACTACATTAAATATGATTTGCATGGAGCATTATGTATTTTATGCAACCAATTATTGTTCAAATATATATATTAAATTGTACTACGTATTATTATTTATGATTATTTATTTTTTTTTAAATAATGAAAATAAAGGGTTTGAATTTCAAGAACATATTTTATTGCACTTTTATGCAATAAACCATTATCAGCACACAAAAATCTGAGCATGTTGAAAGGTGTTTACTCTCTTTTGCATGTGCATGCACCTGTTGTCTTGTGGTTCAGCGCAGTGAGCGCACGTATCTGTATCTCTAATACAGTGCTGGTTCCTGTTTGTTAGAAATGAGTGCCTTATTCAGACGAGTCACACATGCACACTTCAAAGCTGTCTAGACCAGTGCAGGAACTGAAACACATGACTACACAAGCACACTTCTGTGCTAGTAAACAAATAGCTGCTTTGTTTCCTTCACAGTTTAGCAACATTACAATGTGATGAAATCACGGTATTCTAGTAACTTTGAAACTTGCGAATTTACACGCTTCCCATGATTTAAAGCAGCTCAGCTTATGTGCAAATTCTCACATATATCTCTACACGCACATGCATGTATATATTTAAGAAAAAAATGTTACGTTTATACATTTTCAAATATTTATATATAATCTCAATTATATTACTATAAATATATGCATGGAAATATTTTCAAAATATATAATGTATGTGTGTGCACTTATATAAACATAATAAATATACACACATATATTATGTAAATAAAAACGTTTATTTTGGATGTGATTAATCGTTTGACAGTGCTGCTGTTAAGTGTGTATATCGGTGTGTCTAGGGGCGATTAACGAGATGGCCACTCATCCTGGTTATTATGAGGATCTGGTGGAGAAGTCGATGGGGAAGTATAATCTGGCCACCGAGGAGATCGAGAGAGACCTGCACCGCTCTCTTCCAGAGCATCCAGCCTTTCAGAACGAGATGGGCATCGCTGCCCTGCGTCGAGTCCTCACTGCATACGCCTTCCGCAACCCCAACATCGGCTACTGCCAGGTGCGATGCACAACCACACACCGTCTGCAATAAATGCAGCCACAGCTTGCTCATAATGCCAGTCTGTCGTCCTCCGCAGGCCATGAACATCGTGACCTCCGTCCTGCTGCTGTACGCTAAAGAGGAAGAGGCCTTCTGGCTGCTGGTGGCCTTATGTGAGCGCATGCTTCCCGACTACTACAACACCAGAGTCGTAGGTGAGCTCCTGCTTCCTCCAGCTTCTCCAATGCATCAGCGAGCCAATGACTCAAATGACCACATGGACTAGTATCGGTGAACGTTAAACCACAAAAGACTGCTGTGTAATTTTAAATCTGCATCTTCTGCACATATCTGTGGTGCAGTTACATCTGTTAGACTCTTACTCATAAACTCATAAAACTATCGTCAGATACACACACAAACTCAAAGGTCTGAAAGGACATATATATATATATATATATATATATATATATATATATATATATATATATAAATGAGACAAATATATTATGAAATAAATGAGAAAAATAGAAAAATGTAAGTAGAAAGCACTGAATTTAGGAAAAGTAAAACAATTTTAGAAAAAAATGTGTGTGTGTGTGTGTATCTAGGGGCTCTGGTGGACCAGGGTGTGTTCGAGGAGCTGGCTCACGTCTACGTTCCTCAGCTGTACGACTGCATGCAGGCCCTGAGTGTCATCTCCACCATCTCTCTGTCCTGGTTCCTCACGCTCTTCCTGTCCGTCATGCCCTTCGAGAGCGCCGTGGTGGTGGTCGACTGCTTCTTCTACGAGGGCATCAAGGTCATCTTCCAGCTAGCGCTGTCGGTGCTTGACGCTAACATCCATCAGCTGCTGAGCTGCAAAGATGACGGAGAGGCCATGACCATCCTGGGCAGGTAGGAGAACCGCATACTAATGTGGTATACTTCATAATGAGTATGTTGTAGTATGCATAGTATTATGCATAAAGTATGTACTGTTCTGCAAAGTCATAAGCTGCATAGGATATACTAGTGTTGTCAAAAGACCCGGTACTTCGGTACCAAGTCGGGACTAAAAAAATGAAAATGTCAGGGTACCAGGTTTCTGTAAGTACCGGTGGTACCGAGGACCCGTCCAAACCCGGTTCTTGACGCATACAGCGCTATGATTTCCGCAAAGCAGAAAACGCAGACGGAATCTCAAAATGCAGTCATGAAAATGAAACTTACATTTTAATATGGACAGTCACGAAATTTGTCAAAGTTAGCATAAATTAATCAAATCAAATCTCCATATGGACCAGTATCTGTAAATGTTAAGCCGCAAAAGTTGTTTGAAATATGAATCCGTGTTCTGTTCGTCTCTGTGTGAATGAATGAATGGCAGGGATGTGTGGGTTTGTTTACTACATATAGACTGAAGCGCGTGACGCTTGCAGTAATTTCAGCATCTGCCATCTCAATGAGGACATTAATACATAAACAACATCACCAGAACTGTTCTGCGTCACTTCATAAGCATTTTACCATTTGCATTTGAGTAAAACCAGTGTCAATTTAAAGGTAATCACGGCAACCCCTCAAAACAGCTTCTACATTGCTAGTAAATCACTCGCATATGTGAATAAATTTTACTCTGGGTGACTAAATTATGTCTATTGTTAGCCATTGGCTAATCAATTAGATTTTACTCGCCAGTGTGTGTGTGTTCGAGGCTATTATAAGATTGGCGCAGATATATTTTCACTCGCTGAACACTGAGCGCTTCAGAGTTCTCTCTCCATCAAGCGATCTGTACTTTTCAATTCATCTCAATGGACGCACAGTACACCTGTATTTGCCTCTTTTACTGTCTATGGTATTTGCCGAACTGTAAACTCTGTGTGAAGGAGCACGACTCGCCGTCGCTTTGCTGATAGCTCTGTTTCTCACACATGCAAAGAGAGAGAGAGCGAGAGTCTTACCACGCTGAATCGACATGCTACATGTAAACTATATTCTTTGTCTTCTCCTGTCAAAATAATGGACTTCATTTAGAATTATTCATATTTTCGAACAAGCAGAAGATATGCCGGTTTCTCCTGGTAGTGGGCGGAGCTAATGCGCAAATGACAATTTCATTGGCTGGCGCTCATCTTTTACCGTCCCTGTATTGATTTCAGCAAATCAGTTCGACCGAACGCAGACAACGTGATTAATATTCATGAACCAGCAGCTCATCAATCCATAGTGCATTGTATATATATATATATATATATATATATTGTATAATACTGTTAGTATGGTAGTAGAATTTGTAGAAGTATTATCTTTTAATTATAATTAATATGATCTATTACAATATTTATTTTTTATACAGAAACCCTCAATGACCAAAATATCTTAAGCATCACCACCAGTCTTAAGTTCAGTTAATATGACAAATATGCATTAAATGCATTAATGCATTAAAAGTTCATTTTTACATAAAGGCATTGTGCTAGAAATATTACTATTATTTAGTAAAATGTATGTGATACTGCTACTACTGTTAATTAAAAATTAATCACACAATATTTCTTCCATGTTTTAATTTTAATAGCAAATCCCCTTTATTTACAAAAAAATAAAATGGTTAAATTTCATAAATTAAAAGACAAATTAAATTTGGGAGAAACTCGTTTACTGTTTTTCATAATTATATTATATTACTATATTTAATTACTATATTTACACAATTGTAAATAAGTATAAAGAATGGCATTGGTTTTATTTTTTGTGATAAAAAGTTATTTTTTTTTAATTAGCATATTTTTGTGTTTTACTTTGGTACCGAAATTGGTACCGAGAACCGTGGATTTTCACTGGTATCGGTACCGAATACTGAAATTTTGGTACCGTGACAACACTAGGATATACCATACTGCGAATTAAGTGAATGTGACAGTATATACTACATAGTGAGTATATAGTCTGTAAGAAGTTCATGTTCGTAGCATACTGCATACTAGTATACAGTATATTTCAAATGTATTGGATGTAATACTATAAAAGGAGTATATTTAGTCTGTAAGCAGAGTTTTTTGTGTACTACAGAGTGGTTTTATGCTGGATACGACGGAGTACACATTGTACAACAAATTAAGTTTGTATTATACTACGTATTATGTAAATCATGTTTGTTGTGTGATTAAATGCGATATGATTATATGAGTATACAGAATGCTGAGTACTGTGTATATAGCATACTATATAGTGAGTATGTGTACTCTGTAAGCACAGTTTGCTAATGCTTTGTGCTGAAAAGTGATAAATATACTGCACACCACATAGAATATACAGTACACCGGGAATTGAGTGTTTCTAGTATACTGCGTAGTGAGTAATCACCATCTACAACATGAATGTGTGAACCGCAAAGTTATTATATGTTACATACTAAATAAGACTTAGTATCATACTTTCATTATCATTACAGTATCCTGCAAATTTAGTGTGTGTAGCATACTTTATGGTGTATATAGTCTGAATATGTACTAGAAAGGGACTGTTGTGTAGTATGTGTGTATGTAGTGTACTACATAGGGACTATACTTTAGTATGTAGTGTACTACAAAGTGACTAAATTGTAACGTGTGTGTGTGTGTGTGTGTGTGTGTGTATAGTTTTGGGACTATACTGTAGAGTATAGTGTACTACAAAGGGATTATTCTGTAGTGTGTTTGTATACGGTGTACTACAAAAAGACTATTTTGTAGCATATGTATATGTAGTGAACTACAATGAGACTATAATGTAGTATATGTATATAGCATACTAGAAAGGGACTATTCTGTCATGTATGTGTATATAGTTTGGGACTATACTGTAGAGTATAGTGTACTGCAAAGGGATTATTCTGTAGTATGTGTGTATACAGTGTACTGCAAAGGGATAATTTTGAAGTATATGTTTATATAGTGTACTTCAAATGGACTATAATATGTGTATATAGCATACTAGAAAGGGACTATAGTACTACATAGGGACTATACTTTAGTATGTAGTGTTTTACAAAGTGACTAAATTGTAACGTGTGTGTATAGTGTGGGACTATACTGTGAAATATTGTGTACTACACATAAGGGAATATTCTGTAGTTTGTGTGTATATTATTATTAATAAATATTTATTTGAAAAGGGACCATGTACAATTTTAACATAAATGTTTCCACTTCATGCATTGTACTGAATTCAGCCAATGTTTAGTTTTTAACCCGGGCAGGTAATCACAGTCACAGATAAACATAAGAACAAAACATCAAACACATACAGTGTCCTGTAGCTCAATTGGTAGAGCACTGCGCTTTCAAGCGAAAGGTTGGGGGTTCGATTCCCTGGGAACACATGATAGGTAAAAACTGATAGCCTGAATGCACTCTAAGTTGCTTTGGATAAAAGCGTCTGCTAAATGCTAATTTTTTATTTAAATACAGTACAGTAATGCTTATACACACATATAGTGTACTAAATAGGGTATATGTGTGTGTATTTATAGTATACTACAGTGTATATTCTGTATATATGTGTGGATCTATGTATGAAACGGTGATGATGATGGTGCAGATTTTCTTCGTTCTGCTGACACAAACGAGTTGTGTGTGTTTGTGTATGTGTGTTGTAGGTATCTGGACAGCGTGACCAATAAGGACAGCACTCTTCCTCCGATCCCTCATCTTCACTCTCTCCTGACGGATAACGGGGAGCCTCATCCCGAGGTGGACATCTTCAAACTGGTGCGCAGCTCCTATGAGGTGCGTTCAGCTCCAGTTCTCAGCGTCTATATCATAAAGTGTGTTCACGTGTTGTTGCGTGTTTGCTGATGATCACTGTGATCTGCAGAAGTTCGGCTCCATCCGGGCAGATGTGATTGAGCAGATGCGTTTCAAACAGAGGCTGAGAGTGATCCAGGCCATTGAGGACACCACCAAGCGCAATGTGGTAATCAGACAGTACTAGTGTAGTATTAGCCCTCATTCGAAGGATCTGGGAGTTTAATATCTGTGATTGCAGGTGCGCACCATCGTGACGGAGACACCCTTCAGCATCGATGAGCTGGAGGAGCTCTATACACTTTTTAAGGTCAGTCACATGATGAGGTCATGAATCAGCCGTACAGTAGCATGTTTACAGCGAGTGTGCTGTGATTTCAGATAATGCAGGATCTGATGTGTGTTAATATATTTCAGATGGACGGTTGAGTTTTTATTAGAGTCGTGTATCTTCATCTTAAGCAGTTTTTCAGGACATTCATTAGCACTCATTGACACAGAAAGCGCTCTGAGGGTTTCCTTGTATCTGGATTAAAGCCATGTCTGTCCCAAATGTCTTGTTATTTCAGTCATATTTAATGGTACCTACATTTTTAACTCATCTAGCCCTATACCAGTTACTCCTCAAATCATACGGTCTGTTGTGTTAAACTGCAGACAGTAAAACAGATGAAACACATTAGTTATGACCACTGCCCTCACTTCAACAGACAGGCTCCATGTCCACTGACTGTGTAACGTGAGTGTCATGTATCTCTGACCGTCAGGCTGAGCATCTGACCAGCTGTTACTGGGGCAGCACCAGTAACCCCATGAGCCGACACGACCCGAGCCTGCCGTACCTGGAGCAGTACCGCATGGATCTGGAGCAGTTCAAAGTGCTGTTTGCGCTGCTCTTCCCCTGGGCCTGCGGCACACACACAGACGACCTGGCCCTGCGCGTCTTCCGTCTGCTCGACCACAACGCAGACGCACTCATAAACTTCAGAGAGTTCATCTGCGGCCTCAGTGAGTGCCAGTCATGACCAATCCCATGTTTGAAGTGGCAATCTTTTCGTTCCATATATATATAATTTAATCTTGGTCCTTCTGGAATGGATTGTCTTGTTGGATCACTGCAGAAGAGAAGACATGTTGTTGCAAGAGGGAGGGAAAGTCATTTTGGTTAAAGATGATGAGGGGCATGCATTATTTAAAAAATTATTTGCACTGTTAAATTATTTATAATAAACTCTGCAATATTTCATATAAAAAATTATTTTGATTTTGAAGTTAAAAAAAATAAAATAATAATAATTATGCTATATTTTGACCAAAATATCTATAAGTGGACCCTAGGGTAAAAAAAAATGTATGTGTGCATATGATTTAAAAATGTAAAACATTTAAATTCAGACTACATATAGTGTATAAAGTTGTTTGATTTTGTACACATTTAAAATGATTAACTTGCTTTCTATTGTTAGGTGTCCTGTGTCACGGTGACCTGACGGAAAAACTCAAATTTCTGTATAAGATTCACGTTCTTCCAGGTGAGTGTAAAAGAGAAAATAAAGTGTGAAACATTGTTAACATGGTGCTAGAAATGAATACAGTTGAGACTTATTTTCAGCTTTTCAGATTCACTTGTTTGCCTTTGCATGATACCTGTAAGAATATTAGTTGTGAGCGGAAATATGGATAGAAAGCAGAATTGAAAGTAAAGACGGATGTTTTCAATTACTTTACGTTGTCACAAACATGTCAAATTTAACAACAAATCAAAAGAATGATCCTTAAAGAAGATTCAAGAAAATGCAGCTTAATTATAATGTCTAGCTGCATGTTTTGTGATTAGGTGTTATTATCTGAAATTGACTGGGCTCTAGAAGAGACTGAATGTTGTTGTTGTTGTTTTCAGAGTTGCACCATGAGCATGAGGAGCCCGACTCGGCGTGTGAAGCCACGCAGTATTTTTTTGAGGACATCACCCCAGAGACCTCCAGCGGTACTGCTGCATGCTCACACTTACCATACAGAATAGATTGTTGCACTGAAACAACTGTGTAAATGATGCTTGGTGCCTAGTCCAGAGACTGTGGTCACCGGTGCTGATGCTTTGACCTCTCGTTGATAGGCCTCGACCAGAAGAACAGAGCCGAGAAGGATGAAGGTTTTGTAAGAGTCACCTTTAAAAGTGAAAGAGGTGGGAGAAAACATCCTCTTCTTTGAACCAGAGCTGATGTTTGATGTTGAAGAGCTGTTTAAATGTGCAACACTCTGTCTTCTGTTTAGTAAAGAAAATGCAGACTCCAGATTACCGCACGTATATGCGGCTGTGGAACCAGGAGACCAAAGAAAAGTTAGAGAACATGAAGGACCTGCCCAAACTCAACCAGGTACATCGGGAGACCTCCTCAGTGTAGCTCCTGTTAAAACAACATCATTCTCTGTTCAAAACCCATCAAAGGTCGAGGGAAGTCACTTCAGAGGCTGAAAATAAACCTTTTCTTTCTTCTAAGTGCATTGCGCAATGAGAAAAATGAAAAATGTGAATTAAAGAGACATTTAAAATTCATGATCATATAAACCTGATAATCTGTCAATGGAAATTATGATAAAAATAACTACTATATATTGCTGTTTACATTTAAATATTTTTAAGCTACTTTACAACAATTTTTTTTAATATATATATATATATATATAATGGTTTCTCTGATTTGAAATATGCAGTAACTCATGTATATTGTCAAGAATGTATATGAAATAATTTGTAAAAAATGATATAGAAACAAACAATATTATAATTATTTAATTCTAGTTGTAGTAGTAGTGTAGATTATTTTTAAATGAATACATTTTTAGGTACAACTTTATATAATTCAGGTTTTATATAGATTTGAAGTCAAAATTTATACATACATGTATACAAGTATATGATAAGGGGCATCATAAAAAATGCATGTTATTGTTTATTTAGTACTGAACTGAATAGATCAAAAAAAGATCAAATCATAGAAAAAAAGCTTTCAAATATATTTATCGTTTGATTTAAAATAGTACTCGCAAACGATTAATCGCGATTAATCGCATCCAAAATAAAAGTTTTTGTTTACTGTAATAAAGTAATAGTTACACTACTTATTACATTTAATCTGTAGCCTATTACGTTTCCAAAGCATCCTTCCCAGAATCTGTTGTCTCTGCTTCTTCAGAGCCAGTTCATCGAGCTGTGCAAGACTCTCTACAACATGTTCAGTGAAGACCCCAGCGAGCAGGAGCTGTATCACGCCACGGCCACGGTCACCAGCCTGCTGCTGGAGATGGGAGAGGTGGGCAAGCTCTTCTCTAGTCCGGTTCACAAGACAGACGAGGAGGACGTGGACGAGCGCATGCCTGTCCCAAGCAAGAGCAAGCAGGAGCGCCATCAGCCGGAGGACTCCTCGCCCAAAGACACGGCCACGTCATGCGCCATGCTCCTCTCCGACGACGACACCTCAGTGTCCTCCTACTCCGTCCTGAGCGCCGGCTCGCACGAGCTTCAGTGCGAGGACATCACCGAGGACACCGTGC
Source organism: Carassius carassius (assembly GCF_963082965.1). NCBI lineage: Eukaryota > Metazoa > Chordata > Actinopteri > Cypriniformes > Cyprinidae > Carassius > Carassius carassius. Next base: position 34,528,728 of record NC_081761.1, read on the forward strand.
TCATACGCAGCGGCGCAGCGGCCGCCGGGCATCATGGGAGGAGGGCCGGTTTGCCTCACAGCGCCAGCATCGATAAGCACTGGGCCATCACTTTTGAGCAGTTCCTGGCCTCGGTGCTCACCGAACAAGCTCTGGTGCAGTACTTTGAGAAACCTGTGGAGATCGCCGCACGAATAATCAACGCCAAGAACGTTCGCAAGGTGGGACACCAACACATGTCCCTCAGTGACTATGAGATCTCGCTATCGGGCTAAAAACTGTGACAGGAGTAGTTATCCAAAACACAAGATTTGGACATCGATTACTCACTTTTATGTTAATGCAAGTTTCTCCATACAATGACCATCTCTGTCAAGCGAAAACATGACAAGAAGCACCATAAAAATAGACTTGGACACTACACAGTGAGCTTTCTGAAGCCATATGCTAGCAACTTAAACAAACAACAAACCTCACATTTTATGACGTTTATGATGTTTCTTTTGTGATGTTTCATGGTCAGCTTGAAATGTTATATGCACTGTTTGATTGTATTATGCAGCAAACAGTTACACAAAAAAACACTGAATTGGTGTGATTTAGCTGTTTCCTGCAGTAAATCTCAATATCAAATGACGTGATATAAGACTTATTCACTACGTATTGAGTTTTTTAAGCCATATGCTAGCCAATAACGACTTAGATTTAGTGCGTTTCTCACACAAACCTATTTTACCTACTTTAGATGTTTTGTAATAATCACATTAGCCACTTTTATGATGCTTCATTGTCATTTTTTGGAGCTGGAAATCTTCCTCAGGAGGTCAAAGTGTTTTATTTGACATTTTATGCAAGGCTTGCAACTTTTGCAGCACTTGAACATTTTTGGGTATTGTCTATAGACAGTTTCACCCCCCAAAAAACCCTAATTGATGTATTTTATTAGCAGTGCACCTAAAGGTCCAATGAAATAACATACTTGTGCACTATATAATGTGTTTTCTGAAGCCATAAGCTAGCAAATAATGGCTTAAATTTCAGTGTGTTTCTCAAAAAACCTGTTTTAGATGTTTAATGCCCATTTATATGATGTTTTAGTGTCCTTTTGGAGCTTGAAATCTCCTTTCCCCAATGAATGGAAATGAGCAGCCTGGACATTCAGCTAAATATCTCCTTTTGTGTTCCACCTTAAGAAATGCAGGTCTGGAACGACGCAAAGGTCAGAAAATGATGACAGAACTTTTATTTTTGGCAGACTGTCCCTTTTATTATATCTAATCTGATCTCCTCAATCAACGGGAAACTTCAAAGGCTTGAGGTGAGCTCGTTAGTGACCGGACAGTAATGAGTTTTCCCAGACGCTTGTCTTTGATCTGAGGACAGAAGGACTGTGATGTGACCGACATGATGACCTTTTTACCTGTACAAAGTCTGAGAGGACCTGTTGTATACTACAATGCGCTTGATGTACTTTATATTCAGAAATGGTTACTAATAATATCTAATACAGTTAGATGTTTATCATAGTCTAGAGTGTCTAGAATAGCTCACTAGTCCTGATTGGGATAAAACACATCCTTAATCTGTATTATTGTTTAAAGTTCCAATAAAAGTATCTAAATCTCTTTAAAATATATATATATTAAGTGACTTAAGAAGCAAACTGTGTGCAAGAATCCTCAGTGGGGGAAACTTAATTTAAATATTTATGCAAAGAAATATCAGTACATTTATTACTCCATTTATATGGAGTTGCTTCTCAAGTATCTTAAGATTTAGATATTTTTGCTTTGAAATGAGACGTAAATACAGATTAAGAGAATGATTTAGGTTGTTTTTTTGTACAGGTGTTTAGTGTTTACAGGGATAGTGTGGAAACACGCCGGTGATATTTAACACTGGGAGCTTAGATGTGTCTGGGATTGATGTTTTCTAAATTATCTGTAATTTCCCCGATTTCTCGTTTCTCTCTCCCTCTCTCGGTTCCTTGCACCTGCACTTTGGGTTTGTCTTCTTTGTAAACCTGTCAGCGCTGAAATGTCAGATATGAATCGGCTGAGAGGCGACGCAGTCCAGCTGTGTTTGACATCTGTTTGCTGAAGACCGATTGTGTACAGTTTTTATTTTATTTTACCGTGTTCCCACCAGGCATGTGGCATGTCTGTGCACCTTCTCCTAAGTTATTGTTTGATTGTTTAGTTTTTGTAAATAGAGCGAGTTTCTACTGTATTTCATGCTGCTGTTTTAAAGTTGACGTTTTAATGTGAATGGTTCAAATCGACTTGTAAATGATTGAGTTCACTTCCAGCAATTAAAAGTTTAAATGGAAATATCCTGTCCCTGTTATCAAAAACTCTTCTGATTCATTTATTGTTTACTGTATTGCAGTCCATTTGGGGTCAAACTATGGAAAGTGTGTGTGTGTGTGTGTGTGTGTGTGTGTCTGTGTCTGTGTCTGTGTCTGTGTGTGTATGTTGTTTTTTTTGTTATGTGAAGTGTCAGTGAAAGGATCCTCAGAAACAGGGCTCCCGTGTTATTTAACATTATATATAAGGTTTGTAATTTTTGCAACACTTAGACATGCTGTCATTTCTATCAATAAACCTTAAACATCAGATGAAGTGACACCTCAGCTTAAGTTTTAATAAGATAACATTAAGCCAGAATGGGTAACATGGATGCAGATTTAGGCTCAATAAAACTGTCACAGAAGTAACATCTAGCTGGTTGATGTAGACCTTTTGGTTAGTAGTTAGTTAGTAATAAACTTATTTTTCTGATCAATTTAAATTTATTTAAAATTAATTAATTTCTTTTGTTAAATTTGATTAATTTTAAATTGTAAATTTGCATGAAAATATATATTTTTTTTATTAAAGATAAATTTTATTTAATGTATTTTCTACAATTAATATTATTTTTTTTATTATTATTTCATATGAGATTTTACATTTTTCCTTTGTTATTTTTTTGTTCATTTACATTTTATTTGTTATTTACTTTTTATTTAACCCCAGATTGTTGTTGTTATTACTTTTTATTATTTATTCCTATTTGTTTATTATTTGATGAACTTTTTTTTTTCTTAATATTAGCTGGTGCTGAATGTGGCTGTTGTCGAGTGTTATCCTCTAGAGGCTCTGTGGCTCGCAGAGATTGGACCGAGGCCTTGTGTTTGCTGTTGTTCAGAGTTCAGAGCTGTGTCTGAATGAAGCGCTGTGACGTTTGGAGGGTGTGAGAACAGACGTCCAATCACACGCCGCTGTTCTGGAGATACTTGGCACTCACATAATGACAGCATGCTGTCTCAGTAAACTGTCCTGTGTCATTACTGGGCGCTCTTCTTGAGAAAACCGTTCTATCAGCCTCAAAATTACATTTCTTAGGATCCAAATATCTTTTAAATAAAGCTATTTACTACTTACTAAAGCACTTTACCATCACTAAGCACTTGATAAGTCAGCTGTTTATCTGTTCCAGTTATCCACTTACCCTATCAAGTATTGTTTTATCTTTAGCCTTGTATCTTTTGTACTCCATCCGAGTATTGTGCCATGGATTAGCAACGCAAACAGTAAAAGCCCTGTACATTTGCCATTTATGAATGAACCAATAAAATCAAAGTCTACTGCAATAGTGCACAGTCAACCCTCTGCAGAGTAGCACTCTGTCGCAATATAACACTGTCAGCTTCATTAATGCGCTGATGTGGGGATTTCTTACACAGGAAGCTGTGTTTGAAATATCGCATAACGTTTTTACATTTTAAGATAGTGATATATTTAAATGCCTTTATGTATTTCATTTTTTATTGTTAATTTTGTATTTATTTATTATTTTAATATTTACTTTTAATAATATATTATTCATTTTTATTTACCTTTTATTTTTATTTAACTGTTTAATTTATTAATCTCATATTAGATTTTTGCAACCCCATATAAATATTATAAATATATAATATAAATATGACATAAATAATAAATATTATGCAACTAATAATGAAAATACTAATAATATTATAAATTATATTATAAATTTTGCATTATACTTATGTATATTTTAAAATTTGCTTAATCATTTAATATTTACTTTTATTACTCACATTTATCATTAAGTTTTTATTATTATTATTCTTTTTTTACCTTTTATTTGTATTTATTTTTATTATTATTAGCTTATTTTATTTGAAACTATTGGTTGAATTTATATTAATATGATTTAAATTATATTTATTATTTATATAGGTTTCATTATTTATATATTTTTTTATTCTTATTAAACTTTTATTTCATAGGACATTTTAAATTTTTGCAACCCAAAAATGTATTATTATTAAGTTTTTTTATTATTATTACAGTAATATTGTGATTTGTTGTTAGCATGAATATTTAATTAATATTACATATTACATTTAATTTTATATATATATATATATATATATATAGGTTCACGGTTTGTGATATTAATCACTTCAGCATGGTGATGTTTTAAAAATGGGTTATTATAAGTCTAATTGAGATCTTCCTTGTTTTTGACATAGAAATACTGTTATATCTGTTTAAAAACGTTACACAATAGTTCATTATCTTTTAAAGAGTTTATATTTAGTTAGCTAGCTTCTAAAAAAAAGTTGACATTGCAAAACTGGCTCAGCCAATTGCATGCATTTGGGGTGGGACTATCTGTTTGTTGACCAATGGCAGACGGAGGAGTGTTTTCGGGAAGCAAAAAACAAACTTCAACTTAAACCACTAAAAAAACAAACTTTATCTTTGTTCCACTTGGTGATTCAGCCGTGGAGAAATCACAAAGCTCAGTTTAATTCACATTTAACACTTCTTTGATGATATTAACGGTTCAGTTTAGAACCACATCTGTCTGAATTATTATCATCATCATCATCCTTATTTTTACAGTTTTTGCATGCAATAACATTATTATTACTATTTGTTTTATATTTTGTATTTATTATGTTTAAGTTTAATATAAAAATAGATTTTGCATAATGACTTTGGTGACAGTTAATTCTTTTTTTTATGAATGGTTCAATTAAGTACCATATTTGTCTAACAAATAATACTAAATTAACAAAATATAATAACTGTATTATTGTTAATTGTTAATATTTTTTACACTTACATTGAAATTAAATCTTTAATTTTAATGGTTCAATTAAGAGCCATATCCATCAGAAGAATTAGGATAATAATAACAATAAGAATTATTATTCATATTTATACATTTACATTGAACATAAATTTCATTTATTTAGTATTTTAAAAATGTTAGTATTTTTTTTATTTAGTTATTTAATATTAATAGTTCAATTAAGAACCATATCTGTCTGAAATGTATATTATGATTGTAATAAAATATAACTGTATTATTATTTTATATTTACTATTATTATTCATATTTATACATATAATCTAAATGTAACAATAATTATTTTTTGTGACTCAGTTATTACATGATATCTAAAATTTAAGGGTCCTTTAATTATATTAATGGTTTAATTTATAAACATATCTGAGGATCCCATAAGGTCCTTGACTTTTAAAGAGACGGGTTTAATGTTTAGCTTGTTGAGAACGGTAGCTGTTAAACAGAAACTCTCATAGATTCTCAGAGCTTTGTGATTCGGCTCATATTTGACTGTTTTCCTCCCTGCCTTGAGGCCAATCATCTTTCAGAGCCTGCAGGACTGTCCCGGCTCTGCTATTGGTTGACAGCTTTGTCCAGCTCTTTCAATGCATCTGCCGTTTCAGTAGCTGTATTATACAGTTTGCAATGAACAGATATATTTAGTTTAGAGACCAATTCTCACTATTAACTAGATGCTTATAAGCATGCATATTACTAGCACATTTGTTTATTGAGGGAAAACTTTAGTTAATCGTGAATCTGTGTTCCCTAAAGTATTACCACATATATTAGTGCTTGAATATATTGCTTAAAAGTGAATGTTTTTCCATGCAGACTCATCGGGGGATGATTGTTAAGCATGCATTAGTCATTTATTGCTGCTGTGCATGTTAATGTGCCTGTTACTGACAGCAGCATCTTCAGACGGTTCAGCTTTGTGTTCACTTGTTACCTAACACTTGTTTATCTGGATGTGGGCTGTTTGTGCTGGAGGGTGGACTTTGTGTCCGCCAGTAATCTTTCCCAGAGAAACACCTCCCTGAGCACAGGAAGAAAAGCCCCTCTTGGATCATGATATATAGAGAAGGACAGAAGTCCTCGTCCCTCCAGAGCTCCAGTCGTCATCCTGTCACTCCATCAGACAGAGGAACCCAATCACAGGTCAGTTCACCCTGTTTGTGAGGCATCCACAATTAATAATAGTACTATATCATGTAAAAAAAAAAAAATATATATATATATATATACGATTTTTTTTTTATTAATTATTGTATAAACATAGTCTTTTTAAAAGAATGTTTGACATTGTCTGAATAAATGATAGTATCATGCAAATATAATTTAAAATCATGTACCTTTTTTATATTGTGCAGAATTTCTCTTTCCTGTAGACACAAATAGTATACAAAAATAAGCTGAAATATTTTGATCCTTACTTTGAGAACATTTGCATAAATATTTACACCAAAACTTTGAAGTGATATTTCTGATGGTTTTAAATGCTTTTGATCAAAAGGCTTCTGCTGACATGCTTGAAATTTGTGTTATAGGCAATTATAAAACTGTGCCTACCTTATAAAATAATTTTTAATGGAAGAAAAATAGAGCCTGCTTAATGCAGCTTAATGCAATAAGTGTAAATTAGTGCAGCTTAATGCAAATGCTTTCAATCATCTCAAAGCATCCCCTGTGCCTCATGCATTTGGCTGATGAAGGTCCAGAGGAGCTCAAGTATATGAGTTTTAATTTGTGACAAGTGTTTGGGTCTCTCTGTCCTTTCGTTTGTATTTTTATAAAAGTTTTCATGACTATTAGTCATAATAAAGAATGAGTTGGTGTGTCTAAACTTTTGACCTGCAGTGATGTCATGCATTTTATTATAGCAAGCGCTGTAATGCAGTGTGTGTGTGTGTGTGTGTGTGTGTGTGTGTGTGTGTGTGTGTTTTCAGCTGTCAGTATGGTGGGTCTGAAGCCGTCAGATGTTCCTCCTCCTCTGGGCGTGAAGGTTCTCAGCGCAGGAACCGCCGCATGCATCGCTGATTTAGTCACCTTCCCTCTGGACACCGCAAAAGTGCGACTACAGGTACAGACTTCAGCCTGATTACTGAACAACCCACGACTCCAAATATGTCGTGTTTGCACGGTTTACGGCTTGATTATTGTAAATGTATTGGCAATGTTTTTTTAAGATTAATGAAGAAGACAAAATGGTGTTTTCTATCATGCATATAATTGTTTTAAATTCTATAAATATATATAAAATGAAATATTATATATTATATATTGTATTCAAATATGATCATATATTATGTATTTTTGCACCAACAATATATTGTATGATCATAATAAAATTATATAAATAATTTGGGTAGTTGTTAGGAATTTTGTTAGGTATTCAGAATGCTATTTTTTAAGATTTCTGAACAATAAAAATATATTCATTAATATATATTTTACGTAAGATCTAAAAATGAGTGTATTAAATTATATTTCATGTTGAATATAATATATGAAAATACACCTTATTATATATTTTTGCACAAATAATATATTTATGATTATAATGTCATAGAAATATTTTTTGCAATTGTTTTAGACTGAAAATGTATACCTTCTTTTTTAAGATTTCTGATGAAGAAAAAATATATTATCAATATTAAAAAAATCTACTTAAAATTATTAGAATATATAATTCTGTTTCTAAATATAATTTGGCTGTTTTGAATGTCATATTATAGCACATTATTATATTTTTGACACCAAAAATCTATTTAAATATTGTATATTAAATATCATGTTTTATAATCTAATCAATTATATTAATTTCTATTAAATATTCTTTTAAAATATTTTTTCAAATGGGTAATTGTTAGGAATTTTGATAGATATTTGTAAATCTATATCTTGGAAAAAACAAGATTATTATTATTCTAAATATTTTTTAAGTAGTATTATCATTTTTTCATTTATTTGATAAGTATTACATACTTGTAACTGTGTTCTTCAGTAGCAGTATTATCTCCCGTCACAATCTCTCTGTGTTCTCCGTGTTTTCTTCCAGATCCAGGGAGAGAAAGCGGTGACAGGTGCAGCTAAAGGCATCCGGTACAGAGGAGTGTTTGGGACCATCAGCACCATGGTGAGAACGGAGGGGCCGCGCTCGCTCTACAACGGCCTGGTCGCCGGTCTTCAGAGACAGATGGCCTTCGCTTCCATACGAATCGGCCTCTACGACAACGTCAAGAGCTTCTACACGCGCGGCAAAGACAGTGCGTTCAATATCACCACTTTTCATTAGATACAAACACGAGCTGTTTCTCCCAGACAAGAACGAGAATCCTGGGATGAAGGAGAAACATCTGAGACAAAGCTGATTCTTGAATGAAAGTGTAGGGGTCTCTTGTTTATAGATTGGTCGTTTTCGCCTTGCAGACCCCAACGTGGGCATCAGGATCATGGCGGGCTGCACCACCGGAGCGCTGGCCGTGTCCGTGGCTCAGCCCACAGATGTGGTGAAGGTGCGTTTCCAGGCCCAGATGAACCTGCAGGGGGTGGGCAGACGCTACAGCGGCACCATGAAGGCCTACAGGCAGATCTTCCAGCACGAGGGGCTCCGGGGATTGTGGAAAGGTGTGTTTTCTGTTCGTTTCTATGAAACTATGGAACAAACAAAAAAAACTTCCAAATTTAAGATATTTTGGATGAAAACCGGGAGGCTTGTGACTGTCCCATAGACTGCCAGGAAAATACATTGACAAGGTCCAGAAATGTATGAAAAACATCCAAATTTATATAAAAAAAAATATGTGTATGCTCTTCTGTGTCAGCCGTGCCACAAAGATGCACTGTTTTCTTTCAAATCAAAGCATAAATACACATAGAAACAGCTGATATTTTTGTTTTCTTCGCTTACTAAAAGTTTTCTCATCACTTCATAGCGTTACAGTTGAAAGACTATTCTGATGATGCATACTTTTCTGGCCCTTAACACTGTAACTTACTTGACAGTCAATGGGACAGTCACAAGCCTCCCAGTTTTCCAAAAATATGATGAATGAAGCTTTTACGGGTTTGGACCGACATGGGGGTAAGTGATTACTGACAAAGTTTTCAGTTTGGGGTGGAGTATCCCTTTAAGTACTATCTAGTGTTATTCCATTATTATGTGGGTGGAGGTATATATCATCAGAAGCATGTGTTTTTGTCTTTGTTTAAGCAGCAATGATGACCCTAATGAATGTCTTAGTTATATCTGATGTGTTTTCGTTCAGGAACTCTCCCCAACATCACGAGGAACGCTCTGGTCAACTGCACTGAACTGGTGTCCTACGATCTCATCAAAGAAGCCATACTCAAACATAAGCTCATGTCAGGTACAAAATCTCACAGCGGGAATGAGAATCAGAAACCTTAACAAGTCAGACAGAGAATTGAGTAAACAGGACGAGGCCTTTCTGACTGTTCATGATAGATAGATGACCAATAATCAGATAGATAGACAGACGGACGGACGGACGGACGGACGGACGGACGGACGGACGGACGGACAGACTGACAGACAGACAGACAGACAGACTGACAGACAGACTGACAGACAGACAGACAGACTGACAGACAGACAGACAGACAGACTGACAGACAGACAGACAGACAGACAGACAGACAGACAGACAGACAGACAGACAGACAGACTGACAGACAGACAGACAGACAGACAGACAGACAGACAGACAGACATACAGACTGACAGACAGACATACAGACTGACAGACAGACTGACAGACTGACAGACTGACAGACAGACAGACAGACAGACAGACAGACAGACAGACAGACATATAGATAGATAGATAGATAGATAGATAGATAGATAGATAGATAGATAGATAGATAGATAGATAGATAGATAGATAGATAGATAGATAGATAGATAGATAGAAACTCTTGAGTTTAAGCACAAACTCTTACAGTAGGTGCAGCAGAATCTAAATCAGAATCAAAATCTCACAGCGGGAATGAGAATCAGAAACCTTAACAAGTCAGACAGAGAATTGAGTAAACAGGACGAGGCCTTTCTGACTGTTCATGATAGATAGATGACCAATAATCAGATAGATAGACAGACGGACGGACGGACGGACGGACGGACGGACAGACAGACAGACAGACAGACAGACAGACTGACAGACAGACTGACAGACAGACAGACAGACAGACTGACAGACAGACAGACAGACAGACTGACAGACAGACAGACAGACAGACAGACATACAGACAGACAGACAGACTGACAGACAGACAGACAGACATACAGACAGACAGACTGACAGACAGACAGACAGACTGACAGACTGACAGACAGACAGACAGACAGACAGACTGACAGACAGACAGACAGACTGACAGACAGACTGACAGACAGACAGACTGACAGACAGACAGACATACAGACTGACAGACAGACAGACAGACAGACAGACAGACTGACAGACAGACAGACAGACTGACAGACTGACAGACAGACTGACAGACTGACAGACAGAAAGACAGACTGACAGACAGACAGACAGACAGACAGACCGACTGACAGACAGACAGACAGACAGACAGACAGACTGACAGACAGACAGACAGACAGACAGACAGACAGACTGACAGACAGACAGACAGACATATAGACAGACAGATAGATAGATAGATAGATAGATAGATAGATAGATAGATAGATAGATAGATAGATAGATAGATAGATAGATAGATAGATAGATAGATAGATAGATAGAAACTCTTGAGTTTAAGCACAAACTCTTACAGTAGGTGCAGCAGTGATTTAATTTCAGTAAGCTTTGCTCATGTTTCTGTTTCCCAGACACTCTTCCGTGTCATTTCGTGTCTGCGTTCGGAGCGGGGTTCATCACGACAGTGATCGCGTCTCCTGTGGATGTGGTGAAGACACGCTACATGAACTCTCCTCCCGGACAGTACCGCAGCTCCCTCAACTGTGCCTGGACCATGATGACCAAAGAGGGGCCGACCGCCTTCTACAAAGGGTGAGCACCACATACTGTGAACGATAAAGTGTTATTTGTGACCCTGGACCACAAAACCTGTCATAAGGGTTCACTTTTTGAAATTGCAATTTATACATCATCAGTAAGCTGAATAAATAAGTTTTCCATTGATGTATGGTTTGTTGGGACCGGAAACATTTGAACGAGATACAGCTATTTGAAAATCTGAAATCTAAATACTGAGAAAAACTGTTTTAAAGTTGTTCAAATTAAGTCCTTAGCAATGCATATTACTAATCAAAAATTTTCTTTTGATATATTTTACAGTAGGAAATTTACAAAATATCTTCATGGAACATAATTTTTACTTAATATCCTAATGATTGAAAAACTGATCATTTTGAATCATACAATGTATTGTTGGCTACTGCTACAAATGACTGTTTTTGTGCTCCAGGGTCTCATTTAATGTGGTTAAATGAAGCAAACTTTAATAACGGGTCACGCCTGAAATGATCTCTAAGCGTTGGTGTGTTTCTTCTTCAGGTTCGTTCCATCTTTCCTGCGGCTGGGCTCCTGGAACGTGGTGATGTTCGTGTCGTTCGAGCAGCTCAAGCGGGCCATGATGATGTCCAGGAGCAGAATCGAGGCCACCACCTAGATCTTCACCTCAGACTCACATGAGCGGCCGTTCAAACTCCTCTGACAGGACGAGAACCGGAACAGCTTTAGTTTCACTCTTCCGCTCTGGAAGTTCAACAGGCAACAGAAGGGAATGCATCAGTGAGAATCTGCCGGAAACATCAGAACCAGATCATGAGTGTCATCCTTTCTCAATCACTATAAAGAACGGCTGCTCAATACAACGATTAATCATACAACGCACACATTGAAATGAAAGGATCTTCCGAACCCCCTTGATATCTTAATGTACATAATGTTTATGTAATATTTATATTTCTTCATTTTTTAAGCAATTAATGCTTTGTTTAAAGCAGCTATTTACCTTAATGTCTATTTAATCCTGAATATCCACCACATAACCCTGGGATGACCTAGAGAATGAGATTGCCTCTTAACTGGAAACTTATAAAGATAAGCACACACTGTATGCGTCAATAAAACACCTTTGAACTACTCTTGGATGTCTTTGTGGTGACTGTGTGGACTTAGGTTGTGTACCTACAAATGATTTACTTTAAAATTTAAATATTTATGGTACCATGCATTTAAAAACTTTGTGATGTGCAAATGTATAACTTTGAAAAAGCATTTTGCTTATGCATGCAGTGGTAGTTATGTGAATTTATTTTCAAAAACATATCCATCATAAAAATCTTTAAATGGTTTACTGATACAAATATGTTTAAGTACAAATTATTCAATTCAGTATTTAAATGTTTAGAGTATGATGCATTATTCACACAGATGTTCTTTAAGAAAATGTAAACATTTAAAATTATAAACCTTGTTTTTGTGACATGCAACATTATAATGTTTAAACAGCATTTTGCTTATGGCCAGAATTTATGACCATATTAAATTTATTTTATGTGAAAAAAAATTTATTTTAAAATATGCATATGTATCTCACTTCAAAACATTTTTAAATGATCTTGATAAATTTAAGGAAAAAGTTCAAATGTTTGAATTAAATATTTATGGAATCATGCATTAGACAGGTTACTATGCATGCAGATTTAGTGATCATATTTGTCTAGTAACTACAATAAAAATATTTGTAAAAAATTCACAGAATGAATTAAAATGAAATAGTAAGGCCCAAAAGGTGACAAAATTATTAAAAGTAGTGACCAATTCTAAGACGGAAAAAGTATGCATTCATTTGGATCTTAAATCTGAAAACATTCAATGCATTTATAGAATTCAAATTACCCACTTCAGAAAAATCCATTATTTTACGAAACTTAAAATCTATTTTTATTGTAAACCTCTAATGAAAAGATTCAAACACTGTATTTCAATATTCAGTCACTAATTTTATTCTTCAACATTAGGTATGTGTCCAACACTATAAAATTAATGAGGAATAAAAAGTTACATCTTCAAAAGCAAACACCGTTTATAAATAAGACAACGACACAGTGTCACATCGACATTTGTGCACACGAATGCTGTCCTTTGGAATTGAGTTGAGGTCTGAATAACAATATTCACAAAACAGATTAGTTATTAAATACTCGTTATAGGCATGACGGCTGCGGGGTTTAATACAACTTAAACACACTTTAACATGCAAAGAGGTCGAATCATCTGCATACAGAAGAATAAACAACTTCCTAACATCTTGTGAACATAAACGTCAACTTCCTGAGATGGGTAAACATGAAGAAACAGGAAGTCACATGACCACGACCAAAACACTCAAGTGTGAAGGATTCCAATCTGTTCATTGGAGAGTTTTAAACATCACTTTGAAAGTATTATTAGTAATACTTAACAGTGTAAGTCTTTTCCCCGACAAGGTCAATGTAGCTAAACAACCAGCTATGTACCCTTGATGTACAGTTTAAACAGTTGTTTAATTATTAATATTCAAATAAAGTTTCATGAACGTTGTACATTTCCCAACTAAAAACTATTGTGAAGTCAATGGAAAAAGAAAAGAAAATCAACTGTTGCGGTTTCCTGCTGGAATCACTTCTCCTGGTCCACAGTCATGATGAGTTTGACCTCAGGCTTCTGAAGCTGACCTTTGACCTTGTCGTGGAACTTCTCCCTGTAGCAATTGAACTCCATGATGCTCTCCGGCTCCTCTTCCAACCAGAACTTGTCGAACTCGTAAGCCAGGTAACCTGCCAACATGACATGGAAAAAAAACCAAACAAATAGATTACTTTTTACATAAAGAAAATTAAGCCTATTTGGGGAACTTTAATGCAATATTTACTGTAATATACTGCAAAATAAATAAAGATACAAAAAAAAGTTCAGTATAACAAACTTTTAAATATATTATTATTATTAATTTCAATAATAAATAACAACAAATGAATAATAACAAAACAATGCATAACAAATATTTTAATATATTTGATATTGAATACTAATTATTATTAATAAAAGAAAATGGTGGCAAAAATCTGCACTGTCCGAAACTTTGGCTTTACTTTCCTTAACCTAAATGTAATTTTTATTTATTTATTTTGGAATTGAATATGATGGAACTATGATCTTACCAGGCTTTGTGAGACTCTTTGCTCTTCATACTTATTTCTCAAAACAAAAAAAAAGTTAATATTTCATTTTATTACCTAAAAAATTATTTATTATTTTTTTTAATTATTTATTATTATTTAGACATTTTATATTTATATATAAGTGCTGTCAAATGATAAGTCGCATAAAAAATAAAAGTTTTTGTTTACATAATATATGCACATGTACTGTGTATTTATTATGCATATATAAACACACACATGCATATATTCAAGAAAAATGTGTTACGTTTATATATTATATATAATCTCAATTATATGAATATAAATATATACACATCTCAATATTTTCTAAATATATACTGTATGTGTTTGTATTAATATATACACAATAAATATATACAGAACAGTACACACAGATATATTATGTAAACAAAAACTTTATTTTGGATTGCGATTAATAGTTTGACATCACTAATATAATATAATATAATATTATATATGTATATATGTATATATGTATATATATATATATATATATATATATATATATATATATATATATATATATATATATACACACATATATATACTATTTTTATTATTATTTATTTATTTACTCACAGTAGAAATGATGGAAGTGTTGCATTTGGGGTTTTCCAGAGACTGTGTTGTAGAAATGAGGCTTCAGAGCGTCACTCTTCATTAAGCTGTATGCCATCTCTGTCAGATTGATGCCCACAATGGCATACGAGTACCTGCAACAACACAAAGCATGCTATGATGAGAGTATATTTACTCATTTGATCAGTTATGATGGCAAGAATCACTAAACATGACCCAATCCCATGTGCACTCACCCTAGTCTGGGGTGACTGGCGTGTGACAGGACCTGTCGGGCCGCATCTGGGTGATTCTCACTGAAAAAACTGCACAAACAAAAGAAAAACCTGAACTTAAATGCATCTAGGAAACAATGAAGCGTCATCTTCCCAGAAGCAGAGACGCTGCACTCACAGGAGGTTCGTGAGTCCCAGCATCCCCATCCCTCTGAAATCCGTCTTGGGATCCTCGCCCTGGAAACCAATGTTTCCCCACTGCTTAGTGACCCTCGATTCCAGCTTCTCTGACGGCATTAACAGATCCCACAACTGACAGAAAACAAACACAACTCAGAACCTCTGCAGCTCAGTCATCTGAAAATGGTCCTAAAAACGAGATCACTCACCTTCAGAAGCATGTTCTCATGTTCTTCATTTTCGGAGTCAAACACTTGTTTTCTCAGATCCTCCACCTCCTCAAACAACTCGCTGTATCCGTTGATTCGAAGCAAACACTGACGGAGGTTCACCTTAAACCTGTAAGAGCGATTTCTGCCTGTGAAACTGCAAATCTTGAATACATGCTAAAAATAAAACAATGATCAACCTTGAAAACAAAAACTGTGAAGCAATCAGACAAGACTCTTGACTTTCATTTAATTTGATTAAATAATTCACTTTTAGCATTAATGTTCATTCAAGTACTAATGCATTTATTTTACTGCTGTCAAACGATTAATCGCATCCAAAATAAAAGTTTTTGTGTGCATAATGTTTGTTTACTGTGTATATTATGTATATTTAAAGACACACATACGGTATATATTTAGAAAATATTTACATGTATATAGCTATATTCAGATAATTTATATTATATATATATTGAATAAGCATTACATATTTCTTTAATACATACATGCATGTGTGTGTCTTATATATCTAATATATATAATAAATATACACAGTACATACACATATATTATGCACACAAAAACATATAATTTGGATGCGATTAATTGTTGCCCAGCACTAATTTATTTACATTTATGCATTTGTCAGATTGAATTAAATAATTAAAATTAATATCTAAAATAGTTTATTTATTAAAGAATTTTAATATTATTTTGATATATATTTAGGTTTTAAATACAAAAATTATATCTATCTGTCTTATACACATACAACCCGAATTCCGGAAAAGTTGGGACGTTTTTTAAATTTTAATAAAATGAAAACTAAAAGACTTTCAAATCACATGAGCCAATATTTTATTCACAATAGAACATAGATAACATAGCAAATGTTTAAACTGAGAAAGTTTACAATTTTATGCACAAAATGAGCTCATTTCAATTTTGATTTCTGCTACAGGTCTCAAAATAGTTGGGACGGGGCATGTTTACCATGGTGTAGCATCTCCTTTTCTTTTCAAAACAGTTTGAAGATGTCTGGGCATTGAGGCTATGAGTTGCTGGAGTTTTGCTGTTGGAATTTGGTCCCATTCTTGCCTTATATAGATTTCCAGCTGCTGAAGAGTTCGTGGTCGTCTTTGAGGTATTTTTCGTTTAATGATGCGCCAAATGTTCTCTATAGGTGAAAGATCTGGACTGCAGGCAGGCCAGGTTAGCACCCGGACTCTTCTACGACGAAGCCATGTGGTTTTGCATTGTCCTGCTGAAATAAACAAGGCCTTCCCTGAAATATACGTTGTTTGGAGGGAAGTATATGTTGCTCTAAAACCTTTATATACCTTTCAGCATTCACAGAGCCTTCCAAAACATGCAAGCTGCCCATACCGTATGCACTTATGCACCCCCATACCATCAGAGATGCTGGCTTTTGAACTGAACGCTGATAACATGCTGGAAGGTCTCCCTCCTCTTTAGCCCGGAGGACACGGCGTCCGTGATTTCCAACAAGAATGTCAAATTTGGACTCGTCTGACCATAAAACACTATTCCACTTTGAAATAGTCCATTTTAAATGAGCCTTGGCCCACAGGACACGACGGCGCTTCTGGACCATGTTCACATATGGCTTCCTTTTTGCATGATAGAGCTTTAGTTGGCATCTGCTGATGGCACGGCGGATTGTGTTTACCGACAGTGGTTTCTGAAAGTATTCCTGGGCCCATTTAGTAATGTCATTGACACAATCATGCCGATGAGTGATGCAGTGTCGTCTGAGAGCCCGAAGACCACGGGCATCCAATAAAGGTCTCCGGCCTTGTCCCTTACGCACAGAGATTTCTCCAGTTTCTCTGAATCTTTTGATGATGTTATGCACTGTAGATGATGAGATTTGCAAAGCCTTTGCAATTTGACGTTGAGGAACATTGTTTTTAAAGTTTTCCACAATTTTTTACGCAGTCTTTCACAGATTGGAGAGCCTCTGCCCATCTTTACTTCTGAGAGACTCTGCTTCTCTAAGACAAAGCTTTTATAGCTAATCATGTTACAGACCTGATATCAATTAACTTAATTAATCACTAGATGTTCTCCCAGCTGAATCTTTTCAAAACCGCTTGCTTTTTTAGCCATTTGTTGCCCCCGTGCCAACTTTTTTGAGACCTGTAGCAGGCATTAAATTTTAAATGAGCTAATTAAGTGGATAAAAGTGTAAAATTTCTCAGTTTAAACATTTGCTACGTTATCTATGTTCTATTGTGAATAAAATATTGGCTCATGTGATTTGAAATTCCTTTAGTTTTCATTTTATTAAAATTTAAAAAAACGTCCCAACTTTTCCGGAATTCGGGTTGTATATATATGACTGTTTTTCCTATTGATATTTACAATACATCCCAAAAAAAATTTTGACACCACTTAATGTATTTCACTGGGCCTAGTGTGGTGAGAAAGCTTAGCAATGTAAAAAAAAAAATCATGTCTCTCAATAACAATGTTTCACTGTTGCAGAAAAAGGTTCAAGTTCTGAATGAAGGTAATGCAATCTTAAAGAGAGCCTCACGTAGGATCTTTCTGCTCCTTGATTCTCTTCTCCTGGATTATTTGAGCCAGATGCTCATCCAAATCATTCTCCTTCAAAGATAAAGCTGCTCACAACACCTGATCAAATGCAAACACACAGCAGAGAACGAGGTTTACCCGTCAGACCGATTGGTCTCGAGCGAAGAATCTGGTCAACATGAATGTTTAGCTCAGATAAGAAAGTACTGAAGCAGCCAGAAATCATCATCACACTTACCTTGCTTTTAGAGCACTTCAGAGAATACTCTACAAGAAAAACAATGAGAGGTTTGCAAAAGTGATGCATGACAACTTTAGCCCCCCAAAATAACTGGTTAAATGATTCTTTAACTGTTCTCCCATGAGTGAATATATTTATAGGTATACACAGATGTAGTCCACGTATGATGATCATCACCTATCTGTGCCGTCCTCAGCGCTCCAGCTTTGCATCGGGCACAAATACGCTGCAGCTTGCATCTTCCTGTGACCAGCCGGAGGAACCATTTCAGCCAGAAGCGCAGACATGAGGAATAGAAACACTGCCAGATATACCCCAGCATCCTCTGAAACACAAACAGCATCAGACAAAAATGCATGAATATGCATGCAACAGGGACACAACACGGACACTTCCCGTGTGTTTTCTTAGATGCATACAGCTTAACACTGCCTTTAGAGCTGCACATCAGTAATGCAGACTTTACTGAGTCCAGATAAACCCTGTACTGTGTGAAGTCTGCTAGGAACAAGCATTATTAGTAATCTCTAACAGATGAGATCAGTGCTGAACTCTGTTTACACTGTGTCCACCACCGAAGCACACAGACTAGTCATATTAGATGACCGATGAAGCTTAATCCTAAATCAAAACAATATTTAAGACATCAGCTGCACAACACAACAGGTTGTTCGCGAAAGAGACATAGTAGACATCAAAACCAACCATTAATTATCAAATAATTCAACTGGTGACGCATTTCACGTGACGCTACAAAAGTTTATTCGGTTGGCTCGCCGTTTTTTCTGGCATTTATTATGTGCTAAAAATTTTGTTTAATAACTGTATGGATCGCACTTACCAGCAGCCTCGTCGCCCGGAAATGATTCGTGTTTGTGCGCATGCGCAGAAGAACCGAACATGATGCGAGGATCCCAGAGGGCCGCTTTTCTCTGACAAAACACTTTTTCGATGCCTTTCAAGTTCCCCAACACTGTCAAAATGTATTTGTATTAATTTAGATTAGGCTATAGACAGAAGTATATGTTGCAGCAGTACCTGACAAACACAACGTTAACTGTTTAGATATGGTTGGCCCTAAATGGGATATAAATAAACAATATGCTTATCTGGGCGAATATTTCTCTGACTTGTCTAAAAAACGAATATACGGGCTTCTTAATCCTTTTAATTTTAAAGCCTTTCAAAAAGCTATACATTTTTAGAGCAGGACATAACATTTACTAGCCTATGGTTATTAATCACAAGACTAGTGCTGTTAAATGATTAATCGCATTTGTTTACATAATATATGAATGAGTGTGAGCTGTGTATATTTATTACGTGTATATAAATACAAACACATTCATGGATTGAATATATTTAAGAGAAAATATGCTATGCTTATATATTAAATGTATTTATATATAAATGTATATACATGTAAATATTTTCAACATATATACTGTAGGCCTATGTTTGCGTATTTATATAGACTATACACAGTAAACAGTGCACATAGGCCTACATATATTATGTAAATAAACACTTATTTTGGATGCGATTAATCGCGATTAATAATTTATTATTATAAAAGAAGATATGTGGGAATATAAAGGATAGAGAAAAGGAAAGAAAAAAAAATCGCATTTTACTTTCTGTAATGTCCTCCAAGCTTTTTTTTTTTTTTTTATTGGAGGTGATTTTGTTAAAGTTTTGATAACAATAGCTATGTAGATCAGAAGCTAATATTTTGCAGCTGGTTTAAATTTAAGGTAGCCTTTCTAGCTTTGTGGATTTGGTATTTACCCATCACATAAAGGTTAAGACATCATTATTGTGAGAAATATCAGAATGGAAAAATAACCTTACTGACGGAAGCTACATGAGCTGGAGAAACACAAGAAACAGAGAAGCTGATATTTGATGCCAGAATGGTTTAGAATAACAGAAATAGAATAAATGTGAAATAGATTCTTCCTCCTCTTGGCAGAAAGTGCTGAGAGGAGAAATATTATGGTTAAATTGACTTAAAAATAAAGAAAAATTCAATGCTAAGTTCCAAACATTTTGCCTTTGCTGTAATACAATTTTATCTTAGCTTCGAAAAAAAAAAAAAAAATTGTTAGTAATGAGAAAATTTCTCAAAAATAATTAGAATGTTTAGGATCCATTTATAAAAAAAAAAAAAAAAAAAAAAAAAAAGTAATTTTTTTTTAAATTGAAATTTCACAAAAAAAAAAAGAAGAAAAAAAAAAAGAGCTGAACATACCTAAATTACATTTAATTTACAACACATCTCTGAAGCGATATCCTGTGAATGTGCAAGACTTCTGATTCTTTAGCAGCTAAGGTTAAACAGTACAGTAAATGTTAAAACCATACTACAAACCAGTTTATGATTATGGTAATAAGTTTGGAGTTTGAAACTTTTTGTACAGAAGCGATTGACAACGGAAGCTTCTTGCTTATACTTATACTAAACTAAGGTGGATAATTACTGCAGATTTCCACGGCTTGTCCAGATGTTTTAGTCTAAAAAAAAAAAGAAGTTTTTATGATACGTCTACGTTTATTCTCATGCCTGTAGGATCCCAAAGTCCTTTAAACCTATTGGCCTTCCATCAAACACACTCAGTGTTGTGTTTTACAAACACATTTAGCTGGACAAAACCACAAAGTGCTTTTGAGTTCGGTTCAGTTCTATTTTTAAGAGTGAGAAAGCTTCTCTGAACAAAAATACAAGAACAGACCAAAAAAATAAATAAAGGCGTTTTTTTGTCCAAAAAAACTCAATAAATCATAAAATAACAGAAAATAAATATACAAAGCAGCAGGGAAATAAAGGACTCACTAATACAGATAAGACACACTCGGTGAGGTGCAGTGTATTTAGTGACAGTACTCTCAGACAACAGTAACACTGTGAAACAGTCAGAACTGGCGTTTCTCTGCAGGTATTTTACTCCTGAATCCATCAGGAGGCATCAGAGAGCTGAAGCCTAATAAAGGCAGGTCCAGAGAGCGGAGGCCGTCTTTGCCCATCCTCATGGATGGATGTGGAGGGGGGAATATGGAGGGGTTGGCACCACTACCATCACTTCCTGTGTTATTGTTGTCACCATGACTGGCAGCGGCGTCCACGACACTCCTAGCACTTGATTTCTGACAGCGAGGAAGGAACGAGCCTCTATAGTATCGATGATACAGAAGAAACGCCACCAACAGGAACAGCACGATAAGCAATGTGATCAGGCCGATGCTGGCGTAAACGCCCCTGAGGATTCTGGGAGATGATGATGTCCAACTACAGTCTAGAAAGTGAGTGGAGACAATGAAATAAAGAATTTTTGGGATTAACAATCCTTTTAAAGTGATAGGAGAGCGCTGTCTGAAATCTCCAACAGATGTCAATATAAACCTCTGACTATGTCTCTTACAAGGTTCAGCAGACGCCACACAAACTCTGGCTCCCGGCCCATGAGGAACCTCATGATAACCATGGATGCAGCGACAGGAGTATGATCCAAACTGATTCACACACTCCGCGTGAGCGTCACACACCACCAACTGCGTCTCACACTCATTGATGTCTGTTCAAACACACACAAACACACCCTTTTATTTTATATAAAGTATTTTACAAAATATTGTATTTTTACAAAATATTTTGGAACCAGAAGTTGGAACCAGAAGTCTAACTAAGTTGTTTCAAATTTGAAGTTTATATCACAAAGATATAAGATCTTGTTTAGGTGCTATACCAAAAAACAGCCACTGGGTGACATCCAAACTCCACTGAATATTTAATGCATTTACCAGTCACAAATTCATCAATTTATCACAATATTATTTATATCATAAAACCGTCACTAAATATAGAATCTTGAGACTCCGATCTTTCCAATGATAATCTTTTAAAGAATAGAAAAACATTTTTTTGACTAAAGTAAATTTCGTAATATGACACTTGACAACGCTCTCTACGAGGAGGAGCCCAGTCAAATTTCCAAAAGTTTGAGTGTTTGCGCTTTCAAATGATATCTAATTTAGCATGATAACTAAAATATACAAATCACGAAATAAAAAAAAAAATTATAATAAATTAGAGCAAAGCGCCTCACTATTAAATATATATCAAATATTTAATTTAAATAACATTTTAAGTAGTGGTCTTGTCCATCAAATCAATGTTAGAAATAAAGTTAAAGAGCAAAAAAAAAAAAAAAAAAAAACAATACATGCTGTAATAATTGTGGACATAATACTTAATGACTGTGTTTTAAAATAACGCTAAGATAATTTACTAAAACTTTATAGACAAAAAAAAACAATGACAAATACACAACAAAATTACAAAAATTTCAAAATAAGAAAAAATATTAGAAAAACAAAAAAAAAAAACACTATACTAAAAAATTAAATTAAAGTGATTTAAGCAGTCTATGCAATTGGCGCCGGGTTGACCTTTGGTTAAACTCTATACCCTAGTAAGGTCCCAATACAGCAATAGTCCTGCAGTGTGTGTGTGTGTGTGAGAGAGAGAGAGAGAGAGAGGTGTGTCTTTGGCCAGCATGTGCTCAGAGCACCGTTTCTGTAACTAGAGGAACCTGAAAGACCACAGGACAAATCAATGTGTGTGTGATCTGAAAGCACCTTCACTAGAGATGGATACAATGACGCCCTGTGTTTCAGAGGTTTGGGATTTGACGCTTCTGCCCTGAAGCCCCTGCAGTCTGGACTGAAGATCCCCGTGTGTCTGCTGGTCTACAGTCACCTTCTCAAACTGCAGCCACACGATGAACAACACGCCTGAACTCAGCCTGGACACAGATTGATTGACAGCCTGTGAGCAGACTCCAATTATTTAGCTTTAGGAAGTGAGCTTTGTACTTACTTTTTTATTCTTTTGAAGTCCATGCTTTCTGGAGAGAGACGTCCAAATACTTCTCGTATCTATAAACCAATTTTGAGCCCAAACGTTGCGCAGTTGACAATATTCTGATAATCTATAAAGGGAATCATAATGTTGAGCCTCACCATGGTCTCCAGAGCAGATCTGAGAGAAGAGGATTCTTCACGATGTTCAGGCTCCAGATTGATCTCGACGCTCACCTCGAACAAGAGCTCTGATTGGACGGATGAAATGACATCTGAATGTGTGCTGTACGTCATTATCACTTGTAAAAATGAAACATAAATGCTAGCTGCATTATTAGGTTGTTGTGTTAAACCATTTGAAAGCACATCTCACCCACAGGAAAATGCCTGTCGTGGGTGACATTTCGTGAGGTTTGCTGGTAGAGAGCTTCCTCTGTAGAACGAAAAAGGTTAATGCAAGAAAACCTTAGAGATAATTAAGATGCATGGTTCATATGCAAAAATTATACAAATATTCATTTCATTTATTTGTACAGGGACAACGCACAACAACAGTGTTGTGCCAGAGTTAGCTATGAAGCTAATTTGAATCTGCAGTCCCTGGGCAGGATGTGGTTACAAAATAACAATATTAAATGGCAAACAATACAATACATATAATACATACAATATCACATCATACTACATTAGATTACAAAATAAAAGTCAATGATCACATTAGTAGTAGTATTAACTTTTAAAAATATTTAAGATTGTTACTATTACCCATTGCAGCAAAGTAACAATGAATCCTATTTTAGGGCCATTTTAAGATCCTGCTCATGTTCAAGCAAAACAATGAAACTAATGTACTGAAATGGTATAAAACAAAGAAATTAAAAGTGAAAACTTTTAACAATCCTATTTTAGGCTAATTGTGTGGTAAAGTGTACTTAAAGGCAGAGTAGGTAAAAAAAAATTATAAATAACTTTTTTTCCAAATTTGTTTAAACTTTATTTATATATCAATACATAATTAAAATGTAAGTACTCTGAAAAAGTATAAAAATCGAGTGTCTGTAGACCTCTCACGACTGTTTTAATTTCCATTTTATTTCCATTCACTCCACCCCCTCCCTTCTGGGCTCCTTCCAAAGCCTCTACTATGGCTCGCTAAGTAATGTTATGTTAGCTATATTACGCAGCTACGTGTGCTAATGACACATGCTTCATGAAAAAAATATGTATGATCAAAATACAAAAAGAAAGATTTACCTGTCCAGCAGAAATAAAGCCATCAAGGAGTCACTTTTCAGCCCCTTGAGTTCCCTCAGTTCTCGCCATCGCTGGAAAGCCACGCCGATATTAACTCAAGTTTTATTTCTTTGTTTATCCAAAGACTTTTTGTTCATTGCCTTTTCTTGTACTGTTACTGTCTTCCTTTTTTTGCCTGGTTTGCCTTCACTAACTGCATAGGCTGGTACTGTGAATTTTGCTTGCTGTTTCTATGCCATTGTTTTTGTATTCCTAGTATCCGTGCCTGTTGAATTCCTCAAATCAAACGTGCACGCGCAAGTGGGCAGGTCATGTGTGGCAAAAGGGTGGTTGCCATGGTTGCGAGAGAGTGACAGTCGCCTAAGCCAATCCTATGTTTCGTCCCTAAATGGAAATAATGAGCTGTGTTTAATACAGATTAAACGGTCTAGAGTCACTCGATTTTTATACTCTTTTTATCAGAGTACTTACATTTTAATTATGCATTGATATATATAGAAAGTTTAAACAAATTTGGAAGAGAGTTGTTTATACATGCATTACCTACCCTGCCTTTAATTTTCATGAAAATGTTACAATGCAAAAAAAAATAAAACATCCTATACAGGCTTCCTTTTCTTATTGTTAAAATACCTTTTGATTTGCGTTGTATTAGAGGTAGTGTGACGCTGCTCTCAGTGGAAACACCTTCCTCATCGCCCTGCTGTCCCAGCTTTACCCTCCTCACTCCTCCAGCATCAGGCTCGGTTTGACCAGAGGAGTGTGCATCCACATTCCTGCGCATGGCGGACAGCGAGCGGGCGGCGGGTTTGACCAGTGGCATGCGTGTGTGTGCACTGAGGGTCATCTCGGAGACCCCTGCGTAAGCCGCTTGATAGCTGGGCCGTATTTGAGCCGCTCCACTCGTGTGTTGGTTGTGCTCGGTCTCAGCGGCCCACCCACCAGCTTCTTCTTGTGACGCTGCCAAGAAATGATCATCGTAGTATGCATCATCATCATCATCATCAAGCACATCTTCACTGTTGTAACCAGGAGATGAATCCCTGGAGCTCTTTTCACCGGTCACTGAGGATCCAGACTTCACAGAGCTGGTCAGTCCAGCAGAAGAGGTCTGTGTGTTCACTCCTGCGATGTCTCTCTCCACAGCTGGTGGAGAATCTGTAATGGTTTCATCTTCATCATCTCTTAATTCCGCTTCTATCACGTCTACAGGAACGTCTGTCAAATACGAAGAGTCATGTGACACCAACAGACCCCACTCCAGAATCAGATCACTGGGGGGGGGGGGGTTCTTGAACTAGTGAGGGTGCTCTAACCTTAACGAAAAAAGCCGTCAGTCACACGGTCACTCACCTTCATACATGGTATCAGAATGGGATCTGAAAGCTTTATAGCGTCCGTAGAAGCCCCTGTAGGGGACGCGGCGGTCCCCGTCGATGAGCAGCACCACCTGAACCGTGTTGGACACGGAGGTGTACCTGGCCTTCCTCCAGCACCTCTCCAGGATCCTCTGCCCTCCTGCAGCCGCCGGAGACTCATCCAGGTGGATCTGATCGCTCTTCTGCTGACAGGCATCCGCAGGAGTCAAGTCCTCCAGGTAGAGCTCCAGACGCTTCCCAGGAGGCACCTGGATGGTCCAGTTGCACCACACGGGGGGGTGAGAGCACAGGTAATCAGGGGAGAAGAGCTCGCCGTGGTCATCGCGGAGGACTTGATGGCAGCTGCGCAGGGCAAAGAACGCATATCGCTCGCGGCCTACACCTGACCAGAGACAACATTTACAGCACACACATCCCTCAAAACATAGAACCATTTTAACTGAAGAGGAAAAGTTGCAGGGTGATTAAATTACCAAAAATAAAGATTAAAATTTGACATAACATATTTTTTTAGAAGTATAATAATAATAATACGTTTATCCCCCAAAATACATACTTTCATTGGATGATAAATAAGAGAAAATAAAATCATTTTAAACATATTATTTTCAATAAGAAGACATGAAATAACCAGCATATTAATGATATTAAACCATTTATTTCACCAAAATAGCAACATATTTTTTATTGGAGGAAAAATTACAAGTGATTTTAATTATAAAAATAAGAGAAAATAAAATCATATTAAATATATAATTTTTTATAAGACATGAGATAGCTAGGATATTGAGATTTTTTATCGCCACAAAAAAATAAAATAAAATAGTCAAAATATTTTCATTGGAGGGGAAAAAACAGGGGACTTAAATTTATATTAAGAAAAAATAACAAATAGATCATATTAATAAATATATTCTTACAAAACAGATTTTAATAATATGAAATAAGAGGACATGTATTTTAGCATATTTATCTTCCAAAACATCTAATTATTCTTTTAAAAAAGATTTTTTTTTAATAAATATGCAAATAATAATAATACTCCTAATGAGATATCTAAACAAAAATTATGAATTTTGTATAAAATATTTTCCTCCTTGCACGAAATATATGTGTATTAAAGCGTGTTGTAACTTTTTAGGATTTAATTTTTTATTATTATTATTCAAACCGTATTTAAGGTACTTAAAATAATAATAATAAAAAAATAGCAATTAAGCTGATTTTATGATTTCTTTAAGTTTCACGGATTTAGCAAAAACCTTCTCTTTCTTCCGCATTATAAAGGTCTTTCTTTACACATACTGACGCTTGCAAATTTTGCTTTAAAAAGTTTGAAAACCCTAGGACACAAAATAAACATGTTAAATCTAAAGCAAGAGGAAGAGGTACAGTACGTCACAAAGATTGCATTGAGGTAAATGTGACTGCCAGCTGTTTACCTGCGGATGATTGTCCGCCATATCTGTTGATCTGCCAAAAACAGAGAGATTGAGTGAAACATGCAGGGGTCAGAGCACATCAGATGACCAGCAGCCACGAGTTACTCACCTCAGATCCGCTTGTCAAACCTATCAAATACATCAATGTCACAAGACTGTATGTACTCAATAAATGCCGCCGTGGCATTTTGGATGTATGCTCGTGAACTTTCTACGCTGTTGTCAGATGCTTGTTTGTAAAACTAAACGGAAGAGGCCTGCATCAGCTGTATTATATCTGTAGTTAATGAGGTAAGTTTACCTGAACGAGCTTTATATGACATGTGACTCGCTCGTGATCCGACAGAGGGCGCGCGCACACATAAATGTGTCATATAGCCTATGGGTCATTGTTATTTTCCTTTTTTTTCTTTTTTTTTGAAAGCTTTCCATTGATGTATGGTTTGTTAAGATAAGACAATATTTGGCTGAGATACAACTATTTGAAAATCTGCAATCCCTCCCAATTATTGAGAAAATCACCTGTAAAGTTCAAAATGAAGTTCTTAGCAATGCATATTAATGAGACAAATTTAAGTTTTGATATATTTATAGTAGTAAAGAAAAATCTATAATTGTGACCCATACAGTGTTTTGTTGGCTATTGCTACAAATATACTCGTGCTACTTATGACCGTTTTTTATCGTGACCATAGAATACTAGTGTACATATTACTACACACTGAGCAGTATTTACCTAACCTAATTATGCATGCTTTTAAAAATAGAATGAGAAATGCTGATCATGATATGAGTAATAAAGAATCATAATATAGCAGCACAATTAATGCAAACAATCTTCACATGAATAATACAAATGTAGCATTTTGTGCTTAGTAATGCTAAACTATCTTTTTTGCATGGGCTTTTTACATGATAATAATATAGCAGTAAAACTGATGCTTATTCAGGTGAAGATTGTTGTAAAAAATAACCTATAATAATAAAATAAAAGTTAAAATCAAACTTGCCCCCCCCCCCCCAAAAAAAAAACAACATATAAAATCTCAAACAAATGACCTCAGTTTTGAAAATGAGTGAGGGCCATGTGATACAAAAACTGAAAAATTACTCCCAGTTATCGACATAACTTTATTACCTGCTACATGTACATGACACTGCTTACCTGGAATGATAAGTTTCACTCATCAAGCCTATTTCCTGTGTTTTCAGGACAATCTAATTCTATCCATAATCACACATTTGCACTCATATTGAACAAATTACTGAACTTCACATAAAATATGACATGGAAATCCTTTGTGCTCATCTTCCATATGGAGTTAAAGAAGATGTTTACAGTAATTGATTTGGATTTTGACTTTGCACTTTGGAGACTGGTTAAGTTCACTGTGTGCAGTGTAAGTGTCCTACAGCATGTTGCCCTACAACAAAGGTACAAAGGTCACAGCTTATTTGCACAAACAGAATATAAAGTAATAAAACTTCTATTACTATCCTGATGCTAATAGTGTAGTTGGAGAATGATCAAACAGCAGCTTCCTGAGAATATAGAGGTTTAATGCAAGAGAAACAGCTCAGCCGTAGTCTTTCGCACACCAATGCGCACATAGAAAGTAAAACAACAACATAAAAATACACAAACACATCAGACTCGCTATTTCTGTTATGAAATTGCACCCTGCTTTTTTTGTCAAGATGCATCATAGTGCAATAATCGTGATTCGTTGCATCTAAGTGAATGTGTGCAAGTATGTCCCAGCTAACAGGGAATGTTCTCAGAATGTTCTAGCAAGGTTCTCTCAAATGTTCTTCCAGTAACATTCATTTGTCCAAAGTTCTCTGGGCTTTATTGATGATCTCAAAACGTTAGCACGGAAACATTAGCTCATTCACTGAACTTTTTTACTGTCATGTTTAAACTGTTCCATCTCATGTTTTTAAAATGTTACAACTTCTTTTAGAATGTTCAAAGAACATTCAAAAATAAACATTCCTATGATATTTGATTCAGTGGAATGTTCCCTTAATGATTGCGTAAGCAAGAAAAAATGTTTTTCACACTATTTCTCCCATAAGCATGGGCTTGTTGTTTTATGGGTGTCATTTCCTTCCAGTTGTTTTTAGCTGTACAAAACAGCTCGTTGTGCTGTTGATATTGCAAACTGGTGTTTCTTCCCATAATATTTTAATGTATTATCTTAATTGGAAAAACTATTATATTATCTTATATTAAAACTAGTATATTATCTTAATTTTAAAAACTGTTTGCGTTTACAGTTTACTGCACTTTATTTTCTCATTATTTCCGTACTGCAGCTAATGCAGAACATTCGGAAATAGAGTTTTTATAACTTAATGGGAACATTCGCAAAATGTTCTTGGAACACATTTTTGTAAGCTGTACATCAATAATAGAACAGGGCTTCAGTTTTACTGTCATTGGGTTCTATTTGCTTTGGTTGCGTCGCATTGCACCCTTCGTTGTAGGCGCGATGTAACATTTTGCTTTTGGGTCATTAATCCAAGACCAGATCTTTATCATGTCCTGTGGGCTCCTGGGATGGACCAGAATCAGAGTTTTGTATGCACAAGGATTCTCTCTGTGCTTCTCCTCGATGTCAAAGGTCTTAAAGCCCATGTGTTTCTCCGGTACTAGTCCCAGTCTCTTCAGACACATCCCAGTGTAGACGTCGTCTATCGGGTACAATGTGACCAGACGCGAGATCGTTCTTAACCGCAGCCCCAGATTCCCAGAATACAGGTAACCTCCGCCTCCGGCGTACGGTGGGTAAACTCCTCGAAACACGCTCTCGGGGATGTAATACTTGAGGTGTCTGGTCCGCTGTGGTCCAGCATTGGCGATCACATCCCCAACAAAAAGGTCCTGTGTCTTGGACACATTGCCCAGGTAAGCCAGTATATGCTGCGTATTGACGAAAACGTCGTCGTCACCTTTGAACACATACTTAGCAGAAGCGCAATGAGTTCCAAACCACTCCAGAAAGAGGATTTCCTTTAAGGTGAGATTGAAGAACGAGTCTCGATAATCCCACTGCAGGACGTCGCCGTACAACGCCGCTTCGTGCTTGACCATGTCCGACAAGTTTGGGAAGTGGTCCGTTGCTGCCATGCTTCCAAGTAGGAACACCGTCACAATGCGCCGGCCGTCGAGGATCCCAGCGCGGCCCCATGATTCCCGGATGGCCTGCCGTCGGTCGAAATGTGCCGCAATGGACTTCACTGCAAGCAAGAGGTACGGCGGTTCAGAACACACGTTGGGTGCGTCCGTTATCAAGGGGTACGACCTGCATCCCATGTACAACAAGAAGTCCTGGAATCGCTGCGGTAGAGACTTAAAGTCTTCGATCTCTGTCGTCACCCTGCTGTCCGGCTGGCAGGGACTCGTGCGATTCAGCCAACGTGGGATTCCCTGAAAGTCCGGAGGGGCCTCGCTGCCATTTGCAAGTGGCAGGTAGTAGATGTCATCGAGACGGTCCTGCATACGATTCCAGAACGCCAGACTGACCTCTGGCTTCTTCCAGAACTTTTTGGGCGTCAGTTTCCATCGACTGTACATGTCTCGGCCCTGCCCGTAGCTTCGGGACACTTCCACCACGACGTAGATGAGGATGTTGGCTAACATCAGCAATCCCAGCAGCTTGGTGGTCTTCCAGCTGCTGTTCATCTTGAAGATGCCCTTACCACCTGAAGACACAGAAAGATAATTATTATATGTTGGGTTAGAGTCTGGGAACAGAGGTGTGGAAAGGTGAAGGTCGACAGAACATGGTGGAGAAAGTGGGATGGGCAAACCACAATGACCTGGAAAGTGGAGGAAGTAATGTTAGTAACTATGATAGTTACATTAGTCAAAGCCAGTTAGTATGGACTTGAGCTGTGAGTGTTTGATCCAGCAGCATACAGATTATGTTTCAACCTCAACCATACACCAAAATAATGTTGTGGGTCACATTTAAAAGGGTCAAAACTGCTAGAGGCTTGTAGTGTTTTTGTAGCACATACCTCACCTCAAAAAAGCAGCAGGCAGAAACTAACCACAACGATACATTTCCCCAACCATGAAGTGCAATGAACAACCTTTGCATGTCAGTTTTAGTAAATGAATAAAAAGATCTTAAATAATTCATCCAAAAATTAAACTTCTATCATTAATAATTTTAAATGCTGCATTTTTTTTCCATGCAACACAAAATAAAATTTTTATTATTAGATTTTTGATTAAATTTACAGTTGTTTTTAACATATTAATGCTCCAAAATTAATACAATAAAACACCATAAAAGCACAACTGGTGCTTTTGAAGTGAAATCATAGCTCTGTGCATAGAATAACCTGAAATGTAGGTCTTTTGTTCTACACACAAAGCTGTAATATGATTTAATAAGGTTCAGAGAGAGAGAAAAAAACTTCTAGGGTGAGTAAAAATAATTTACATTTCTGGATGAACTTTTTCTTTGATAAAGAACATAAATAGTAATAAAACAGTACAGTAACGGCTGGTCCGTTACTCACAGCGAGGACATCTGCAGGGTAAGTCTAGGGTGAGATCCATGAGTGAGTCCGGTGGGACACGTCCAGGGTTTCTCCTCCTGTAACTGTACCTGAACAGTAACGGATGAACCTGCAGCATATCAGCCAATGTTCGATATACAGAACCCAAGATTTCTCTCTGTTTCAGACTCCACGCCATCTTACATTGTGCTTCCTTCTCTCATTCATTCATACACATCATGTGTTCCTCATGACACCAATTACAGATGTGCAACGTCAGACTCTTCCTAGTCCCCTACAGTCAAACCTTTGACATTGCAGTTTATTTTGACCCAGTAAGACAGTAAGAGCACATTTAAAATGTGTAATCTCAGTTTGTGTTGATCAAATAGATAGTTTATGGATGGGTTTATGTGAAATACATTATATATCTCAGATTCTGTAATCAGTCCAATGATATTCAGTTTCAAAGATCTGGCATCAGCTTTTCATATTGTGCTTTCAATATGCACCAGACGGTTGAAGGTGGGTATTGTTGACTAAACTCTTTCAGATCACAGGAAACCTTCAATAGCATACGACAAATCTATTTTATGAGTGCACTGTAGATCTGACCACATGCTATCATTGCCCTACTTTAACACTTTTAGTAACTGGGTGACAGCGTATTAGCACAGTCCAATCCAGACAATGCATTTAGGATGCTATCACTGATTATATTGTCAGAAAGTGTCTCATTCAATCACAATTAAACTCTTTAAAGCCTTATTTATTCTGAGACATATAGGCTATTTGTGATATCTATAATAATTAGTGTTAGGGACTTTTATAAGTAGTAAGTTACAGTAATGAGTTACTCCCTAAAAAAGTAACTGATTGTGTTACTTTTACGAAAAAATTATCATCTGGGCACGGCTTGCTTGTTAATTTTTTTGTATGAAAAGTTCTGTTTTATAAGCCCAAAAGTGAAATGAAAAAGCCTCAGGCTGAAGGAAATGTAAATTCCCATCTGTACAGTAGAGGGTGCAGCTCAAACAACCTTTGAGCTCTGCTGCTTGCTGGGTTGCATGAAGAATAGAATGCAGCAATGAAGAAAATGAAACAAATGTTAAGTTTATCTAAAGTAATTTTTGCTTATTACCATGGTTGAACTGGATCATCAGATGTCAGCAATAAAGACACTGGTTAATAAAAAGGGATTAAATACATAAAGGATATTTGTGCCATTTAATATATTTAAATACTGCAAGTTTGCATTTCATTGTTTTTATTCATTTGAGGTAAAACTGAATCTGTTTTCCGGCAGGTGAGATGAGAAAATGCTACTCATGATTTCTCTCAACATGGGGACAAGACTGGCATTCATTAAATGGGAAACAAAGTCACTGCTCATTTATTCATAAATTAATAAGTAATGTGCTACTTTGCTGAAAAAAGTAATCTGATTATCATAACTCTGATTATAACACAATTCATAATAATGCCAGTAATGGCCATGTACCGCCTGGTAATGCTCTTAACAAAAACTGCTTGAGTGGCTTACTGTTGCTATTACATCCTCAGGTGAATGCAATTTGTTCACCGCTAAGTAAAAATGGAACAAACTGAATTCCGTATGGATTTAAATGCGGATTGGAAAACAGTGAAATTGCTTTCAGCTGAATCATTTAGACCACACACTCACTCTTTGGTAAATAAACAAACAAGGTAAGAAAACAAAAACACTGATGTATGATAAAAAGGGAAAATGTGGTTTTCATTTAGATGTATTTAAACTGTGTTTCATCAAGTTCCTTGATGAAAACTGTGATTTTAAAGGTGTAGTCAACATCCTGAAGACACAAGCTAATGCTTCTGTACAGACGCTGTACTGTAAACAGCAAATAAGTTGTGTACTGTACATTAGATCTTTGACTTGCTAACAAATGTGTTGATACTCTTATCATTACTAGGAATATTTTTACAGACGTCATGATTTATTTCCTAGAACTCAGGTAGCCTGTTTTTGTAAGTGTAAGCTTTGTGCGAGTAACAGACTGAAATCCAATAGCCTATTTAGAGCAAATCCTCTATGATCAAATATGACACCGGTTGTTGGACAACAAAAGAAATCTCAAATCTGTCCTAACTCGATTTCATGATGTGCACCAGATCTTATTAGAGATCAATTCAGTTGTTTTCTTCTCCCACGTAACTATTGCATGACTGATGGATCATGGCACACATACTGTACTTTTAGCCTACACTCTTAAAAATGCTTCAAAGCGATGAACCATTATTGGTTCCACAAAGTACCATTCAAGAACCAACTCTTTCTTACCTGTTTATAATATGAAGAACCTTCAGATTATAAAGGTTACTTATAAAGGTTCTTTATGGAACCATTTAGTAAAAAACATTTTCTATTGCATCGTGAAGAATCAGACATGAGACCTTGAGGAAATCACAACATTTTCCGATTTTTGTTAACTATCCCTTTAAAGATCTGACAGAAAGATAAGACAAATCTTTCAATTGCCTTAATAAAAAGATAAGGGTGATGCAGGTGAGCAACAGAGCTTCGTATCATGTAGTAAAATACATTTGATTAGCTTTTTTTCATCATTTCAACATGTTCAACCTTAGTTTGGCATTGTTAAGTCTTAACTCGTTGTGTAATCTTGTCTGAATGTACCTGTGCGTGAAGGTGTGCGTCTTCTCACCAGTATAACAGCGGTTTCTTCTTCAACAGTTTCTTCTTCACAGACATTACATTTTCCTCTATCTTTTGCTCTCAGTCCGCCGAACGGATCAGTTGTTGTTGTTTATTTCTGTACTGGATTTCTGAAGTGCCGTTTAAAGTCAGTACTGCAACTGAATGTGCCGCGTGTGTTTGACTCAGGTCAGAGTCTCATCCGCAGACTGCGCGAGCGCCACCCACACGACGGACGCGCGCACGCACGCCTGCGTACAGGCTTGACCACGCGCGCCGGGGTAAATTAGTCAAATCTATTCACCAGCACACTGGTCAAACACACTTGTGAGGATGTTTGATATGCTCGTGAGTCGTGACTATATGCAGTGCTCACAAATCAAATCGTGCACCGCTGAGAGCAGCAGGTTTGGGGTGGAGTGAGGGTTGGTGTTCTTCAGCAAATATCACCATCTCCTTGTAAATATCATTGTCCTTAAAATGTCCTTAAAATGTATTTGAATTCAGATTAAGGCTTAAAACTTGCCTCAGGGTAACAAAACGATTTTCTTCACTTTGCAAGCAAATGATGCATTAGGCCTATGCTTAAATTTTTTTTTTTTTTTTCCAATAAAATTTGATTGCATTTTAAAATGTGTTTTCTTTATATATATATATATATATATATATATATATATATATATATATATATATATATATATATATATAATATGTGGAAGTGCTTAAATGTGTTTGTTGCCTTTGGAATACAGCCACCATAAATATTATTGCACTTATGTAGAATTTTTAATTATTGGTATATCCATTCAAATAAGGCATAAGAAGATCATTCTCTGCTGTTTTTAATTTTAGTATTCTGACAGCAAACTGCATGACACTCATTTTGCACAACAAATATTTTGTTAAAACTCTTTGTTATTTTTTTATTAATGAGATCAATTTTATGTAAGAAAAATCTATTAAATTTTTTCCCTATCAAATATTTTTCTAACAATATTCTATTCTGTTCCATTCTATATTCAGCACAATAACGCAAGCATTACTAGTTAGTTCTGTCAGTATCATGCCTACTAAAATGAAAAAATTACTCATTATTTAATTGTGACCATTAGTTAGCAACATATTGACATAAATGCATGTCCCTCTGTAGCTTTATGCTGACTGTCTAGAAGGCTTCACGTGCGATCATCACTAGTAACCTCATAGGATACTTTTCAAAGGCCGCAGCTATTGTCTTCTCATCTGAATAATTAACAGGGCATCCACCAGCTTTAAAGCTGGTTAAACTAACATTTGCTGTAAATGACAGAACGGGAACCATCTGTTTGAGCTGCACCCGGATCAGTCCTCATCTGGTTCATTTCCATGTATTCACACCTGTGAGACAAGAGACACGTCTCAACCTGTTCCCCTGAAGGGTAGATGGATGGTGTAAACTCGTTTTAAATATTTAAACAGGATGGGTGGCATCCCAATCCGTTAACAAATACTGAGTCTCCAAACATAGACTAAACATGATACAGGAAAGAAAAATAAAATAAAAAAGGGGTAC
The DNA here is from genome assembly GCF_963082965.1 of Carassius carassius. Classification (NCBI taxonomy): domain Eukaryota; kingdom Metazoa; phylum Chordata; class Actinopteri; order Cypriniformes; family Cyprinidae; genus Carassius; species Carassius carassius. The sequence continues at coordinate 34,564,771 of NC_081761.1, forward strand.
AAAATAGCTTCCAAAACTGTTCAAAATAAACTCAAAAATTCAGTGGATGTTGTCCTGTCACCTTAAGAGGAAATCACATGAAAGCTAAGTCATTTTATTTTTTAATCGTATAATTTATCTTTTTTTGTTCTAATTTACTGTATTATTACAATTATAGTTTTAAAATGATCAATTAACATAGAAATGACATATATAATATTTATGCATGCTGTTTTTTAAATTACAGTAAATCAAATCTTAACAAAAAAAAAAATCACATTATTATTATTTTTTTAAATACTACACAGAAATTATATTTGTGTCATAAGACACCAATTTTGCCCCTAATCATGAACAATATGTCATCTAGGCTTTTTAACATGCAGTATGGGGACAACTCTTCTCAATATAACTTTGACTTTCAGAATGATGACCTTTGCTCAAAAACACAGCAGTGATAAAGGGTGGATTATGATATTAGTATCTCTGCCGTTCCTAGAACAAGAAATCATTTGTTACACATAATAAACATTAACTCAGATGAATTAAGCAGATTTACAGGTTCACGTCAGGTCACTGAGTCACCTGCGCTGCCACTGCTCACCATTTATCTAGTTATTTAGTGACTACATAAAAGCGCCATTAACCCTGTGAAGTGATTTAAAGCACAGCAAATAAATCTTGAAACAAGGACTGAAACTGATACAGCATTAGCATAGCAGGATCATTAGCTGGATTCACATTGGGGAATCAGATAGTCTGCCAAAATGTGTAAAAAAAAACATTTTTGGGTTTCTCTCATACTGTATTTACATAGTTAAAGCATAAAAGCACAAGTGTTCACTTAAAGGAATAGTTAAGCCTTAGGCTGCAACAACTAATCGATAAATTATCGATAAACTAATCAATTACAGTAGTTAGTTCTGCCCAAAGTGCATGTACAACTGCAGCCATCACATCAAATTACAGCACTGAATAAAGCATTTCTGTGGACAAATTCACCTAAAAACATTGGAGGAAACAGAATGAATTCCTGCAGGGAAAAAAAGTATGTGACCCAAGCTGCCCAAAACATGAGAAATCTTTATTTTAAGCTTCATACTGATGCATTAGTGTAATGGATTGCCTGTCAGACGCTTTTACAGATGCGTGTCTTCGGTGCAAAAAAAAAAAAGAAATCTCTTAGTTAACGGTCATATCCTTATCTGTAAATGTCACAAATTTACACAAGCCTTTCCAACAGCCTTTCAATGGGGTAAGCGGGTGTTTTTTTGTCAACAGTTCAGAAGACGTGAAATAAAGTGCACGCATCTGTAATAAAGCATTCCTCACGTGGCTCCAGGGAGTGAATGTAGCCCCCCTGTAGCGAATCCATGCGTTTATGTAAGATACATATCCAGATTTCAAATGTTAATAAACACTTTTTTTCTCACTTCTGCCAACTGTGGGGAACCAGAAGACGTGCAGGTGGATGTTGTAGTTTGTCAGCGCTGCGTGGTTAGTGACGAGCGCCGAGAGAGAACAGAACAAAATGCTGGTCATGCATTAGAAGCAAAAAACGAGGATTTGTAAAGAAATACGTCGGAGGATTTCGAAATAAGACAAGAGGAGACTGGATTTCCTTTGCTAAAGTAACAAACACCTGCTCCCATTGAGAATGGGTAACAAATTTGTGATTTTTGAAGAATTTGCTCTGTGTCTCATCTGGTTGCACACTGATGGCAACATTTCCCAAAGTTGCCCGGCAAAACTGCTCAAAACATTGTCCAGTGTATCATCAGCCTAACACGGAATACAGAACCTGAAATCCTGTATGAGGAAGTAATCCTGAATTTAAAAATACAATTATAAACTCACAGATATCCAAGTTTGAGGTTTGACAATGATTATTTATGAGGAATATAACTTTATGACAATACAGTATATAAAACAAACACATTCTCTCACTCTTTCTCTCTCACACACGCACAACTATGAAAAAGCAGATGAGCTCTAGCTGCGGTGCACAATGCTGTCGATGCTTTCCTGAAGTTCTGCCATCTTCTTCAGCACCAGATTCACCTTCTGCTCATCAAACTCCAAGCACACAAACTCAGAGCTCTAAAGAACAGAGAGAAAGAAACAGAGGCCAGTATGAGCAGTGAACCTGAACTGACCCAAATGCACTTTAAACAACACATCAGTGCTCAGTGTCGATGTGTAATTTCAGTACCGCTGCTGACACACACCTGTTTCAGAGTCAACCTGCATCAACACTGCGGTGTAAGATTCACTATACGGGAAACAAAGCAGCTGTCACTCAAAGAAAACTGACATCGAAAATCCTCAGAATTCTGAACTTATTATTTAGAACCAATTCAGAGAATGTTTTTTTCTTTTTTAAACATTTGAATGACAAAAAAAGAACTAGCTTAGCATTTCCTGAATTCAGGGTTTCCTGGAATTCTTGATTCCGATTCTGTGAACACATTTTTCCATGGTGATGATGCTAACTGAATAATTAATCATTGTCTGAGCGGTCTTCCTACTTCGTTTCTTATCTCTCTGTCTGCACTCTTTCATCTCACAATATTGAGAATCAATATTTTATGTCCATTATGTCCAAGTGGAATATTGCACATTCAGCCTTCAATTCTCGCCTGAATGTGGAAAAACACTCTTGATTTATTTTCGTGATAACGACCTGCTGACTGCTACACTATACCATAATTACAGAGCAGCAAAAGAACAGTGTCAAAGCATTCTTTTGTAAAATGATCCAGAAAGGCAGAAGAATAGGACTCTGATGACATCAGCAGCTAAAGCAGGTTATGATGACATCATCATCAGATACCCGAAGTGGCTCCTACGCTGTGTTTCCTTCAAGCACAAATACAGCCTTAAACCTAAACTAAACTACAACATAAACACTATGTGCAAAATAGAGAAAAAGTGATAAATTAGAGATCAGTAACTAGTAGGACTCGGATATACATAATAAGTAGTGGACTGTGCTACATGCACACAGATTATGACAAGTGCATTTAATAACAGGCCTAACTCTCAGAACGTCCTGTTCAGATGATGCATGAATGAAGGATCTGATGTCAGGTTCCTTTTGTGTGCTCACAATAGCCATATCGCATCACCTGTAACCATAGCGACAGTGACTTCAGTAAATATAACAACATTGGAAAGGCTTATCACAACTGACACGACGAAATTCAATAAACGAGCCCAATTAAGCTGCATATTCATCTGTGAAATTGAATCAACTGACAGCAGCTGCAAGCACAAGAGAGCAGAACTGAAAACAGCAGCATGATCTGAACTCTTCAGAAAACAGGTCCTTCCTGAAATGGTCATGCTTATTCACTCCTATTAGTAATTAAACTGTAAGTAACCGTATTAGTGCCTCTAATGCATGACTGTGGATGTGTAAAAATAGTCTCTTCTCTTCCCGTCCAACACAAACACAGCACTTTCTGAAATGATCTGTGGTTTTATCCTGCAGTAATTGATCCCGTGACCCTGAGTGAAGAATCAATCTCCTCATTTCTGATGAGGGACCTTTCTGCTCTTCTGCTGAACGCTCTACAGTCCTCTATTCTCAGAGCGTGATTCATACAGAGTATAATGCATCTCTCTGCACATGGCACGAATGACACAAAACAATAAGAGCACTCACACGGACAAACAAATGGGCTGAAAGCCACTTGCAGTGCAGAGGAGGCTCCTCTTACAGAGCTAACTGTGCATCTACAAAAAAATACACAATCACCTAGGCTGTCTTTCTCATCTTGACTCTTAGAGGTTAGACAATAACATTCAGCAGATATTACGGATAAGCATCTGCAGACATAAAACCCCTAAATGAACGTCAGAGGAAAGAGCTGATGATAAGCAGAAAGACTTAATGGCAGAATAATGACGGCTAATGTCACTAATGGGTCTCTGTTTCCTGTAAACCAGACCTTTTTATTTTATCACAAGAGCAAAAGACATGGATTAGAGCCCATGCACATACTGATACCAATATATTACAGAAACAGACTGATCCTGATGAAAAAAATACAAACAAAAGACACTATTAGAAAATTTGTAATGGTTTTACTGGTTATTATGGGACTTGTATTGGTTTTAATGGAAACTGTACTGCCCTTCTGCTAATTGGTCACCTTCTATTGGTGGCTTGTTAAAACCAATAAATCCTAATGAAACATGTCCCAAGAACACACTGCAGAAAACCATTTTTAATGGTTTTAATGGTTAAAAAGTGATGGTTTTGTAATGTTTACATTGGTATTTGTAGTGTAAAATATTTACATTTTCTGTGATGGTTTTATTGTTTAACTGTAATAATGGCCACTACTACATATTTTGATTATAGAAATGCTAAGTGTGTTTCTGTAAATAACAAATGGATCATAATATGAAAGCCAGCATAGACTACACAAATATGCAAGTAAAAATATAGTCTTACTGTAATAGTGACAACTAGATGAGTAAAGTTTGCAAACAAACTTTGAAATTGGCTTGAAAAAGCCCAAATTGAGCCAAAAGCAAAAATTACTATGCCGTTGTAAAAGCTTGACGTTTGAAAGTTTAGATAGATAGATGTTGTTATCATGTTTTTAAACACGATAATCATATTTTAGCATGATTAGCATGTTGCTAGCATGTTTTAGCATGATTAGCATGCAGGGTTAACACATTGCTATAATGTTTTAGTATGCTGCTTGTGTGATTTAGCATGCTGTCTGTGATAGTCATTAAGCTTTGCTAGTGATAAAAAGCTTGAATACTCTATAAGCCTTACTGTACAAAAGTTTTCACGCCCTCAATGAAAGTCAATGGTATTTTAGTGGATTTGGTAGTCTGGTTTTCGAAAACCATAAACCGAATCATTTAGAAAAGATTTAGCAACTAATTTTAGAACAGTTTGAAGGTGTGACCCGAGTTTGGTGTTTGTAGCTTTAAAGCGACAGAGGGAAATACTGACTACATTTTGGCTCAGAAGCAGCTTAACCTGATAGCAGATCAGTAAATTGACTCTTTCAAGCCAACTTAAATATAAATGACTGCGAAATTATTAAAAATGATCTATTTTATCAATTAAATATAAATGAACAAATGATCATTCATAAATATTTTTTTTTTATCTTTTTTTATAAATAATAATAATACATTAGTTATATATAATCAAACCCTAAGGAGGAGGGGGAAACATTTTCAGAGTGTGTTTTTCCACTTACACTGCAGTTACAGCTTTCCATAATTATTAATTTAAGCCTTCCATTGATTTCAAATGTAGTTTTTGTAAACTAAACTGAAAGCAAAGCTACTTCACAGCTACAGAAGATTATTCAAAATCTCTGAACATCTGTCAGTCTTCAAAGAAGAATTTAACTAAACCATGCTATAATCTTAATAACAATTAAGCTAAATAAAATTTGCCTTTGATCTTTTTGGCAGGAACATTTCTCATTTCACCTGCAATTTGCATTTTTTCCACACAAGAGCCCAGTCTGCACTACCCTGAACGTCTAGTATCCTTGCAACACTTCTCATGCAGGTGTGCAGAAGATTATTCAAAACCTCTCTCAATCATCAACGAGAATAAAGAATTAAGCAAATCCACAACTGCTGAGAAAACTCTTTGGATAAGAGTTTGCATGGATGATGTGTAATGCTTCTGATATTGACTTGTTGCTAAAATATCATTCAAAACAATCTAATAAAAACATGTCTAGTGTTATTTTAGCATTTTAGCATATTTTAGCATTTGAGCATACTATTACAGCTTTATTAGTATTTTAAATTACTTTTTTTAAAAATACAGTTTTAATTTTAGTAAATTTTAGTTAGTATTTTGTGTCTATATACTAAAGTTGTATTAATTTCTATTTAGTTTTTTAGTACATCAAGATAAACTTTTTTTCAATATTTTCTTTCAGTTAATATTTATCTTACTTTAGAGAATGAAAATCTTTGGATGGTCTTTAGTTTCAGTTTTTCTTGTCAATAATTCCTCTCAATATTTCATCTCGAGCGGTCTCCACTTTAACTGAGGCTTACAGAGGTTTGAACTGCACTGGCAACAACAACAACAAAAACACATACGTGTCTCATGCATCTTTCAAGGAACACCTAACATGTCACATCTCCTGCCAATGTGAAATACAATCACACAGAGGGGTGTTACTTAATTTTTTGGGACGTGTCTGCACATATTCATAGGTGTGTGCAATTATACTCTTTGTATCCTTGTATCCAGAGTACCTACATTTCTCATGGGATTGTGTAAAGAAATCATCGTCAACACTCTCAGGAGCACACACGTCCACATATGAAGATCCACCCTTACGTTTCAAAGAACTGAACCCTCATTTGTGCAGGTCCACCCTCCACTTCAGGCCCCGGAGGACAGGCTCCCAGCGGCTCTGAGTCAGCACTCTCTCGTACACGCGTCCGGTGGGTCTTTCAGAAGCGCCCCAGAGCAGCCGCCTGGCCGAGACAGAAACATGAGGTCAAGGGTCAAAGTCAAGTGAAGTCACCTTTATTTATAAAGTGCTTTAAACAAAATGCATTGCGTCAAAGCAACTGAACAACATTCATTAGGAAAACAGTGTGTCAATAATGCAAAATGACAGTTAAAGGCAGTTCATCATTGAATTCAGTGATGTCATCTCTGTTCAGTTTAAATAGTGTCTGTGCATTTATTTGCAATCAAGTCAACGATATCACTGTAGATGAAGGGTGCAGGGAGACAGGACAAACTGAACACTGTATCAGCGTTATTACAGTCAACTACTACCAAAACCATTAACAACTTCCAATACTTAAAATAAAATAAACTTTAACATAAAAACAAATTATTTATTTATTTTAGCAAATGCCAAGACAATATTTCTCATTTTTATTTAGTTTAACTTGATGCATTAAAAATAACTAAAATTAAAAAACGATTAAAAATTATATCATATTTTTATAAATTATTTTTAAACAAAAAGGACAAAATTGCTAAAATTAATATTACAATGAAAACTGCAATGAAAACCAAATTAAAAAATATTTTAAATATTAATAAAATATTCTGAAATGACAAAAACTAAAATAACAATAAAAACAAAGAAAAATACATAAAAAATTCTAAATATCAATAAAACAGCATTTTGATGCTAAAATAACACTGTACTGTTGTACTTTGATAAAAGATGATTTTTTTGAATAACTTTAATAATAAAAACATCTCATCACATTTCATGGTGAATCTGATTATTATACTTAGTAAATTCCACATACATAAAAGCAAAAGGAGTAATTTATGGCTTAACTCTTAATGTTTATTGACTGTTTATCGTGTTAATGTTCACTGATTTAATGTTTTGATAATAAACAAAATAATACATATAATCCTATTTGCTACAAGGTGAAGCTAATTGGAAATTAAATCTTGAAAATGGTGTCTTACATAAATAGATACATATATATATATATATATATATATATATATATATATATATATATATATATATATAGTAAACCCCTTGTTTTCGTAGTGTGTTGTCTATTGTGATTTTAAGCATTTAATAACAAAGCATAAAAATACGACATAAAATAAAATCTAAGTTTAAAATGATACATTTTATAATGACAGCCATTCTATATGACTACATTGTTATCCTCTGAATTAAATGTCATGCTATGATTTAGTGCTGTGCTGCTCTCTAGTGGCAGACAGAGCACAGTGCAGTCCACGTCTGCAGGTGGTTTGATAAACAGTGAAATCTCTCTATTAATGAAGTGTTTTCGTATATGTTTAACTGCAGAAGTAGCCATGATAGCCAAAGCACCTTCAGAAGCGACCTCATCTTGTCATGCAGCGCGCGGAACTCGTCCTGCGTCATCTCCGCGTACAGCTCTTTCATCAGAAGCTCCTCCGTGATCTCGGTATTACCGTGATAGAGTCTCTGTGTGATTCCGTTCAGTAAAGCGCTCACACATCTCTGGCTGTCCGCGTCAACATTGCTGGATGTTGACAGGGGTCATGTGATCTGCGTCACGCGCAGCACGTCTTCCTTCACTGCGCGTGCACTTCCGGTCTTTTTCCGATTTAATATAAACATATTAACAATACAATATAATATATATATTACAGCATTAAGATAAAGTGGTTTAATGGACAAACACATTAAAGCACTTTATGTAAATGGCTGTTTACATTTACTTAATGTAAATGTAAATGACTTGAGACATTTACATTCACACAGGTTCCACAATCAATGATCCCAGGGATATTTCTCAAAGTACTTCCAGGGAACATCTTCAATCTGTAACACACAAAAAACAGTTGCACTTTGAACCTTCAGATTTGATTTCTTAAGCCTATAATGTCTGAATTATAATAATTAATCTCTCTGTGTTTGTCACATGCCAAGAAATGCCAGTAATCACAATGTACTGGTTGAATTTGTTCAAGCTATTTGTTTTTCCACCATTTCATAATGTTGAAAATGTAATTCACCAGAGTATGTGCCATGGTTACTTTGTTAACATTCACAGAACATGGTTGTTATGCACGGCTGTTCTTGATTGTAATTAATTGACACCATTAACAAACAGCTTCCTAAACAAGCCGAAACAATCCCAGAAATAATTTTTTGTTGCATTAAATGCACTATAATATATGTGATAATGTGTATAATATATCAATGATTTAAAACCAAAGATTCACAAAGTTCTACCATCACCAGTAAAACATCCACATAATGAAAAGATATGGAAAAATATCTTAAACCTTACAATGATTTTTGATTGATTTGATTTTAACAGCCTAATCACTGATCACCTAATCAATAGTTCAATTTATATAATCTAATTGGAATGATTTTGTGATGTTATCTCAGCAACACTTGAGTAAACAGCCATGTCTTGTAACACAGCAGTGCATGGTGTGAATGTATTGTTGTAACATATCTGTTTAACCGGTACAGTCTGTTCAACTGCAGGACAAAGTCCAGCATAAAAGTCTTTAGATCTATAACTTCAATATGGGCTTCTGGTGTCATCCACTTTCGGTTATTTTAGGTACACAAAGCTTTAGTCTTGCTGTTGTAATTCTTACTCATTAAGACGTTTAACAGGAAAAAAAGCTCACTTCCAAAATGAGATACATAGACCTAGATGACTGAAACAATTGAATGAGTAGAAATGTCTAAGTCTAGGTTAAAAAATCCTCAAATAAAGGTTTCTATATGACCGTTCTATAACACGTTCTATATGCTATCAATCCTAGATAATTGAAGCACCTTTGATACCAGCTTACACGTCTTTATTTGAGGACATAACTGTTTATGGCATACAATTAATAAACAGCTCAGAGACCAGAATTGCACAACAAACAGCCATTCACTTCACTGCCAGGCTTCATAAAACAAGCTGCATTGACTGTGAATTGGGGGAAAATGGCCTTATTCTCTATTTTAATTATTTTGTCCTGTCTGCATGTCCACAGTGTAAGGAGTGATCCCGGTAAGTCTAATTTATCTACAACCAGCTGAAGTAACAATATTAAATTCAAACATTTGGAAATTAAGCTGAACTTTTTTTAGTAGTTCTGTTTAATTCTATCGATTGTCTATTGTTTAAAAGCATGTTTTAAAGGACAAAGCTCTTCTAATGAATTAAAATGCCTGTCAGAATTTAGTAGGAAACAATTTTGCTTAATAATATAAGTGTAGTGATTAAATTGTAGATTAAATTGGACACTGGAGTTTTCACCAATTAATATTCACTGTTAAATCAATACACTGAATGATTTAGTCTAGTTCAATACTTTAGTTGTTTGATAAATTCTTAAACCAATGATGTGTGTCACTGTTTAAGGTTCCTCAAAGATAAACTGTGCGACTGGAACTAATGTCAATGTAGGGAGCGTCCTCGAGGGATATGAAGGTGAGATATGCTAACATATTGTTTACAATATTACATTTGTCTTTTCACTTTTGCAAGAAAACTTTTGTGTTGTTATAATTATTAGTAGTATTATATATTTATACTACTCTGAAATGTTTATATTAAAATATTTCAAAATATATTTGATCATATATAATATATGATCAAATATATTTTGAATATATTGAATATATACAAGTGCTGTTGCTTTTAAGCATTGCAAGAGTAATACAAGAACAATCAAAATTATTCTGATTGTGTGTTAGAATACATATTTAAATGTGTATTTAATCTGGTTTAAAGGTGAAGTAGAGACTCTCACTAATATCGGACCTAATGATCGTCTGGTGCTGGAGTCATATCTCTTTCCTGTTGGTTTGGAGTTTGTGGAGCTGATTTATTCTGAAGGAGATTCAACCGCTTCTGTACGAACCAGAAAACCACTGGATGCTGATAAACTAAAGGAGGTTTGTTCCAGCTTTACTGATTCATTGAGTTAGTAGAGTGTCAGATAGTCTCTGTTTTAACTAAGCTTTCTTCACCAATTCTGACAAAGCTGATAATATTGCATCATTATTTTTTTTTCACTCTTTGTATGTTTATTTCTTCTAGTTTGGAGAGAAATTATATTATTCAGTCACCTGCTTGAACACAGGGGTATGTTTATTTATTTAAACCATACCATCATAAAATAATTCAAAGCATTATAGAAATAAAGATCCAGCACAAAAACTTTGACTATGAAGTCTTCATTGTTCATTTCAGCTAAAAAACATCCGGACGGTAGACATTCTGGACATCAATGACAACCCTCCGATCTTCCAGAGCAAATCATACAGCGACACAGTGTCAGAGGTGTGTTTAATGTCACGTCTCCATACAGCTGTAGTGTGTTTGGTCACTGAGTGATCTCACATCTCTTAGTAAACCCTGTCTTTTGCTCCAGACGACGACTGTGGATTCAGATGTGCTCAGGGTGAGGGCTGACGATGCAGATGTGTCTCCAGAAAACAACAGAATTACATATTCTATACTGGTGAGCCATGAACAACTCTCATGAATTTGATACAATAAGCTGCACTGTGCAACCGCTATGTAAGCTCAACTTGTGTCCATATCCTCATTTTAATTGGTCACTTCCACTCTATTAACAGCCTCCAGTACAAGATGCGTTTGAAGTGAGACAGGACGGTAACATCAGGTTGAAACAACGTCTGAACTACAACAATGCTCAACAGTACATCTTCACTGTGGAAGCGAGAGTAAAGATAAACTTTCTCACATCCTTTTGATCAGTATATTTCAAAATACTGCTCAGAAATCAAAGTTCTGTCATCATATACTCACTTGTGGAACTAAAAAAAGAGATGTTTTTCAGAATGTCCAAGCTGCTTTTTCCCATACAGTAAAAGTGTGAGGATCAGGAACAGCTTCTGTGATGACAGGACTATGATTTTTGGACTGATAACTATCATTTTAAGACAGATAGTAATTCAACACTACATAGTAAAATTGTTGGGTTGCACATCTTGGATCACTATTTTTTTTTTTTTTTATTTTTTTTTTTTTTTTTATAATTATTTTATTAACTGTTTTTTTTTTTTTTTTTTAGATTGTTGGGTTATTTTTGTAGAAATCTTAAGATAAAGAATGGCTTCTGCAGTTACAGTTAAATTATATACAGTCCAGTCAAGAGACAGCAGCAGCAGCCTTATTTATATATCTATTATTAATTATTACTTTCTGAATGTTAAATATATCCCAAAATAATAATACATAAGACAAAATTATAATAATAGTAAATTCAGTGGTTGAGTAACTTTCAGTCCAACTGACTGAGATGCATTAGGCTAAAATAAACAACAGTTAAGTTGGGTTACTAGTGGGGTTATTTTTAAGTGAGTTTGTTTTCTTGCAGGATAAAGGAGGATTCAGTGACACAACAACAGTTACAATAACGGTTGAAGATTTTGACAATCTAAACCCTTATTTTGATCACACTCTCTATAAAGCATCTATTGAGGAAAACCAGGTAAGTGACATTACAGAATGATTAAAGCTTAAAAATATATGTCTGACCCGAACAAATAAAACCCTTTATTTCTTTTTTGTCTGTGCCCAGGCAGGAAAATTGTCAGACGTCACTCCTGAGGAAATAAAAGCTCAAGATGGTGATACAGGCATCAATGAGCCAGTCGTTTACAGCATAACAGCAGGTACTGTTAACAGAATTACAACGCACATACAACACACATACAATAAACAATAATGTTTCTTAAAGTGATCTAAATTATGAAATGTACTGATCTGAGCACATACAGGTGCTGGTCATATAATTAGAATATCATCAAAAAGTTGATTTATTTCACTAATTCCATTCAAAAAGTGAAACTTGTAGATTTTATTCATTCATTACACACAGACAGATATATTTCAAATGTTTATTTCTTTTAATTTTGATGATTATAACTGACAACTAATGAAAATCCCAAATTCAGTATCTCAGAAAATTAGAATATTGTGAAAAGTTTCAATATTGAAGACACCTGGTGCCACAATCTAATCAGCTAATGAACTCAAAACACCTGCAAAGCCTTTAAATGGTCTCTCGGTCTAGTTCTGTTGGCTACACAATCATGGGGAAGACTGCTGACTTGACAGTTGTTCAAAAGATGACAATTGACACCTTGCACAACGAGAGAAAGACACAAAAGGTCATTGCAAAAGAGGCTGGCTGTTCACAGAGCTCTGTGTCCAAGCACATTAATAGAGAGGCGAAGGGAAGGAAAAGATGTGGTAGAAAAAAGTGTACACGCAATAGGGATAACTGCACCCTGGAGAGGATTGTGAAACAAAACCCATTCAAAAATGTGGGGGAGATTCACAAAGAGTGGACTGCAGCTGGAGTCAGTGCTTCAAGAACCACTACACACAGACGTATGCAAGACATGGGTTTCAGCTGTCGCATTCCTTGTGTCAAGCCGCTCTAGAACAACAGACAGCATCAGAAGCGTCTCGCTTCAGAAAGGACTGGACTGCTGCTGAGTTGTCCAAAGTTATGTGTTCTGATAAAAGTAAATTTTGCATTGCCTTTGGAAATCAGGGTCCCAGAGTCTGGAGGTAGAGAGGAGAGGCACACAATCCAAGTTGCTTGAGGTTCAGTGTAAAGTTTCCACAGTCAGTGATGGTTTGGGCTGCCATGTCATCTGCTGGTGTTAGTCCACTGTGTTTTTGAGGTCCAAGGTCAACACAGCTATATACCAGGAAGTTTTAGAGCACTTCATGCTTCCTGCTGCTGAACAACTTTATGGAGATGCAGATTTCATTTTCCAACAGGACTTGGCACCTGCACACAGTGTCAAAGCTACCAGTACCTGGTTTAAGGACCATGGTATCCCTGTTCTTAATTGGCCAGCAAACTCGATTGACCTTAACCCCATAGAAAATCTAAGGGGTATTGTGAAGGGGAAGATGTGATATGCCAGACCCAAGGATGCAGAAGAGCTGAAGGCCACTATCAGAGCAACCTGGGCTCTCATAACACCTGAGCAGTGCCACAGACTGATCGACTCCATGCCATGCCGCATTGCTGCAGTAATTCAGGCAAAAGGAGCCCCAACTAAGTATTGAGTGCTGTACATGCTCATACTTTTCATTTTCATACTTTTCAGTTGGCCAAGATTTCTAAAAATCCTTTCTTTGTATTGGTCTGAGATACTGAACTTGGGATTTTCCTTAGTTGTCAGTTATAATCATCAAAATTAAAAGAAATAAACATTTGAAATATATCAGTCTGTGTGTAATGAATGAATATAATATACAAGTTTCACTTTTTGAATGGAATAAGTGAAATAAATCAACTTTTTGATGATATTCTAATTATATGACCAGCACCTGTATACCCACATTCTTGTTCCAGTCTTTCCAAATGAATATCAGAGCAACTTTGAAATTGATCGAAACAGTGGAGTCATCTCTGTGACGACAGCTCTAGACAGAGAGGAAATTGGCCAGATAACGGTTTACATACAGGTATAAGACGTTTCTAAAGACATTCATTTAAAAAGTTGATGTTATGAATCTGAAGAGATTTCAGTATTTTGCTCCTTTTTTTTCATCAATGCAAAACAGGCAGCTCAGCAGGATGATGTCAGTAAGACAGTAAACGCTGTGGTGTCTGTCACCATTGAAGACGTGAATGACAACCCACCCAAATTTGACCAGGATCAATACACAGAGTCTATTCTGGAAAATTCACCACAGGACCAGTTTGTGCTTCAGACTAGAGTCACTGATCTAGACCTGGTACTGTTCCTGAAAACCTTGCTGTCTGTTTGTACAAATTAATAATTAAAAAGTAAGACTTTATTTCAAGATCCAATTCTTATTATCATGCATATAACTAGCATATTGGCTGTTTATTAGTACATACAATGCACATATTAATGTTCTGTATGACCAGATTTTAGATCCCCATAGTTAATAGTTAGTTTATAGTGAGAAATGGTCCCCAAATTAAAGTGTGACCAAAAATGAACACCCACAAACACCGAAAGAAAACTTTCATGAAATGTCTAGGTTATAAATATTAAAACTACAAAAGATCTACACTGTAAATAATCCTCAAACTTCCAACCAAGTAGGCTAAGCCTTTGCCAAACCAGAATTGTTGTTTTGATGCACTTACCTTTTCTTGTTTCTTTCCGATCAGGGTGGGTTCTCTACAGGTCACTTTATCATGGACAGTGAAACCTTCATGATCAACAGGCAAGGAGTAATATCACTCAGGAGTGATGCCACCTTGGATAGAGAAATTATGGGCAATTACATTATACAGGTAAAATCCACATTGCACACATCATACTCGTCTCTTGAACACAACATGTTCAGGATGTCTATTCATTCTAAATGGGATGCTTGCATTGTCTTCTTTAGGTAATAGCTGTAGACCAGCCTGATGATGGTTTAAGCTCCACAGCTCAGGTCAACATCACTGTTCTGGATGTCAACGACAACAACCCACAATTCCTTCCTCTCCCAGAGCGCATTGAGATTCAGGAAGGTGTGTACACTCCCTCATCACCTGGAGAGGTGTGCGTGATATCAGCCACAGACTCTGACATTGGAGAAAACGGACGTGTCACCATCTCTACTTACTCACACAGTGAACTATTTAGCTTCAGGGAGGTGAGAGGACTTACGAGAGCGGTCACTGATGCTTTGAGTGCCTATCTACACGATATCATATTTTATAGACATTGTAATGTCAGTGTCCAGATCTTACTCGGCTTGTACCAAAATATTTACTTCTCTTGTAGGATGGGACTCTACTAGCTATCGAGGCGCTGGATCTGGAGACACAGGACGTGTATGATGTGGTCATTGTTGCAGTGGATCATGCAATCCCACCAAGAAATGTATTAATTTCCACTTGTTTGCATAATTGAATGGTATAGCTATATGTACTCCAATACGGTTTTGTAATTGTATTGAATGGAACAATCTCAGTCTCCACAACAGACAGCGTTCCCACAGACTGTTCACAGATTGGGTAATGCATATAAAAAAATGCAAAAACTTCTCATAATGCAAGCATCTTATTGGAAGGCTTTACTCAACAGTCTGGGAGTAAAATGTTTATTTGTCTGGCAGCATACACATCTACGTATGTTTGTACAAGTGATTTGTTGCGTTTGAAAAAAGGATCACACTGACACCGGGAGTAACATCAACTTATCGTATCTTTTACTTAACCACTCTGTTTTAGACCCCAGTAGAAGAACACATACATTGGTCAGGCATGACAGAATGCTATCTGCACAATCAAACTCAATGCATCACTGAACACTAACTCAATGCATTATCAAAAAACACTAGTGTGAGAACACAATATTGCCCCCCCCTTCCTACAGGGTTTTAAACATGAAATGTTGACACAAAGTCCTCTAAGAGTCCCGCACGAGAACAAATGTGAACAGGCCGTGGAGAAAATGGGAATGTGGGCAGGCACACATCTCAGCTGGCAGGTTGATAGGCATGTCTGGAGCCCATACAGGAGCTTTCTGAGGTGTCTGCTGAAGCGTTGGGGTGTCCTGCCAAGCTGGGGGTGTGGCTTGAGGTGCAACGCCTATTGTATGTGCCGGGGACGGCACTTTGCGGAGGTGGATTGCCTGCCACTGTGTGCCGTCGCTGAGCAAGAAGGTGGCTGGGCCCAACTAATGAGTAACTTGGAGAGAAGCAGACCAGTATGAAGCGAGCTTGTTGTCTCTGTGGGGCCTGCGAACCCTGACCCAATCTACGGCCTTTATGTCAGGGACCTTAACGCATGCTGAGAAATCGAATTTCTGCTTCATCCACCTCTGCTGCCAGGTGACAAAGGCCCTGACACTTGGTAGTGGTTCCTGAGGCATTGGGGGGCTGAGCCTGTCAAGGAGAAAGTGGAGCTCAAAGCCAAGCATGAGGAAAGCTGGATAGACCCCCGTCGTAGAGTGTTGGGTGGCCCTGTAGTGCAGCAGTGTGTGATTGATGGCTGTAAGAAGGTCCATCCCTGGAACAAGTGCACTCTGTGACTGTTTTACAGTGACTGACGGAAACGTTCAACACCACCATTAGCTTTGGGGTGATAGTATGCCGTGCGGATGTGATGAATACCTTTGTTTTTGAGGTATGTTGTGAACTCGGCTGAGATCAACTGTGGGCCATTGTCAGTAGTGATAGTGTTTGGAAGGCCCCTGCAGGAAAACTTTAGAGGTCACAGAGCCGGTGGCAATGATCTCAGGCCATTTCGAATGCAGTTCATAGACAACCACTAAGAATGGTTGGTAATGAGGAACTCCCTGTATCTCACCACATATGTACAGCTGCAGGTGGTCCCAGGGCTGTGATGGCCAAGCAAGAGGCTGTAAGGGTGGGGTGGGGGGTTGGGGGGGGGTCTGGTGACCAGTCTTACCGCTCAAGTGATAGGCAGCACAGTCTTTCACCAGGGCCGCGATGTCTTTATCTATCCCTGGCCACCAAACCCGGTCTCTGCAGCACTGCTTCAACTTCACAATACCCAGGTGACCCTCGTGAGCCATTGCCAAGACAAATGCAGGTAGGGTGGTGGGGATGACTGTGCAGAGGCTGCGTGCCAAACAGGTGTTATTCCAGCAGGACAGCTCCTGCTTTATTCTGGAAAATGCTGCCAGCCCCTCTGGTACCCCCTGAATCCAGCCATTCAGAACATAGCCTTGGAGCTGAAAGAGGACCGGGTCCTGTTCCGATGCTTCCTTCAATTCTTGTAATGATACGACGGCCTGGAGGGGTGTGTAACATCTGGACAATGTCCCAATCCACCTGGTCCGTGTCAGTGTGCGTGTGTGTGGTGGGGTTGGGCTGAGCGGAGTGGGACAGTAGATCGGCCACAACATTGTCTCTGCCTGGGGTGAACTTCAGGTCAAATTTATACTGGCGAAGACAGTCAGACAAGCGGTGTAGCCTCAGTGGCCTTTGGTCTGTCCCAGATGTGGAAAGTAGTGCAGTCAGGGCCTGGTGATCTGTCCTTAGGGTGAAAGCGCGGCCATAGAGATACAACCCGGATTCCGGAAAAGTTGGGACGTTTTTTAAATTTTAATAAAATGAAAACTAAAAGACTTTCAAATCACATGAGCAATATTTTATTCACAATAGAACATAGATAACATAGCAAATGTTTAAACTGAGAAAGTTTACAATTTTATGCACAAAATGAGCTCATTTCTATTTTGATTTCTGCTACAGGTCTCAAAATAGTTGGGACGGGGCATGTTTACCATGGTGTAGCATTTTCTTTTCAAAACAGTTTGAAGACGTCTGGGCATTGAGGCTATGAGTTGCTGGAGTTTTGCTGTTGGAATTTGGTCCCATTCTTGCCTTATATAGATTTCCAGCTGCTGAAGAGTTCGTGGTCGTCTTTGACGTATTTTTCGTTTAATGATGCGCCAAATACTCTCTATAGGTGAAAGATCTGGACTGCAGGCAGGCCAGGTTAGCACCCGGACTCTTCTACGACGAAGCCATGCTGTTGTTATAGCTGCAGTATGTGGTTTTGCATTGTCCTGCTGAAATAAACAAGGCCTTCCCTGAAATAGACGTTGTTTGGAGGGAAGCATATGTTGCTCTAAAACCTTTATATACCTTTCAGCATTCACAGAGCCTTCCAAAACATGCAAGCTGCCCATACCGTATGCACTTATGCACCCCCATACCATCAGAGATGCTGGCTTTTGAACTGAACGCTGATAACATGCTGGAAGGTCTCCCTCCTCTTTAGCCCGGAGGACACGGCGTCCGTGATTTCCAACAAGAATGTCAAATTTGGACTCGTCTGACCATAAAACACTATTCCACTTTGAAATAGTCCATTTTAAATGAGCCTTGGCCCACAGGACACGACGGCGCTTCTGGACCATGTTCACATATGGCTTCCTTTTTGCATGATAGAGCTTTAGTTGGCATCTGCTGATGGCACGGCGGATTGTGTTTACCGACAGTGGTTTCTGAAAGTATTCCTGGGCCCATTTAGTAATGTCATTGACACAATCATGCCGATGAGTGATGCAGTGTCGTCTGAGAGCCCGAAGACCACTGGCATTCAATAAAGGTCTCCGGCCTTGTCCCTTACGCACAGAGATTTCTCCAGTTTCTCTGAATCTTTTGATGATGTTATGCACTGTAGATGATGAGATTTGCAAAGCCTTTGCAATTTGACGTTGAGGAACATTGTTTTTAAAGTTTTCCACAATTTATTACGCAGTCTTTCACAGATTGGAGAGCCTCTGCCCATCTTTACTTCTGAGAGACTCTGCTTCTCTAAGACAAAGCTTTTATAGCTAATCATGTTACAGACCTGATATCAATTAACTTAATTAATCACTAGATGTTCTCCCAGCTGAATCTTTTCAAAACTGCTTGCTTTTTTAGCCATTTGTTGCCCCCGTGCCAACTTTTTTGAGACCTGTAGCAGGCATTAAATTTTAAATGAGCTAATTAAGTGGATAAAAGTGTAAAATTTCTCAGTTTAAACATTTGCTACGTTATCTATGTTCTATTGTGAATAAAATATTGGCTCATGTGATTTGAAATTCCTTTAGTTTTCATTTTATTAAAATTTAAAAAACGTCCCAACTTTTCCGGAATTCAGGTTGTACAAGTACCACCTCTCACAGGCCCAGATGCAGGCTAATGCTTCACGTTCCCCCACTCAGTACTGCTGCTCCGTCTGATTGAGGGCCCGTGATGCAAAGGGGTGGGCTTCACAACACCCTGCTTGGTCTGTGACAGCACTGCTCCTATGGCTGTAGCTTACGCATCGCAGGTCACCCAGGTGGGGCTGGAGATATCAAAGTGAGCCAACACTGGGTCTGTGATGAGCTGCACTTAGAGCACACGCACAGCATCAGAGCATGCCTGTGACCACACCCATGGCTCATCCTTATGCAGCAGTCGCCGCAGTTGTAGCAGAAAATTTGGGAAGAACTTCAGGTAGTAGCCCGTCATGCCCAAAAAGCTGCACTCTCTATTCATAATGCAATTGTGATTCAGTGATAAATCATCCGGTTCTAACAGCACTTTTGCATCATTGGTATGTTAAATTAACTAGCCGTGAATCATTTCATCCTGCAATGCACTGAACTTTGCATGTGCTGGCCAATCCCCGCAAGTTTGCTACGTACTGTGGCACAGACTCACCGGGAAGCTGGTGTCTTTGGCAGAACAGAAAACGTTGCAAGAGAGTGCTCTGTGGGGCTGCAAAGTGTGCGGTCGGCAGTCAGTAGTGTCATAATCGCTTGTGGGGCTGTCTCAAGCGCTCTCAGCACGCGCTGACCCTCGGCTCCCATGCAATGCAGTAACACTTTTTTTTACACCGACACCGGGAGAAACATCAACTTTGTTTTTGTATCTTTTACTTAACCACTCTGTTTTAGACCCCAGTAGATGAACACATTGGTCAGGCACGACAGAATGCTTTCAGCACAATCAAACTCGATGCATCACTGAACACTAACTCAATATGCATTATCAAACAACACTTGTGTGAGAACACAACACTATTGTTAGAAATTTTGAAAGATTTTCCATGTTTTGTTTCAAGCACTTGGCACCAAGCAACTATGGGCTTTTGGTCTGTACTACAAAAGGGCTGCTTTTGTTTATTTTCTGCAGAACATCACCACAGTGAGGGTCAGTATCACAGACGTCAATGACAACGCTCCAGTCTTCAGCTCTGACACCTACAGCAGAAGCATTCTGATTAAAGACGCCAAGGTTGGAGAGGTGCTGCTGACAGTCTCTGCCTCAGATAAAGATGCCGGGTCCAACGCAATCATTAGCTACAGGTACAGCTCAAGACTAATCTCTCATTTATTTAGGATTAATAATATGAAGGCACAACACACTTACCTAAATGCATGAATGTTGTCTTTTTGTAGTTTCTCTGAAGACTCTTCCATGGTCGCACTGGATGCTGAAACAGGAGACATTACTTTGACCTCTGACCTTAGCGAGGTCACAGAAGACACACTGCTAAACCTGACTGCTATAGCAACAGATCATGGCAGACCACCAAAATCTGATGAAGGTTTGGGTGTAGCTTGTTCCCACTCATATAAATATGAAAAGGAAGAAACATGTCTGCAATTGCCAAGTGTTTATACAGTTGTTACTCCCTTTCATCATCCATTCTTCATAAAAGACATCCTTTCTTCTTTCTTTTCTCTATAGCCAAAGTCTTGATCCATTTCAAAACTGAAGGTCTGGCTTTTGAGAGCTCCTCCTACAACTTTACAATTAAAGAGAACGAACCTGAGGCCACAATAGTAGGTAATGTCAAGGCATTAACAGGGAGTCCACTGGTTACAGTCAGCTATAACATCAAGTCACATGAGGATGTCTTCTCTGTGGATGGTGAGGGAACCATAAAAGCTCTCAGATCGCTGGACAAGGAGGAAGAGGAGTGGTACTTCCTCAAAGTAGAGGCCTTAGACTCCAGCAGTCCTCCAAACACTGCAGAGACAATGGTATTTTTCTCACTACAAATTAAGGCCAGAAACACACTAGTGTTGTCACGGTACCAAAATTTCAGTATTCGGTACCGATACCAGTGAAAATCCACGGTTCTCGGTACCAATTTCGGTACCAAAGCAAAACACAAAAATATGCTAATTTAAAAAAAATAACTTTTTAGCACTTATTTACCAGCACTTATTTCTTTATACTTATTTACAATTGTGTTTAAAGTTTTTCTACAAGTTATATAATTATGAAAAACAGTAAACAAGTTTCACCCAAATTTAATTTGTCTTTTAATTTATGAAATTTAAACACATTTTATTTTTGGTAAATAAAGGGGATTTGCTATTAAAATTAAAACATGGAAGAAATATTGTGATTTATTTCTTTAAAAAATAAAGTTTTATAAATTTTTTCAACAGTAGTAGCAGTATCACATACATTTTACTAAATAATAGTAATATTTCTATGCCTTTAAGTAAAATGCCTTTATGTAAAAATTTACTTTTAGGCCCAATGAATGCATATTTGTCATATTAACTGAACTTAAGACTGGTGGTGATGCTTAAGATATTTTTGGTCATTGAGGGTTTCTGTAAAAAAAAAAAGTAATAGATCATATTAATTATTATTAAAAGATAATACTGCTACTAATTCTACTATCATACTAACGTATATCCAATGCACTATGAATTGATGAGCTGCTGGGTTCATGAATATTAATCACGTTGTCTCCGTTCGGTCAAACTGATTTGCTGAAATAGATCAGCGCCAGCCAATGAAATTGCCATTTGCGCATTAGCTCCGCCCACTACCGGAGAAACCGGTATATCTTCTGCTTGTTCGAAAATATGAATATGAATAATTCTAAATGAACTCCATTATTTTGACAGGAGAAGACAACAAAGAATAGTTTACATATAGCGTGTCGATTCAGCGTGGTAAGACTCTCGCTCTCTCTCTCTTTGCATGTGTGAGAAACAGCGCTATCAGTAAAGCGACGGACAGTCGAGCGCCTTCACAAAGAGTTTACAGAGCATCAATTACAGGTGCGCTGTGCGTCCATTGAGATGAACTGAAAAGTTCAGATCGCTTGATGGAGAGAGAACACTGAAGCTCAGATGCTGAAATTAATGCAAGCGTCATGCGCTTCAGTCTATGTAGTAAACAAACCCGCACGTCTCTGCCATTCATTAATTCACACAGAGACGCGCAGAACACGGATTCATATTTCAAACAACTTTTGCGGCTTAACATTTACAGATAGGCTACTGGTCCATATGGAGATTTGATTTGATTAATTTATGCTAACTTTGACAAATTCCATGACTGCCCATATTAAAATGTAAGTTTCATTTTCATGACTGCATTTTGAGATTCCGTCCTCGTTTTCTGCTTCGCGGAGATCATAGCGCTGAACCGGGTTTGAACGGGACCTCGGTACTACCGGTACTTAAAGAAACCTGGTACCGTCACATTTACATTTTTTTAGTACCGACTTGGTACCGAAGTACCGGGTCTTTTGACAACACTAAAACACACTATGCAAACAAAGGTGACATATCATGAAAATCTGACTTTTTCCATTTTTAAGTGCTATAATTGCGTCCCAGAAAACTGTGGAAATGTGAAAATATGCCCCTCATGACAGAGAAAAGGGATATTATTATTATATTACCTCTCCTTAATCTGCATGTTTCCATCCATGGTACCACAAATTTGTTTTCATAAGCGACATTGGTGTATTTGTAACTCCATTGTGAAAGTTAAAGTGCAATAAGACATGAAAGAACTTTTTCTTTTAGTACTCACATGTCATGTGACAGACACGTTAAAACTAATATGATTTAAAACTCATGATTTCAGCCTAAAAAAATGATAATCAAAACCAAACATGTTTTAATAGTGTATCTGAGGAATGAGCTGTAAAGGCACAGCACTATTTTGGAAAAGGGGGCAGGGAGTAGCAGCTCATTTGCATTTAAAGACAAATGCACTAAAACAGCACGTTTCTGCTTCCTCTCAATTCAGGAATTTTCTAAATGATATGATAAATGATCCGTGGGGTATTTAGAGTTGAACCTTCATAGACACATTCTGGGGGACACCTGAGACTTATATTACATGTTGTAAAAAAAGGGGGATAATAGGACTCCTTTAATATCTGAACAACACATTGTCCCGTTGTATATGAGGCAACAAAGCAAACAGGATAATACGTTTCTGGCCTTGCTCTCATACATGTTAAAGTCACATACTGACACAAGCTAAAAAATTTAGCATTGACTTTCTCTCACTTTATTTTCAGGTCAGTGTTCAGGTTGAGAATGTAAATGAGGCTCCTGTGTTTGATGCTGCAATATATGAGGCCCATATCCCCAGCAACTCTCCATACAAATGCCCTATAATGAAGGTTCAGGTAAGTGATAAATGTAATAAACTGCAATTATGTACCTCGGTGTGTAACTTCTCCCATTCATGCTACTAACATCAATCATGCCTTATTTGGGAGATGTGGGCTGGTATTTTTAAAGTGATCAGAATTTTCTGTATAGTTTGGTGTCTGGAATGTTTCTCTCAAAAAGAAGCTAAGCTGCTAGCCAACAAACTATACCTAAACCAAATGAAATTGCATGACCAGACTCTGACCTCAGAATTGTATATTTTAGGGATGTCAATAGACTAGACCATTAATAACATATAGTAACATTTTTGTTTGTAATTGGTTGAAATGTTGTGTTTCCTTTAGGCATTAGACCCTGATGTTGGCGAGAGCTCAAAACTGCAGTATTCCCTACTGGAGCACTGTCCACTGCTGGATGTAGATGCAAACACTGGTCAGCTCTACGTACTGGATGTATCCGGTTTTGGAGACAGTCTGTTCACCTTACAGGTTAAAGCCACTGATGAACTTGGACTATTCACAACTACAACAGTACAGGTGAGCAGAGTTGTTTTAATGCCATTTTGATTGAAAGCCATAAAACAGAGCCTTCAGTGTAATGCATTCAATGATCAAATAAACATTTTTTGTGCTTGCCTGCAGATCAAAGTGAGAGAAAGTACAAGTGACAACTTTGTGGTCATTCCAAAAAAGATGATGCCAAAGAAATGATACCCCTGCTCGGCATGGGCTGTTTGGTGATTTGTGTACTATATTTCCAAGTCTTGAACAAAACAAAACATATATTTTTGAACCAATTATTTTGAATAAACATAGTTCTCTCTGGTTTACAAATTAATTTAAACCATTCTTTCATAATTAATAGTTCATTGGTACTTTTGATTGTGTGTTTTTCGCTATTTAAAAAACGCTATTTAGGTTTAATGTTTTAGTAAACATTCAAATCCTTAATTACATAAAATGATCAGCACAAGATATAATAAACCTTCAAACCTTTATACAAAGTGTTTATTGTGTGTGACCTTTGATTTGTTATGTAATGCAAATAAAATGTTGTTGTACTAAAAATATATATATATCTGGTTCTGAAAAATAAGGAACTAGTAAGCTGTGATAAGATAACCTTTAATTGTGTTCGTGGTAGCAGCATAAATGAAGTGGATAGATTTGGAAAATCTCACTGAGTTACACAGCAGACCAGGATGTGAATTATTCATTTTTGTCATGTATCTTTCCAGCCTGTTCAATGTCAGGCAAAAGTCCTGCATAAATGTCATGATTTATGACAATAAATTAATTGTTATTTTTAAGGAAGAAATAATGTACTGTTTATAATTGCAAAAAGATCAAATCTCAGATAGGAACTTATATTCAATTCAATTCAAGTTTATTTGTATAGCGCTTTTTACAATACAAATCGTAACAAAGCAACTTTTACAGGAAATTATGTTTCTACAATATTTAGTAGTAGCTAGTAGTTTGTGCACGTTTGACAGGATTTTAGAAAAAATAAAAAAAAATAATAATAATACAAGACGTAGTCAGCTAGACGATGAACTATCAATATTATTAATTAATAGTTATCATATGATGCAGTCACACATGTAGCAATAATTATTTAGTTCTGTTGTTGATTCAAGGTTAGGATCATCTGGGGTCCTCTGAGGGTCAGCATCATCTCTTCTCAGGTGTTCTGGATCCAGACTGGAGCTTGTGTAAATCCTAGTTACATCCCGTGGCAAAAAATAGAAACAAAATAGAGACATCATTAGCATAGCTGCTGTTCCAACAAAGTAAAATTAGTTTATATCATTATTATATATCATCCTACAGAGGTTGGTTTTACTATAATCATCGGTTCAATCTTATGACCTCACCAATCTATGAATAAACTAATTTAGAGTTTAAATGATTCCATTATGTGACAAGAAAAAGAGTACAGAGGAAAATGAAAGACATAAAGCACAGCGTATGAAGTCAGTTACCAGAAAACAGCCAAATATATAGTTCATTGTTCATTTGACATTAGAACGTTGCAACTGTCCAATCAGAACGAAGTATTCTGGAAGGCTGTATAATGTTTAACAAGAATAGACCTAAGTGACTAAAACCATTGCATGGGAAGAAATGATAGAATGAGATTGGGCGAGAAGTTAAGGTCGATATCAAAGGTTCAAATCTTAGATATCCTCGAATAAATTCGTAACATCAACTTCTTTCCAGAAAATCCCTCCCACATCATTCCTGCATTATTGGACTTTATGAAGCACCTTTGATACCTGATACCATAGCTGTTTATGACATACAATAAAGAACAGCCCAGAGAGAGATGTTACACAAGAAATAGTCGTTCTCTTCACTGCCAGGCTTCATAATACAAGCTGTGCTGACAGCGGATTACAGAAAAGATGGCCTCATTTTCAATTTCTTTATATTCTCTATTTATTTTAGCGTTTCTGCATCTCCATAGCGTACTGAGTGATACTGGTAAGTCAAATTTCTGTCTGTCTAATAAAGTAAAATGCTTGTCAAGATTTAACAGGAAGTAATGTGACTTAATATTTGTAAAATAGTTATATTTCAAAGTGATAAAATATTTTATTCCATGAGTTTTAAACAAGTAATATTCAATACACGACCAGATACTGTTGATTCGATTTAGAATGACAACTGAAGCTCGTCACCAGCAAAAACACTGAAAATAAAAATGATGGCCAATTTTAAAACTGCCTGTTTAAATGGTTTTTATGTTTTGTGTGATTTAATGTTGTTTGTCATTTTGAATGTAGGCTTTCAGTCGTCTGTTAAGTCTTTAAGCCAATCACAGATAAACTGTGCGACTGGAACTAATGTCAATGTAGGGAGCGTCCAGGAGGGATATGAAGGTGAGATATGCTAACATATTGTTTACAATATTACATTTGTCTTTTCACTTTTGCAAGAAAACTTTTGTGTTGTTATAATTATTAGTAGTATTATATATTTATACTACTCTGAAATGTTTATATTAAAATATTTCAAAATATATTTGATCATATATAATATATGATCAAATATATTTTGAATATATTGAATATATACAAGTGCTGTTGCTTTTAAGCATTGCAAGAGTAATACAAGAACAATCAAAATTATTCTGATTGTGTGTTAGAATACATATTTAAATGTGTATTTAATCTGGTTTAAAGGTGAAGTAGAGACTCTCACTAATATCGGACCTAATGATCGTCTGGTGCTGGAGTCATATCTCTTTCCTGTTGGTTTGGAGTTTGTGGAGCTGATTTATTCTGAAGGAGATTCAACCGCTTCTGTACGAACCAGAAAACCACTGGATGCTGATAAACTAAAGGAGGTTTGTTCCAGCTTTACTGATTCATTGAGTTAGTAGAGTGTCAGATAGTCTCTGTTTTAACTAAGCTTTCTTTACCAATTCTGACAAAGCTGATAAAATTGCATCATTATTTTTTTTTCACTCTTTGTATGTTTATTTCTTCTAGTTTGGAGAGAAATTATATTATTCAGTCACCTGCTTGAACACAGGGGTATGTTTATTTATTTAAACCATACCATCATAAAATAATTCAAAGCATTATAGAAATAAAGATCCAGCACAAAAACTTTGACTATGAAGTCTTCATTGTTCATTTCAGCTAAAAAACATCCGGACGGTAGACATTCTGGACATCAATGACAACCCTCCGATCTTCCAGAGCAAATCATACAGCGACACAGTGTCAGAGGTGTGTTTAATGTCACGTCTCCATACAGCTGTAGTGTGTTTGGTCACTGAGTGATCTCACATCTCTTAGTAAACCCTGTCTTTTGCTCCAGACGACGACTGTGGATTCAGATGTGTTCAGGGTGAGGGCTGACGATGCAGATGTGTCTCCAGAAAACAACAGAATTACATATTCTATACTGGTGAGCCATGAACAACTCTCATGAATTTGATACAATAAGCTGCACTGTGCAACCGCTATGTAAGCTCAACTTGTGTCCATATCCTCATTTTAATTGGTCACTTCCACTCTATTAACAGCCTCCAGTACCAGATGAGTTTGAAGTGAGAGGTGATGGTAACATCAGGTTGAAACAACGTCTGAACTACAACAATGCTCAACAGTACATCTTCACTGTGAAAGCTGAAGTAAAAACAAAACCAATGACAACCTATGCATCCATCTTACTTTGATTACTAAACTTCAAAGTGCTTCTCTAGTAGTCTATTCTTTGAAGAAATAGTCCACACAAAAAGGAAACTCATTTATGGAACCCAAAATGTTTAGCAGAATGTCCAAGCTGCTTTTTTCCATATAAAACAGTAACACAACACAATGTGTCTTTGCAGGATAAGGAAGGACTCAGTGACACAACAACAGTTACAATAACGGTTGAAGATTTTGACAATCTAAACCCTTATTTTGATCACAGTCTCTATAAAGCATCTATTGAGGAAAACCAGGTAAACAATGAGGAGAGAAGACCAATTCTTAAAACACCTCTGAGCACACAAAATAAACCCTCTTTTCTGTTCATTTCCAGGCAGGACAATTGTCAGACGTCACTCCTGAGGAAATAAAAGCTCAAGATGGTGACACAGGCATCAACGAGCCAGTCGTTTACAGCATAACAGCAGGTACTGTTAACAGAAGATTTACAACACATAAGACTCATTTTGAGTCTGATAATATGGAGGGATAAAAAAATCAAACAAACAACAGTCAATCAATGTATTTTACACCCCTAATAATATACTTACATTTGAATATTCTTAATTAAGTTTCTGGTAATAAAGTGCACATACCCACATTCTTGTTCCAGTCTTTCCAAATGAATATCAGAGCAACTTTGAAATTGATCGAAACAGTGGCGTCATCTCTGTGACAACAGCTTTAGACAGAGAGGAAATTGACCAGATAACAGTTAACATACAGGTATAAGACGTTTCTAAAGACATTAGTTTAAAATGTTGATGTTATGAATCTGAAGAGATTTCAGTATTTTGATTCTTCATGTTTTCTCATCAATGTTTCATTGTAAAAACAGGCAGCTCAGCAGGATGATGTCAGTAAAACAGCAAACGCTGTGGTGTCTGTCACCATTAAGGACATGGATGACAACCTGCCCAAATTTGACCAGGATCAATACACAGAGTCTATTCTGGAAAATTCACCACAGGACCAGTTTGTGCTTCAGACTAGAGTCACTGATCTAGACCTGGTACTGTTCCTGGAAAACCTTGCTGTCTGTTTGTACAAATAAAATAAAAACTGAGAAAATAATTTACCAAGTGACCTCTTTCATCCCAGGGAGGATTTGTGGGAACAATCCGGATTATTCCAGAGACTGTCCCTTTTTCAATCAGCCCTGATGGAATAATTCGGGTGAAAAGCTCAGTGGACCTAGACAGAGAAACCACAGCTAGCTTCAGTTTTCAAGTAATAATAAGGCTCATTTTATCATTAAATATAAATATGAATATTGTGCAATTAAAATTTTTGTTTTCAAAATCTAAAGGTTGAAGCACAAGAAAACCCTCCTTCTAGCAGCAAAGCAACAGCAGATGTGACCATTACCTTGCTGGATGAGAATGACAACAGTCCACAGTTTACAACTTCCTCGTATGAGGGCAAAGTTTTCAGCAACCAGACTGTTGGAATGCAGGTTGTCAAGGTGATGAATCATTGATTTGTCGAGTCATTTAAATGTTTCCCAGCACAATCAGTATTTTAGTACATTTTCAGAGATTGTGGAACCATAATGTCATTATAAGATAACTACTTTTCCATAAACGGTGGAAAGACGTTGTATACTAACTAAACATACATACATTTTCATGTTAGGTCGAGGCAGCAGACCTGGATGAAGGTCCAAACGGGGAAATCAGCTACTCCATTGAGTTTGGAAATGAGAGAGGTCATTTTGAAATTAATGAGAATAATGGGGAGATTACACTAATTAACCAAATTGACCTGGTGGACAATACAATCCTTGAGTTTGCACTCTATGTGACTGCAAAAGATGGTAAGTTTTCAGATCTAAGTATTTTGGCAGACATTTGATGTAGGCCAATATGGCTGTGGAAACTTTACTTTTGGCTTAAAAACCACTGCACTTTCTTTTCATACTATTAGGGGGTGCTATAAGCAGATCAACTGCTGCAATTGTGAATGTCAAGGCACCTGGAGAGTCTCATCCTCAGTTCCTTCGTGACACCTACCAGGGACAAGTAGATGAGGATCAGGAAGACGCAGATATCGTGAAGGTCCTTACAGTATAAACAGTTATCTTATAAGAGCTTATTTCCCACAGCACTGACCCTGTAACTGATATAAAAGACTTTAATGATAATAATAGTCTGCTGAATTACAACCATCTAAACAAACAAATCTTTATTTGAAGAAATAAAAACACAAAGACATATTTACACTTAACACTTACAGTATGTATGGTAAACTTATGTTTGGGCTCATTGAGCTTCATTTATCAATCTAACATAGAAATGAGTAACGACAGAGTTCATGTGTGATTTATGAAACATTCACCATATACAGAATATATCATGAACTGACAACAAAGGAAAATCCCAAATTCAGTATCTCAAAAAATTAAAATATTACTTAAGACCAATAGAAAGAAAGGATTTTTAGAAATCTTGGCCAACTGAAAAGTATGAAAATTAAAAGTATGAACATGTACAGCACTCAATACTTAGTTGGGGCTCCTTTTGCCTGAATTACTGCAGCAATGCAGCGTGGCATGGAGTCGATCAGTCTGTGGCACTGCTCAGGTGTTATGAGAGCCCAGGTTGCTCTGATAGTAGCCTTCAGTTCTTCTGCATTCTTGGGTCTGGCATATCGCATCTTACTCTTCACAATACCCCATGGATTTTCTATGGGGTTAAGGTCAGGTGACTTTGCTGACCAACTAAGAACCGGGATACCATGGTCCTTAAACCAGGTACTGGAAGCTTTGGCACTGTGTGCAGGTGCCAAGTCCTGTTGGAAAATGAAATCTGCATCTCCATAAAGTTGTTCAGCAGCAGGAAGCATGAAGTGCTCTAAAACTTCCTGGTATACGGCTGTGTTGGCCTTGGACCTCAGAAAACACAGTGGACCAACACCATTAGATGGCATGGCACCCCAAACCATCACTGATTGTGGAAACTTTACACTGGACCTCAAGCAACGTGGATTGTGTGCCTCTCCTCTCTTCCTCCAGACTCTGGGACCCTGATTTACATAGGAAATGCAAAATTTACTTTTATCAGAAAACATAACTTTGGACCACTCAGCAGCAGTCCAGTCCTTTCTGAAGCGAGACGCTTCTGATGCTGTCTGTTGTTCTAGAGCGGCTTGACACAAGGAATGCGACAGCTGAAACCCATGTCTTGCATACGTCTGTGTGTAGTGGTTCTTGAAGCACTGACTCCAGCTGCAGTCCACTCTTTGTGAATCTCCCCCACATTTTTGAATGGGTTTTGTTTCACAATCCTCTCCAGGGTGCAGTTATCCCTATTGCGTGTACACTTTTTTCTACCACATCTTTTCTTTCCCTTTGCCTCTCTATTAATGTGCTTGGACACAGAGCTCTGTGAACAGCCAGCCTCTTTTGCAATGACCTTTTGTGTCTTGCCCTCCTTGTGCAAGGTGTCAATGGTTGTCTTTTGGACAACTGTCAAGTCAGCAGTCTTCACAATGATTGTGTAGCCAACAGAACTAGACTAAGAGACCATTTAAAGGCCTTTGCAGGTGTTTTGAGTTAATTAGCTGATTAGATTGTGGAACCAGGTGTCTTCAATATTGAACCTTTTCACAATATTCTAATTTTCTGAGATACTGAATTTGGGATTTTCCTTAGTTGTCAGTTATAAACATCAAAATTAAAAGAAATAAACATTTGAAATATATCAGTCTGCATGTAATGAATGAATATAATATACAAGTTTCACTTTTTGAATGGAATTAGTGAAATAAATCAACTTTTTGAAGATATTCTAATTGTATGACCAGCTCCTATATATTTCATTGTATGAATGATTGCACGTTGATAAATGTGGCAGCAGAAAACAATCTTCATTTGAATATCATGCCCCTAAAAATACCCTGGTTTAGAAGTCTCGCCCCTAGAGTTTATGACACGGAGAAACGAAACCCAGCCAAAAAGAATCTCACAATTTATATTTATATGTATTTAAAATACTGGTAAATATAAACAGCCTATTTAGTTCTCACTCTACAAATGTAACAGTATTCAGAATAGAACAAGAATGAAAAATAAGTAGTTATAAAATTATATATTAAACTATAACTTAAACAAATTAGGCTATAATGGCATTCAGTGTCAAGTAAAACTGAAAATGCATTGGGCTCACAAGCCTGTCTCCTACTACATGAATCCAAATGTTTCCATTTTTGTCATATTTGTAACACATATAAAGCTAAAGCCCTGCATAAAAAAAACATTCTAATATTACTGGTTAACGGTCGACTAATAAACTTTGTTTGATGGTCAGGTAAATAAAAAAGAATAAAATGCTGTCAATTTATAATTCTCCCCTGTATGTTGCGCGCAAGTTCAGGTAACTCAAAAAAAGGCATAACCGAACTGTGACCAGACGTGAGATTTGATCGTAGCCACCGCTCACGTCCATATACATTCCATGTTTTGCATTGAAAGGACGTACGCACAATTTTCTGTCATACGTTCGTTTCGTAAATGAGACACATTATGAAGACACATGCAAAAAATGACACTTAGTGACACAAAGAAAACATTAAATTGGCTGTAGCTATGGATTTATTTGCTTGATATACTTGATATTTTGCAGAATGTGTCTTCATAAAAGCTCCCACAAGGGCCTAGAAGGACAGTCTAAGAAAATACTGTATTTTTCACTATTGAGTAACAATGTGTACTCGCTTATTTACAGGTTGACTTTCTGACCCTTGAACATATAGTTCCTGTCATCTTAAAGGTTGAGAGTGACGCTGACAAGTTCTCCATAAACCAGGATACAGGTGTTCTCTCGACCAAAGTCAAACTAGACTTTGAGGAGAAGAGCAGCTACACTGTGCAGGTGTCGATATCGGATGGTACTAACCGGGATGAGACATCAGTCTTGGTTGAGGTGCTGGACATCAATGACAATAGTCCAGTGTTTGAAAGTCACCCTGCTACTGTCCCAGTACCAGAAGATCACAAGGTGGGATATGAAGTGATGTCCGTAAATGCCACGGATGCAGATTCAGGGTTTAATGGTGAAGTGCGATACACTCTCCTAGGAGGTGCTGGGAGATTTAGTGTTGACCAAGAAACAGGAGTGATAACCCTAGCAGCTCCCCTTGACAGGGAGACCCAAGATGAGTACAGCTTAGTGATCACTGCCCAAGATCAGGGTCGCCCGTCACGTTCAGCTACCACCACTATGGACATCTCTGTGACTGACATCAACGACAATGCTCCCATATTTCCTGAACAACAGTATGAGACCGCAGTGTCCGAGCATGCTGAAGTAGGAACAAGCGTCATAGACCTCATGGCAACAGAGAAAGATGACGGTGAAAATGCTATCGTGACTTATCACATTGTCAAACAGGAGCCTTCTTCAACACCACTCGTCTTTACCATTGATGAAGAGTCTGGCTCCATAAGCCTAGCTGGAAAGCTGGATTATGGCAAAGTAAAGAGTTACACTCTAGAGGTGGAGGGACGAGATGGAGGAAACCCTGTTCTCACTGGCAGTGTTTCTGTAACAGTGTGCGTTGAGGATGTAAATGATAAAGCTCCTGTGTTCAGAAAGGACCAGTATGACGTGTCCGTCTATGAAAACCTTGCAGGTGGAACTGCTCTGGTGTATTTGGAGGTTTCAGATGAGGATGAGGTAAGAAAAGTAGATGCTAGAACGGCATTGGTTGTTGTACAAACTTATAGTATTCTGACAACATCCCTTAAAGTCTATGTAGTAACTCCCAAGAAACCCCCGTTGACCTTTTCCTTAAATTATATGTAGTAACTGCCTAGCAATGCCTCTAGCAACCACCCAGAAAACCTAATCTAATCTGCTCTAAACATGAGCAACCATATAGCAACACTCTATATACGTCCTGTTAAGCAGTTTCAGAGGTTCTGAGTGGTTTCTGAGACTCGTCATTCTTGCAGCTGCATAGAAACCACTCAGAGCATCTTTGGACCTTCTCAGCAACACTCAACTTTCATCCAGAACAAACCTCAGCCTGACACAATCCAATCCCTTTAGAACACAATTTCTACTGAGGGGGCCCTGAGTCAATATGCTTTTCAGGAGGCCCAGAAACCAGAGCAGTGCCCCTGATCACCCCTAGCAAAAATTCCCTACCAACTACTCAGAAAAGTCATGCAAGTATACAAAGTATATATAACATTTCAAACTACAATTTAAATTACAAAAGACCTGAACAACTTTCAAATTCTCCTTGTAAATTTCCAAGTAGAGATTTGTCAAGCCAACATTGCAAGTTTTTTTTGTCTGATTTACATTCTCTTGTTTCCTTTCCGATCAGGGTGGGTTCTCTAAAGGTATCTTTATCATGGACAGCGATACCTTTGCTATCACTGATCAAGGAGTAATATCACTCAGGAGCGATGCCACCTTGGATAGAGAAACTATAGACAATTACATCATAGAGGTACAAAAATATCCCGAAACTACTCACAATATGTTAAGGATGTATATTCATTCTAAATGCGATGCTTGCATTGTCTTCTTTAGGTAATAGCTGTAGACCAGCCTGATGATGGTTTAAGCTCCACAGCTCAGGTCAACATCACTGTTCTGGATGTCAACGACAACAACCCACAATTCCTTCCTCTCCCAGAGCGCATTGAGATTCAGGAAGGTGTGTACACTCCCTCATCAACTGGAGAGGTGTGCGTGATATCAGCCACAGACTGTGCTTTTTCCTTTTAGGATGGGACTCTACTAGCCAATGAGGAGCTGGATCGAGAGACACAAGATGTGTATGATGTGGTTATTGTTGCTGTGGATCATGGGATACCACAGGGACATGTAATTTCCTTTCCTTTGTACAATTAGCATGATCTTACAGCATACTTCAGTGCAGTTTTATCATTTTACCTACTGGTACTTTCTAGTTACAATAACTTTGATCTTATCATCAGATTTTCTAGAAGGTAGCGTGTATTTTTTTTTTTTTTTTTTTTTTTTTTTTACCTGTCCACCATGATACAAGACAGGCTTGAAGGATAAACTAGTTGCTTAATGTGATGAGTGGGGCGGGGCCGAGGGACGTGGGAATGAAGAGCGAGGCTGGTGGAGTGATTGGAGATGAACTACACCTGTTCGAACCACCGGTCTCGAGTCCCACGGAGGGAGCGGAGGAGTCGGCGCCGTTCGCCAGGGGGCCGGAGCCTGCTGCCTCCGTGAAGGTATCCGGAGGAACAAGGAACGGGGGACTCTTGCCGGCTGCCCAAAACCGGAGGAGCCGTCGCAGTCCACCGGGCGGCGGAGGAGTGTCGTGCCGTCCGCCGAGGGCCGTCCAGGGCCACCGCCAGGCACCATGGAGGAGATCACCCAGCTGTTGGAGGGCCGAGAAGCAGTGCGTCGGGGAACTGGAAATGTATTTTTTCCTCTCTACACCTGTTCGAACCACCGGTCTCGAGTCCCACGGAGGAGATGGAAGGATATAAAACTGGAGCGACAACAGTAAAGGACGAGAGAGGACCAGGCCTGGGCTTTATTTTATGTTTTGGTTTTGATTTGTGTGCATCAGTCGTCCGTGAGGGGCTGATGCGCTGTTTTGTGTTTATTTTTGTAATTAAAGTTTCATTTGATTGTCCCCCGGTTCCCGCCTCCTTCTTCCCGATGTTTATAAAGGTTTTTATTATTACACTTAATTTTCCAGAGTTCATGAAAATCAAATATTTGAAACACTTTCCTTGAGTTTTGTTTGAGGAACTTAGTAGCACGCAACTTCAAAAACATAGACTAGGGGTAGCAATCTGCCTCTGCCTTCCTAGACTTTAGTTCCAGCCTTGTTCAAACAAACGTTGTTTTTAAGTAATCACTAGTACCTCGATTAGCTGGTTCAAGTGTGTTTGATTAGGGTTGATGCAGTCCTCCAGGAACATGGTTCGCTGCTTCTGCTGTAAATTTACATCAAATTTGATACTTTTCTATCTCTAAATGACATGTAAAGCAAACTCCAGGTAGTAGTTTTTTTATGTTGCACAGATGATCAACCAGTTTAAGCTGCTATCGATTAAGACATTGCACTGTGAATCCAACTTTGTTTCAATATTCAAACTTCTATATTTTACTAACTGCAATCCTTAAGTTTGATATTAGACATTGCAAATATGAGCTTTTGGCCTGCACTAAAAATGGGTTGCTTGTGTTTATATTCTGCAGAACCTCACCACAGTGAGGGTCAGTATCACAGACGTCAATGACAACTCTCCAGTCTTCAGCTCTGACACCTACAGCAGAAGCATTCTGATTAAAGACGCCAAGGTTGGAAAGTTGCTGCTTACAGTCTCTGCCACGGATAAAGATGCGGGGTCCAATGCAAATATTAGCTACAGGTACAGCTAAAGACTAATCTCTCATTTATTAGGATTAATAATATGAAGGCACAACCATGTTAAGACACCTATGTTAAGATGGATGCATTAATGTCTTTTTGTAGTTTCTCTGAAGACTCTTCCATGGTCGCACTGGATGCTGAAACAGGAGACATCACTTTGACCTCTGACATTAGCGAGGTCACAGAAGACACACTGCTAAACCTGACTGCTATAGCGACAGATCATGGAACACCAGCACAATCTGATGAAGGTTTGGGTCTGATTTTCTGCTCTCAGTATTCAAACCTGTTTTGATGAAAATGTCAAAACTGAGTTCTTTCTTCTCTTTAGCCGAAGTCTTGATTAACTTCAAAATTACCTCTTTCACTGATACTGTGGCTTTTGAGAGCTCCTCCTACAACTTCGTAATCAAGGAGAATGAACCTAAGGACACAATAGCCGGGGAAGTCAAGGCATTAACAGGGAGTCCACTGGTTACAGTCAGCTATAACATGAAGACACACGAAGATGTCTTCTCTGTGGATGAGGAAGGAACCATAAAAGCTCTCAGACAGCTAGATAAGGAGGAAGAGGAGTGGTTCATCCTCACAGTAGAGGCCATAGACTCCAGAAGCCCTCCAAACACTGCAGAGACAATGGTATTATTCTTACTACCAACTAAGGCTAGAAACAAATTACACAAGTACACAAACATCAGTGCTTGTCCAACACATTTTTTGACAAAGCATAGTTAACATGCATTTTCTTGAGTTACTGTAGAGGAAACAAATCCTCTACATGTGTTACTGAGAAGCAGGCTTTAATACATATGGGCTTTTTAACCATTTTAAGCAGTACAATTTTAAGCAGTAGTTGAGCTTTACAGAGTGACAAATTATGCTTATCCCGACAGTATCTCCCACTCCCACTGAAGTAACAATTGTATTGTACTTGCATTGCATTTCATTTCTAAAACATTTCACAATGCAATGGCACAGGTTTGTGTAACTAAACGTGTTTGTGTTCAGATACTTACAGTATGTAGAATATGTATTTCTTCTTAAAAAAAGAAAGCTGTCACAGTGCATTTGATTTTCTCTGTCTCACAATCTTCAGGTCAGAGTTCAAGTTGAGAATGTGAATGATGCTCCTGTTTTTGACAATGAAACATATGAAGGTGAAATTTTCAGTGTCTCTCCATACAAATTCCCTATAGTGAAAGTTCAGGTAAGTGAATCTCAGTGATGGCTCATAAAAATGTTTCCCCCAAAAGTAACTTAGCAGCTTTCCATCAAACTATTACTATTACAGTGAACTTACCAAATGAAAATACATGACCGAGCTAAGAACTATTTCAGGGCTGTCAATAGACTACAATTACTAATCATAAAAAATGTAATGATTTATTTGTACAGTAGTACATCTTATTTATTTATTTAATATTTATTTAACCAGGCAAATTAATTACGAACAAGTTCTTATTTAAAATAACAGCCTGGCAGGTGAATTCAAATATCCTAAGAAACATACAAACATACAGTACAGTACATAAAACACATAAATTAAAAAATTAAATATTAAATATAAAAAAATTTACAGGTGGAGTTGGGAGCACTCACTAGTTATTTTTTAATGTACATTCTTGGATAATTATTTCAATAAAAATTTAAATAACTTTTGTAGCACATTCCAATCATTTGGGGCAGCAAATTTGAACCATATAAAAACAACCATATGTAGATTTATTTCTAGGAATAGCCAAGGAAATATAATTAGATGATCTAGTTGTATAAGTAATGGAATGTGGTTTCAGCAACTTATTATTCTGGTTATAAACCCAGTAGAACTTTGTAAATAAAAATATACCATTGGATTTCTTATCTTATATGCAATAATGTCCAATTCAAAAGGGAGTATAATTCGCAATGGTTCGATCTGTGAGGTGCTTTAGTAATCAGTCTAATTGCAGCATGATATAACACCTCTAATTGGTCCATAACACCTTTACGTGCATTTCTATATATCACATCACCATTATCAAACAAGGGCAAAATAATAGTTTCAACAAGATATTTCTTGACTGATGTGGTAAACACAGATCTATTTCGAAACAAGAAACCACGTCTAGATTTAACTTTCTTCTGGAGATTAGTTATGTGGGTAGTAAAAGTCAAGGATCTATCAAGCTAGATTACATGATATTTATATGAGGATACTACCTCAATTATTGCCCCATCTGAAGTTATGATGTCTTTATTATTTAGTTGTTTTTCCAAACCACATTACTTTTGTTTGTGTGCTATTTAAAACTAGATTCAGGTCATTAAAAGCCTCTTGAATATTATTACAACTATCCTGTACCTGCTTTAAAACTTCATCATATGACGATCCCACAGCATAAAGAATCGAATCATCTGCATATAGGTGAATATAGGTTTTCTTACTACTGATAACCTGAGAAATATTATTAATGTAGACTGAAAATAGAGTTTATGCTAACACAGAGCCCTTTATTAATAGTTAATGGTTCTGATAATTGTTGGTCTATCTTTATATATTTGGATCTTTTAAATAAATAGT
Source organism: Carassius carassius (assembly GCF_963082965.1). NCBI lineage: Eukaryota > Metazoa > Chordata > Actinopteri > Cypriniformes > Cyprinidae > Carassius > Carassius carassius. Next base: position 34,603,262 of record NC_081761.1, read on the forward strand.
TAGAAAACCATAGGGTTAAATTAGACTCACCGATACTACGTAATCTGGATAACAATATAGAATGATCAACTGTATAAAAAACTTTAGCAAGGTCAGTTAAAATATCTGCACAAAACTGTTGTATTTCTAATGCATTATAGTTATCATCCATAACTTTTCAACTGCTGTAGTACAACTAAATTAAAAACGATAACCAGATTGAACTTTAGATAAGATGTTTTTTGTATTAAGAAACTCTATCAATTGCTTATTAATTAGTTTTTCCATCACCTGTACAACACAAGGCAAAACTGGGATTAGATTATATGAATTTGGATCTGTTTTATCACCACTCTTATAGGCAGGAGATACAATGGCTACTCTCCAAATTGTATATTTCAGCTGTAGTTATAGATAAATTGAAAATATACAAGGGTTCAGATATAACTGATGCACCTAATTTAAAAAAGAAAGGATCTAAAGCATCTAAACCAGCAGGCTTTTTTAGTTAAGTTAACATAATTCATTCTGTAACTTATTAACTTGTTTTAGAGAAAAACTAAAGGGTAAAATAGTTTGAATGTTTCTTATGTTTCATTTTATTTAAAATTTTCTACTTTTGCTTTGTCTGTAACAAGATCTTTGTTCTTAAGTGAAACAGCTTCCTGTGGTAACAGATGTTTGTTTTATAGTTGTTTTACCATACTCCAATAAGTTATTGAATTTGAGGAACAATTGGAGAATTGCCTTTTATAATAATCAGATATTGCTTTTCTAATAGCTTGAGTACACCTACAACCCGAATTCCGGAAAAGTTGGGACGTTTTTTTAAATTTTAATAAAATGAAAACTAAAAGACTTTCAAATCACATGAGCCAATATTTTATTCACAATAGAACATAGATAACTTAGCAAATGTTTAAACTGAGAAAGTTTACAATTTTATTTACAAAATGAGCTCATTTCAATTTTGATTTCTGCTACAGGTCTCAAAAAAGTTGGGACGGGGCATGTTTACCATGGTGTAGCATCTCCTTTTCTTTTGAAAACAGTTTGAAGACGTCTGGGCATTGAGGCTATGAGTTGCTGGAGTTTTGCTGTTGGAATTTGGTCCCATTCTTGCCTTATATAGATTTCCAGCTGCTGAAGAGTTCGTGGTCGTCTTTGAGGTATTTTTCGTTTAATGATGCGCCAAATGTTCTCTATAGGTGAAAGATCTGGACTGCAGGCAGGCCAGGTTAGCACCCAGACTCTTCTACGACGAAGCCATGCTGTTGTTATAGCTGCAGTATGTGGTTTTGCATTGTCCTGCTGAAATAAACAAGGCCTTCCCTGAAATAGACGTTGTTTGGAGGGAAGCATATGTTGCTCTAAAACCTTTATATACCTTTCAGCATTCACAGAGCCTTCCAAAACATGCAAGCTGCCCATACCGTATGCACTTATGCACCCCCATACCATCAGAGATACTGGCTTTTGAACTGAACGCTGATAACATGCTGGAAGGTCTCCCTCCTCTTTAGCCCGGAGGACACGGCGTCCGTGATTTTCAACAAGAATGTCAAATTTGGACTCGTCTGACCATAAAACACTATTCCACTTTGAAATAGTCCATTTTAAATGAGCCTTGGCCCACAGGACACGACGGCGCTTCTGGACCATGTTCACATATGGCTTCCTTTTTGCATGAAAGAGCTTTAGTTGGCATCTGCTGATGGCACGGCGGATTGTGTTTACCGACAGTGGTTTCTGAAAGTATTCCTGGGCCCATTTAGTAATGTCATTGACACAATCATGCCGATGAGTGATGCAGTGTCGTCTGAGAGCCCGAAGACCACGGGCATCCAATAAAGGTCTCCGGCCTTGTCCCTTACGCACAGAGATTTCTCCAGTTTCTCTGAATCTTTTGATGATGTTATGCACTGTAGATGATGAGATTTGCAAAGCCTTTGCAATTTGACGTTGAGGAACATTGTTTTTAAAGTTTTCCACAATTTTTTTACGCAGTCTTTCACAGATTGGAGAGCCTCTGCCCATCTTTACTTCTGAGAGACAATGCTTCTCTAAGACAAAGCTTTTATAGCTAATCATGTTACAGACCTGATATCAATTAACTTAATTAATCACTAGATGTTCTCCCAGCTGAATCTTTTCAAATCTGCTTGCTTTTTTTAGCCATTTGTTGCCCCTGTGCCAACTTTTTTGAGACCTGTAGCAGGCATTAAATTTTAAATGAGCTAATTAAGTGGATAAAAGTGTAAAATTTCTCAGTTTAAACATTTGCTACGTTATCTATGTTCTATTGTGAATAAAATATTGGCTCATGTGATTTGAAATTCCTTTAGTTTTCATTTTATTAAAATTTAAAAAACATCCCAACTTTTTATTTTGTATTTCAATGTTGTCTAAAAGCAGCCTCCGATTTATTTATTTATTTTTATGTAGTAAAGTAACTAGATTCTGGTTCATCCATGGACTAGAGCAATTTGTGTTGAGTAGTTTTTAAGGGGGCATGTTTATTAATAATTCTACTAATCGACTGAGAAAAATAGAACCATGCTTCTACAGTTGGGATTAAACTAACTTTATTTAAATTCGCAACAGCTAGATCATATAAAAAGCTTGCTCATTAAAATTTTTAAAAGAACGTTTCAAACTAACTACACTAGGTTGATTAAACGTACACTTTTTCTAGATACATTCTATAATGCAATGATCACTGATATCATTATAAAAGACATCAGATTGATATCAATCTGAAGCGTTTGTTAAAATCACATCTAAAAGACTAGCATTATCTAAACTTTTATTATCATACTTAGTTGTTTTATTAATAATCTGTGTAAGATTAAGAGAATCAAATTGGAGTAAAACATGATCAGGAGGATTCAGCATATTCCAGTTTAAATCACCCAATAATATAAATTCTGAGCTATAATATAAGAACAAAGAACTGATCCAAGAGTTGTTCAAACACAGGAAGGAGCAGATGGGAGCGATGACAACCTGCAACAGTTATTGAACTATCATCAAGTTTAATATTTATAATCAAAAGTTCATATTGCTATGGAATCGATTTTGAAAGGCTTTTGTAAATTGAAGATATTCCTTTACAAAGATAGCTACTCCTCCACCTTTAGATGATCTATCCTGACGAAATATGTTATATCCAGTCATACTAATTGATAACACTCTTAACCATGTTTCTGTAATAACTAATACATCAGGTTTTGCACTTTCTTCCCATAATTTGAGTTGATCTAGTATTGGCATAAGGCCTCTTGTGTTTATGTGCAAAAAAAGGATGCAGGACGTTTCTGTGTGCAATTCATAGAATACAACTACGTGAAGATATATTTTTACATTGTTATTTACTATTCATGGTATTTTCAGGATAATTCCTAGAAGGAATTATGAAAGAAAAACAAAAGTAATTAAAATCATTTGCATTCTATTGTAAAAAAAAAAAATGGTTGTGGTTGAAATTACTTGTGCTCCTCAGGCATCAGACCCTGATTTGGGCGAGAGCTCAGAATTGCAGTATTCCCTGGTGGAGTCCACATCTCTGCTGGATGTGGAGGAACGCACTGGTCAGATCTACGTACTGGATGCTTCTAGTGTTGGAGACACTAGAAGCATCACCTTTCATGCTAAAGCCACTGACAAACATGGACTGTCCATTACTACAACAGTGCAGGTGAGAAGAAATTAATGAATTAGAGAAAAAAGCCTACCCTGTGGAAGGCTGTGATTAAATACTGCTTAAAACAGCATCAAAGGAGCATGAATGGCATTTTGATTTGTAATAGAGCAGAAACACAGACCTGTCATTGCAAATATTGAGTCCTTATTTTTGTCACCTGCAGATCGAGGTAAAAAAAAGTTTACATCGTGACAGTGTCACAGTCATTTCCCTAAACCAGCCTGTGTACATAGTGGAGAAGAAGATCCCAGAGATGGAAGAGTGAGTAATCTCATTGAAACACTGTTGTATTGAGACAAGAGCATTTCCATTTGTGAAGTGAAATGTTATTGTGTTTAAGCAAAGAGTGAAAGTGGAAACATGTTTAAACAATAATAAATCAAATAAATAATTTTACATTCCAAACCTTGTACTGGTATGTTTCCACTGGAATACAACAGGAAATATTCATGCAGTTCTTAATGGCATACAGTAGTGACTATGCTGCTCCAAATAAAATAAGTTTTCTAAGGTCACATTTTCTTTGTGTGTAGAACAGACTGATATTTATGGCTGTAGTCAGGGTATAAGATGTAATGAGTCATGAACAAAACATTGTTTTTAGCCAATTCATTTTTATGAATTGCACTTTTTCTGCTTTAAAATTCAAGCTGAATGTTTTTGTTTGTTTGTTTTATGTTTTTTTTTTTTTGGGGGGGGGGGGGGGTCTTTCTGCTACCTCCTCTTATTGTTGTGTGTTCTATACACAATCTGATGTGTTTTTTTCTGTTTTTTTCAGTTCCATGGAAAAAGCTTTAGGTTTGACCGTGAAAATCCTCAGTGTGAGTTCTAAGAATGGGATTGAGATGCGGACCATTTTCAGGGAATCTTCAGCCAAGGCTTACATCAGCTTCATCGCCATGGACTCCAGTGGTGCAGTCATACCTGCCACGGAGGTCAAAGAGTAAGCTGAACTAGTGTCAGTTTATTTAATCATATCCACACATAAGTGGGTCAAAACCCTTGTGTCAAATTACATACACACATATAGAGGAAGAGGGAGAGGCACAAGGCTATTGGCACCATACCATCCTGTAGCTCAGTTGGAAGAGCATTATCAAGCGCAAGGTTGGGGGTTCGATTCCCTGAGAAACACATGATAGGTAATAATTGATAGCCTGAATGCACTGTGAGTCACTTTGGATAAAAGCGTCTGCTAAATGCATAAATTTTAATTTTTTTTATTTAATTGTAAACATGTATTCTGTTAAGTCAAGTAAAGTCACCTTTATTTATGTAGTGCTTTTAACAATACAGATCGTGTCAAATCAGCTTTACAGTATCAAACAGGAAAATAGTGTGTCAGTGCAAAAGGACAATAGTAAACTCTCAATTTTCAGTTAAAAACAGTTCATCACCAGGGCTGTGGAGTTACGAAATACATGTAAAGGCGTTACGTATTTAAAATACAAAATATGTATAACTGTGTTTCGTTATAATTACATTTGAAATAAGGGGTAATCAGATTACAGTTACATCTGAAAAGTATTTTAGATTAACAGTGATTACTTTTAATTTTAATGTAATTTCTTAATTTAAAATTTGAGTAAACAGTTTGGGGATTTTAACTAATACTGCGACTGATTTTCTGTTGAAACAAAAACTGCATGCAGCAGCTGTTCATTTAGAAACTCCACGTGAGCATGAATACATTCTCATCACGACACAAAAAATCTCCTAGAACTCACACTTAGTATTCAGTCAACAGATCCATATGACCCATGCATGAAATAAAAGTGTATAAAAGTCAAACGATAGCTTTATGTGCTTTACAGATGAACTCGAAGACTTTATTCAATCGAGATAGTCAATAATAGATTATCTTTGACTCGGTAATGCAAGTTCATGATCCTATTCATGAACAGATGAATTTTATCGCATCAGAAGTTTATTGAATCTTTACATTCAGATATGCTACTTGTTTTTGCTGATCATGCTGATTTGTCCACAGTAAAGTTCAGCCGATGTCTTTATTTTTATCCCGGGTTAGTTAAATTCATTTTTGGCTACCAAAACCTGAAGAATGCCTGCCTGAAGATTGCTTGTGACTGTGAGAAACAAGCCCTGTCAACTTTGACTCAACGATTCTTTTGCCACTCTTTTCCACAAGTTTGGTCCATTCATTAAACAAATCTACTGTATAACTTGGACAACTGTGCCAGTTGTTTTGGCTACTTTTATTATGTGTTTGGTGTTTCTGGATTTGTTTTGAAGCTTGGAATGCAGCATGAAACAGCACAGAATCCCATTCATTATATTCAAGTTAAATTTATATTGATTGGAAGATTTAAATAACATAACAAAAAAAGCATAAAAACAAGACAAGTTAATATGTTCCTTTGTGTTACAAAGTATTCTAAAGTATTTAGATTAAGTTACTAAACCTGAGTAATTATGTTTAAATAAAAAAACGAAAGGAGGCATTGGTATTTGTAGGGGTGTCTCCGACTAAAGATTTTCATAGTCGAATCAGAATTTTCCAATCTTATTCGACTGATTCGAATCATATGTTTTGGGGCGGGGCAAAATACATTAACAAGAGTCAAGTCAGACATTGGACTAACATAATTACTGATGTTAACAGACAGGGAAAATGTGAAACGAACACTTTTCAGATATAAATGGGGTAAATAATGTTTTATGTTTTGATTAACAGATAGCTAACACTTAACGTCGACAAAATTACTTAAAAACTAAAAAATTAAAAAACTATGACAATTAAAAAAATATATTTTATTTTACAATAGTGCTCTCATTATAACGTTAGCATTAAACGTAAGCATGTTCTGCATTTCTGTTCTGACTTCTTGAGCTGCGCGCGCTGAAGATGACCAGTAGAGTGACGCATTTGAAGTTTTTAATCAATGGGATTCAGCTCATAATTTCATATAGAATACGCTTCGTTGTTTATACAACTTAATGTTAATATTAAGACTTATAGGCTATTTGCAAAAAGGGCCCGAAAGCACATGAACATATCTGCACAGCTCTGAATGAACTCCTTTTGTGGACGAAACAATGTGCAGAAACACAGCAGCTAAACTATAAAAAATCACAGCATTTTAGTATAATGGACTTCTCATTATAATAGTATGTATATCAGGGGTGGGGAACGTTAATCCTGAAGGGCCTGTGCCCCATGCAGAGTTTAGCTCCAACCCTGAAAAAAAAAAAAAACCTACCTGTGTCCTGAAGACCTTGATTAGCTTGTTGAGGTGTGTTTGATTAGGGTTGGAGCTAAACTCTGCAGGGACACAGGCCCTCCAGGATCAACTTTCCTCACCCCTGATGTATATGATGGTCCCAGTCATAGTTCTTAATATTCTGCATTGTAGTTTGACCTGCTTGCGCGGTGCAATGAAGCACTTGACTCAAAAACAAATGCATCTTATATCAGGTAAATAATATATCCATGATATATATACACCAGCTGAAATGTTTAGAAATCACTTGTACCCTACCTGTTCGAAAAAATCCAGTCTCTGCCTGTGTCAGTTTGAGTCTTGGTAAAGTTTTAAATCCCTGCCACCAAGATGCTCCTCTGTTGGTCACGGATTATGGAAAGTGAAACATAAATCTATAGGGGTGGTTGGATTTATTCACGCACTTTAAAATATTTATTTAAAGCTTCTTTCTTTTCAGATTCTTATAGCTTTATCATAATAGGCTGTATATTAACTTATTGGGCGAAAACCAGTAGTTCTATGTGAAATCAGACACTTGTGCTCCCCCATATAGTCCAAATGGCATAATCAATAACACCCCACGAATATTCAACTGTTAGATTGGTAATCGATTTGTCGACTATTCGGGGTCACCCCTAGGTATTTGATAACCTATTTAATTTTATTGTAAATATACAGTGAGGGCAATTGCAGTAGCCAAGGCGAGCTGACTGATGTTATCAAGTACGCTGCTGTTTGCAGAATTTCCGGATTTTCGCCGTGGCGGACATCACACGGTTGAATGCGCAAAGTCTGAAGGATGCAAGTCCGAAATTTTTGTATTTTGCATTGAGAACGCTTTTTTAATATTGACTATGCATTCCATTTATTTTCCAAACTGGTATGTTTCGCCGGGCAAAACAGAAATATAGAGCTGACTGGAAATCCTCACAGATACAATTTAAGGCAGTGCAGTGCAAATACTACCCTTTTTAGTATCTTTGACAAAAGTTTGGGTCTGGTTGTGTTTTTTAATAACAGCCAGTTTGAAGGTTTTGGGGACTTATCCTAGTGACGATGATTTAATAATAGTTAAGAATAATTTATAATTAATAATAGTTAATAATAGTTTAGATTACTTAACAAGTTTATAAAATTCTTCCTCTCCTGTAGTAGAGAATGAGTGGAATTGTTCCTCTGGGGATCTATAGTGCAATACTGTAGCTGAAGGCTGCATGGTTCAAAAAAAATTATCTAATAGTATCAATCTTGTATTTAAAGTAGTTCATTTAACCTATGCAGTAATATGTGAAAACAAAACCAGTCTTACATAAATTTTAGCAATAGCCCCAAAAAATTGCAAATAGCCATAAAAACATTGTATGAGTCAAAATAATAAATTTTTCTTTTATGGCAAAAAATCATTAGGATATTAAGTAAATATCATGTTCCATTAAAATATTTTGTAAATTCCCTACCATAAATATATCACAACTTAATTTTTGAATAGTAATATGCATTGCTAAGAACTTAATTTGGACAACTCTAAAGGTGATTTTCTTCACAGGTGATAAGCTTCACATTTCTGCTTTTAAAACCTCCTGCCCGTTTGCCTGAGTTTCTAGTCCATATAGAGCATCTATTTTATATAATTAGGATGACTGTGTTTTAGGTCAGAATCTGAATCATGTTCACTCCCACAGGAAACTGCACACTGAGCACAAAGCTTTAACATCTGAACTGGAGAAGGTTTTTGGTCCTGGTTTGGAAATCAAAGTGGAGAACAGTTCTGTAACCTCTGAAGATTCCAGTCAAGTAGTCCTTATCGTCCTAGGTGTTATGCTGGCTATAACCTCCTTTACTCTCGCTGTCTTATTTAATAAGATCAGGTAAGTTAACATTAGGCACTGTTTTTAACAGTGAAGAAAATTAATACATTTAAAAAGTGACATGTGGCCAAGTATGGTGACCCATACTCGAAAGTAGTGCTCTGCATTTACCCCATCCAAAGTGCACACCCAGAGCAGTGGGCAGCCATTTTTTGCTGCGGCCCACAGATGCAGTTGGGGGTTTGGTACCTTGCTCAAGGGCACCACAGTCGTGGTATTGAAGGTGGGAGAGAGTGCTGCACAAGTCTACTGGTGAAGTAGTTATAATGAATATTTTTGTTGCATCAGGAAACAAAAGAAGATAAATTCTGACACAAGGAACTTAGATATTGGTGGATGTGATTTAGTTGAAGAGAAATTGAGTATTGACACCCCTATGGATTTTTAAGTAAGTGGCAAAATATTGTTAAATATCAGACAAATAAGAGAAACTAAGTTGTGAAAATTTGTTCTTAAATACAAAATGTGAATCAGTAACCATGCTGTTATCTGAGATGTTTGATTTAACAAGTTTCTTCTCTTGTTAACAGAAACCTACAAAGACAGGTAAAGGAGGTAAAGCATCTTTCATTAATTCAAAGAGTATGATTTTTGCCAATGGCGGGCCGTGCATTTCACACCTAAGCCTTCAGTGGCGTCCTACATGAATGAATCCTTCTCTCAATACAATCATGATGCTACGACTATAGATACCATAAATATTACACAGAAATGCAGTATAACAGGGCATTGCATCACAGACAGGTATATCATGTAGAGAGAATCAATGCTATTACTAAAGCATGAAACCCAATTAACAATTGCCCAATGTACACAGAAAATGCTGACGTTATTGTATGCCTGCTAGATGGCCCTTGTGCTGCCAACTTGAAATCTGATTGGTTAAAGCAACAGTTTCATTGCCATTTATTTTATGATACAGATGCCTGCACTGTTGATTGCACTGCCTTAAGGCAGATTTTTTTTTACCCTGGCAACACAATTGCTGAAATATGATTGGATAAAAGCTCTAATATAAACATACACAACTGGAAGCAGTGCAATCGAGATAAAAGCTATGAAATGAATAGACTATTGGAAATAGTTTAATACACATTCATTGAAAAATTTAATAAAACTAAGTCAGTGATTCTGAGTGAGTGTTTAGGCCAGCAGAGAGGGCTTTGATTGCCCTGACGGCCCACCACTGGAAAATTGTCATAAAGCATGGAATTTATATTATAAATAATTTTGTCATTTATGTCCTGTTTGTTTCCTAGGTTGAGCTAAGCGACAGATTCTAAAACTAAAAAAGAAGAACAACAATGAAAACAGTGTTTTGGGTCTTTGCCCTCTGAAAACACATGGAACAAAGCTGCTTATTTTTTCTCAGTTGTGTCCAAGACTTTATGAGATAATGTCTTGGTTATGACACATTTCTAACCCCAAAAATAGGAAGATGTTTTTAGGCAGTATTTTGTGTTCCCTACATACGGTATTAACTTCTTTGCTCATATGTACAAAGCTCCAGGATCAGCGGTCATGTAACTTTCACAATGATGAATTCTGTTTAAAGAGGTGAGCATCACTCAGTTCATCTCATAACACATTACTGTTTCAAAAGGCCATATGAAGACATACGTCGCTGCAACTTCATTTTGAATTAGAATGTTATTTTTTATTAACAGCAGAATTCAAACTGAAAAACACAGCTGTTGAAATGTAGTTGATGTAGTTTTCCTAGCACAAACAGGGGAGCATGATGCTTGCAATGCAAAAGGTCACAAGATTAATTCCCAGGGAATAAAAAACTGCCAAATGTATCATTGTATAAATGTAAATAAATGTTTTAAATAAAAGGATAGCCCCTGTGTGTGTTTAATTTACATTTGGTAAAAAATATTTTAAAAAAAAAGTATTATGTAAGGGATATTTAAATTAGACCGATTTCCCAGCCAACCTGTTAACAGTCTTATAAAGAGTTACGTTTTGAGATTTTAATCGGAATGAGGCTAAACTTTGTGACTTTTATGGCACTTGATGCACTAGTATGTAGACACACACAAAAAATAAAATAAAAAAATTTAGGGCATGATTTGAAAAGGTATTAAAAAAAGACCAAGCTTTTGGTCCGCCATAAGAACAGTTCTGTGCACAAAGTTCATTAGTATTTTCACCAACAAAAAGGTTGTACTGTAAGTCATTTACTTCTACCTTTTGCTGCAGTTTATCAATAGAAAATAACTGTTTACATTACCAAACATTCCTTTTGCCATTAATTGTATTAATCCAGTGAAATTTTTGTTTGCACAAGGAGTCTGACAGCAGCCAGTGCTCCACACAGAGATCTGATCTCATCATCATCCAGTCTGTCTGGTATAAGAAGAATTAGAAAAAAAATGAAACAAACTAAATCCAGAAGAACTGTGGCAAAGTCTTCAACCTACCTACCTACATGTCTGCCACTTTTGTTCTTACCAACTGAGGGGGAAAAAAGCATTACAATACATTGCGCTACCATTGTTGATTAAATCTATTGATTGCTTAGCTCAGATCACATCAAACAGTGCAAATTATTATTATTATTAAACTTTGTTCTCGAATTGTTAATGTTGACAGCATCGTATGACTATGTATAGTGTGTATTGGCATTACCTGTAGCCTACTGGGTGAGTCTCCAGATGTCACTCATGACTGTTGTTTGTTTTGTTTGTTTGTTTTATTAAGTTATAAAACATTCTAAGTTATAGAATCTAGCTAAAGTGGATGGCGATGACCAGCCGGCGGCCGCACAGATCTCACTGATAGATATGCCGCTGAACCACGTCCATGAGGAGGCCATTCCCCTTGTGGAGTGGGCTCTCACACCAATAGTGCATTCCAGTCATTCTGTTGCATATGCCAAGCTATTGTATCAACAATCCAGTGAGACAGTCTTTGCTTGGTAACCGGCAGACCCTTCTGGCAGTCTCCAAAGCAAACAAACAGTTGTTTAGACTTCCTAAATAGTTTAGAACGTTCCACATAGGCTCTGCCGTCCGTAGTGCCAATAGAGATATTACTTGTGCTCTAATGGGAGTATAGAGAATTTCAGGAACATAACAGTGTCTCAGTTTCCAAATTACCTTGCAGTCATTGAGCCCAAACTCAAGACACGAGGTGCTGACCGACAGTACTTGTAAGTCACCCACATGCTCAACCGACGCCAAAGCGAGGAGTAGGGCTGTTTTAAGCGATAAAGGTCGCAGGTCGGCCGAACTGAACGGCTTAAATGGGGGCCTTTTTAGGGACCCTAGGACCATGGATCTTAGTAGCTCCTCCAGAGGGGAGCTACTAAGAGGAGGGAGCATTTGGTTTCCTTTCCTTGAGCATTTGTTCCTTTCTGCCTGATGATCTGGGTAATTAGGGCAATAGGAGGAAATGCATACAGGCAAGCTCTGGGCCAATCTGGGGCCAGGGCGTCTCTCTGTATCGATAAAAATGTTTGGCAATGAGAGTTGTCTTCCGAGGCGAAGAGGTCAACCTTTTCCTTTCCCAAAGATGGCCCAAATTTATTGTACCATCTGAGGCACATGAACTGCCCGTAGCGAGAGGAGTTCTTTCTGTGGCACGAGACCTGAGATTGCCTTGGTGATTGATATAAGACCCCACTGTCATGCTGTCTGAGCGGACCAGGACGTGGTGGCCTTTGATGGCCGGAAGGAAGGAATACAGGGCTAAGGAGACTGCCAACATTTCCAGGTAGTTGATATGTAGGCATCACTGCTGAGCTGTCCAGGAGCCGAATGCCGGATTGTCATCCAACAGCGCGCCCCATCCCAGAGTTGGACGCATCTGTCATGATCACCTTCCTTCTGGAGGACACGCCCATCCTCACTCCTGTCTGAAACAGGCGAGTGGTCCTCCAGGGGGCCACAACTTTGATACAGTGGTGGTCCACCCTGACCGGAAATCTCTTCAACTGCCAAGAGTGGGGCGGGACTCAGGCTTTTAGCCAAAATTGGAGGAGCCACATGTGGAGCAGGCCCATCGAAGTTACAGAGGCGGCAAAACATAAGAAGCACCCTCAGGGGACATGTCACCGATTCGGCAAAATCCACACCTGCATTAGGCCGTCTGGGCAACAACTGGCTCTTGCGTGGGTTGATGACCAACCCAAGGTGTTCTAAGTGACTGAGCAGCAGCTCTTTGTGAGCGTTCAGTTCCCTTTCTGATCTGGTTAATACCAGCCAATCGTTGAAGTAGTTCAATACGCGGATTCCCATCTGCCCGAGAGGGGAAAGAGCTGTGTCTATGCACTTCGTAAAAGTGCGTGGGACCATGGACAGTCCACATGCAAGGACTGCGTATTGATAGGCCACTCCATCGAACATGACTCTCAAGAATGGTCTGTGACGGGGAGCTATGTGGATGTGAAAGTAAGCATCTTTCAAACCCACGGTAAAAAACCAATCCTGAGATCTAGAGTGCCTCTGAAAACTGTTCAGTGGACCAATGAACAGCGAAGCCAAAAAGCCCTTTCTGCGAAACTGGCAAGTCGAGGAAAGCCATTTTCTCATCCTCTAAGTTTGGCTTACAGCTGCTGTGTAAGCCCTGTTGTGGCGATGGCCGTGGTGGTCCTGCAGGGCTTGGATTGATGCGCTGCACAGCCCTTTAAGCCAAGGGCAGATGGTGGGCACAGATGTGCGGCAATCGCTTCCTCCGGGGGGGGGGGGTTTGGTGTATCCCCTTTCATTGGTCCCGCCCCTTTTTGGTGGGCTGAAGCGCCATTGTTTTGTGCAGCTACACAAACTTGAACAAATCATGCTTCAACAGAAAGGAAAAAATTATTTTTCTCATACATAACGAGAGTTCAACATTCGAAAGGGAACTACCCACTTAATTTTTTTTTTATACCTGTAAGTAAAAAGCAGTGTCTCCCAACTACACAGCAAAAACGTCACTGTTATTTCAACTCCCAGTGTTAAATTTAACACTTTCCCAGTGTTTATAAAATCGACACCAGTTCAGAGTTCAATTAACACTTTGGATAGTGTTAATATTTTAACTCCATAATAGTGTTAAAAATTTAATACTCAGAGTGTTGTTTCTTAACACATTTAAGAGTATTTTAACACTAAACATGTGTTATTCCTTTTCACTGGGGGTATTAATTTCATTCACAGTGTTATTTTATGACACTTTAATGTGTTTTTTTAACTCTATATCGTGTTACTCCCTTACTCTTAAAGTGTTAATTTAAATCATTCAATGTTAGAATTTATATATGCTGATTTGATGCTCACTCATTTTCAATTATTATTAGAATTAGAATTTATGCATTTAGCAGACGCTTTTATCCAAAGCGACTTACAGTGCATTCAGGTTATCAATTTTTACCTATCATGTGTTCCCGGGGAATCGAACTCCCAACCTTGCGCTTGATAAGGCAACGCTCTACCAATTGAGCTACAGGAACACTATGTTATTAACAATTTAAAGTGTGTTTAAAAGGTGTTCAACGTTCAGGTTTAAAAAAAAAAAAAAAAAAAAAAAAAAAAAAAAAACCTATATATATATATATATATAAATAATCTACAAATCAATACGTTTACATTTATTTATTTAAACATTGTAACTCTTTATCACTGCACCAAAATATCTTCACATTCAGTGTTTTCAATACATGTAAACAACACCAGTTCAACCCCACTAAGGACAGACCTGGCTGAATGTATGTTACTGATCACTGAACAAAGACTGTGCCAATGGCGTTTGGATCTCCTTGGAGAAAGTAGTCTCTTTCTTTTTTTCAGGATGACAAGACGTGGTTCTTTGCAGTTTCCAGCTAAGCAAGAAATCAACTCCCACTTGCAGCATCACAAAAGTGCTCCTGTAAAATAAAAAAAATAAAAAATATTGAATCATTTCACATCCATTTATCAAAGCTATTATTAACAAGTGAAATATCAGAGACAAGTATCAATTACAATATAGTAAAAGTTTACTCAAATCATTTACCCAAAAATTCTGTCATCATTTTTTTTTTATCTTCATGTAGTTCCAAACCTGTATGACATACATGTCGTACATGGTGTCTGTGGAACGGCATGAGTATAAGTAAATAACAATTCAGGTGAACAATTTGTTTTAGGGGTTATTTCGCCCCAAGAAATAAAAATTATGTCATCTTTATTTACCTGACTGCTGGTCTCTATTAGCAAAGCAGTTCAGTCTAACTCAACCAGGTAAAGCACACAAGTTGTGAACCATCAAGATGAATAAAAACACAAAATAAAACACAATCTATGTGCTTTTTTCTCTGAGGTAAATATATCTGTTGTCCTCATTGCAACAGGAAGTGATCACGTCATAATGTGTCAGCTGTCATATTGACTGTCATGACAACCGAAGCTCCAGTCCAGAGTCACATTTTTATTAATATTGATTTTTTTTTTTCAGAACTTGTGTGCAATTCAGAGTGAACTGAACTAATAGTGTCTCATGAACAGTCATGCACAGAGACCAACAGTCAAGTCAGGATGTTTGTTAAATAATATGAAAAGGTTCAGTATGTTTCTCACCAAACCTTAGTGTATACCCACAGAACACATGGAATATACATCACATGATACATAAGACCACTCTATTATACTTTGGCTTCTATTTTAACAACTTGATGTTATTTGCCATAGACTGACATTATATGGGCAAGCACATTTGGGACATTTTATTTAAATCTCCTTTTGTGGACTGACAAAGAAACATATGACAAGAAAAATTCAAGGGTGAGTAAATGATTATTTAAATTTGAACTATCCCTTTAAGGAAAAGCATTTAACTCACTATAAAAGTATATATTTTTGTTGTAAAAAGAAGTCCGTCTTACTGAAAAATAGGTTGTGATTCCTGAATTCCATGTTGATCTCAATCCGCTGAGGCAGGGCTCTGTCTATCAAAATGAATGAACAATTTAACTCATGAAGTATAGAGAGTTTATTGAAGTTATTTTCAAATATATACATATGAATATATATGAAAATATATATATGATACAAACACATACATGTGTGTGTGTGTGTGTGTGTGTCTGGAAAAATCACACAAATCCAATATATTAACACATCAACATTATGAAAACTCATTAAATTAATGCTTAATATAATCACAAAATTTGGTCACGAGACACTTAAGAAACAATTATGTAACTGATATTGCTATTTTAGATTTGGGCCGTTTACAGTGGTTGATTTGACATCAAATTTAATCTGTGAGAAACGTTTCAGATCGTCTAGGCACGCACAGCATACGAATATCATTATTAAATAATATTACTTTATGAAATACATATAGTAAATTAAATAAAACACTTACTTTAGGTATTTTCCTTGTTAAAACCAACTTCCCCGTCTGCTCCGCTTCGATTGAAAGAAAATATCTGTGTAGGAGCGCACAACATATTAATGTCACTATAAATCAATATGATGTTATAAAATAGATATTTTAAATGAGGTAAAACGCTTACTTCTGGTCTCTCCTTTCTCTTTGTAACCCGCGTCTAAACTGGATAGCCATTCAAATCTGTGAGAAACGCCTCTAGGCGCGCACAGCATTATATATCGTCATAAGTAAAATCATCTTAAGAAGTACATGTAAATGAGGTAAACGCTTATTTATGGTGTTTTCTTTTGATAAAACCAAATTCCCCGTCTTCTCTCTATCGTGAGTGAAAGACATCTCTCTTGAGAAAAGTTTTGGAGAGAACAGCACATAAACATCGCTATAAATATACCGCTATACCGAATCATTTACACTGGATTGCTTTGTGAATGAGGGTCAGTATAAAGCAGTTTTTGCACAAAAGTATCTCCTGAAGGATAGAGCAGTGCCAACTGTTCATGATCCAGCTGCGTCTTCAGAAGTAAGTATCACGCGTTAGTTTTCCAAATTGCCTTTCTGGAAGACCTTCTTGGCACTCTGTAAGGCTAATAAAGATACCACTGTATGTCTGTATTAACTGATGCTGCCTTCAATGATGCAGTGTGAGTTAAAATTACATATGAAACAAATTTGAAGTCGACCGCTGAAATTAGTCGAGCTCATAATCACAAGTGGGGCTTTTATAGTTTGTAATAGCATGTGATGGCACCACGAGTTATTTTTTTATCACGCCATGCTGCTGTTTGTGTAATTCATGGAGTGCATTTTCTTATGCACAGTACAGTCAGATGACTGACTTTTAAACCGATTGCATTTCCTGTAAAGATTACAGGCTTGTACTAATAGTGGAGTGTTTATTTGCAAAGGCTAGCACCGATATTGCCAGAGCCCACTGTTGACAGATTGAATGGACGATTTCCAGCCAAAAGCTCACAAAAACCTGCCCACTCCAGCAAAAATCTGCCCAAAACTTTAAATGTCAAAATTGTGTGATAGAATATGTCAGTCAAGGTTGTTAAGAGCCATTTCAACTCATTAAAACAAAATAATGATGACAAAATAATATATAATGATACATTTCCCATGGATCAAATTGGGGTAAATATATAAAAGAGAATTACCAAATATGCTTTGCCTAAAATATGCAAGCAGTCACGGGAGGGCGGAGCCAGGCTACCGAAATCTGACTCCCCGGACAAATCACTGCGGTCAAGCCAGCCGCGGTTTGAAAATACACGGTCAAGCCAGCCGCATTTTTTTTTGCGCTTGCGCGTGTAATCATGCACTTACGGTACGGGTGCTGAGAGCAGTCAAAATGCATGAGAAGAAGCTGTCGTACACGGGTTTCCTTTTATACTTTTGATTATTTTAAATAATTTGAAAATTTTCGTTTTTAAATACTTAATTTTTGTATATAAACGTTTGTATTGTACATTAATTATTAGAAATCGTTTATTAATGATTATAAGTGATAAGATTAAGGATTTTTCATTCATTGTTTTCTTATTTAATGTTTAAGTGTGTGTGTATGTATATATATATATATATATATATATATATATATATATATATATATATATATATATATATATATATATATATATACATACATACATACATACATACATACACACACACACACACACACATATATATATATATATATATATATATATACATATATACATACATACATACATACACACATATATATATACATATATCTTACATGTTTGAGTTTAACAAAATAAAATTCATCCTAGCAATTGCACTGTCCCAGTTTCCTACATACATAAGTGTTCCTTTATATGTTAGCTAATTCTTTCAAAACATATGTATTCAGAGTGACCCTGACTTTCACTGTATTCATTTTCAAGGAATTTTACTGTATAGTTTTGGGGAAAAAATAAAAGCAGAATCACCTAAAACATCAAACTCAATTGTTGTACTTGTACTTTTTCACAATTCCAACATTCATAAAAAGGGTTCCTTTATAGGTTAGCTCATTCTATCAAGTTATATGTATTCAGAGTGCCACTGACAATCACTGTATTCATGTTTAAGGTATTTTACTCTATGGTTTTTGAGAAATTTAAAAGCAAACTCACCCAAAACATCAAACTCAATTGTTGCACTTACACTTTTCCCCATTTTCCAACATTCTTAAAAAGGGTTCCTTTATAGGTTTGCTCATTCTTTTGAGTCATATGTAGAGTGACACTGACTATCACTGTATTCATTTTCAAGGCATTTCACTGTATAGTTTGTGAGAAAACTAAAAGCAAAATCACCCAAAACATCAATCTCAGTTGTTGCACTTGCACTTTTTCCCATTTTCCAACATTCATAAAAAGGGTTCCTTTATAGGTTTGCTCATACTTTCAAGTCATATGTATTTTGCGTGACCCTGATTATCACTGTATTAATTGTCAAGGCATTTTACTGTATAGTTTTGGAAAAAACTAAATGCAAACTCAGCCGAAACATTAAACTCAATTGTTGCTCTTGCACTTTTTCCCATTTTCCATCATTCATAAAAAACGTTCCTTTATAGGTTTGCTCATTCTTTTAAGTCACGTGTATTCGGAGTGACCCTGACTATCTCTGTATTAATTTTCAAGGCATTTTATTGTATAGTTTTTGAAAAAACTAAATGCAAACTCAGCCGAAACATTAAACTCAATTGTTGCACTTGCACTCTTTCCCATTTTCCATCATTCATTAAAAACGTTCCTTTATAGGTTTGCTCATTCTTTTAAGTCATGTGTATTCGGAGTGACCCTAACTATCTCTGTATTAATTTTCAAGGCATTTTACTTTAAAGTTCTTAAAAAAACAAAAAGCAAAATCACCCAAAACATCAATCTCAGTTGTTGCACTTGCACTTTTTCCAATTTTTCCAACATTCATAAAAAATGTTCCTGTCACAGTGTCTGGGTTGTGTTCCCTGGGTTTCCACTAGGTGTCCTCAGTTCCCACGGTGTTTATCATATTATCACTTCCTGTCTCCTTATTTGGTCACCTTCCTCCTTGTTTAGTTAATTGATTGTTCCCCACCTGTCTCCTGTTTCCCCATTATCATTTTGTGTATTTATACCTGGTCTGTCTGAGTCTTAGTCACGGAGTCCTTGTTGTATGTGAGATACAGTTCATGTCTATTGTTTTTCCGTAGTCTTGATCTTGCCTTGTGTTTTGTCTGTTCCTTGTCTATTGGATATTCTGGTTTTGACCCTGCCTGGACTGTTTACCCCTTTGGATTACCTCTAAATAAATATCATACCCGCACTTGGATCTCTCCGTGTTTCTTGTATCACCTCACGTGACAGTTCCTTTATAGGTTTGCTCATTATTTGGAGTCAAATGTATTCGGAGTGACACTGACTATCTCTGTATTTATTTTCAAGGCATTTTACTGTATAGTTTTTGAAAAAAACTAAAAGCAAAATCACCCAAAACATCAAACTCAATTGTTGCACTTGAACTTTTTCCCTATTTTCCAACATTCATAAAAAACGTTCCTTTATAGGTTTTCTCATTCTTTCAAGTCATATGTATTTGAAGTCTCCCTGACTATCACTGTATTAATTGTCAAGGCCTTTTACTATATAGTTTTTGAGAAATAAATAACAAAATGCATCCTATCAATTTCACTGTGTCCCATGTTCCAACACTCAAAAAAAGGGTCCCTTTATAGGTTATCTCATTCTTTCACATCATATGTATCCAGAGTGACCCAGACTATCACTGTCTTCATTTACAAGTCAGTTTAGGAGAAAATGTAATGTAAATTCTCTCCAAGCATCTGAGTGCGTAAGCACTTTTACATCACGCCCCATTTTCACTCATAAAAATCTTTCATTTATAGGTTTGCTCATTCTTTTTTCAAGTCTTTTTACTGTATGGTTTTTTAGAAAATTACTGGCAAATTCACCCTTTATACACCATGTCCCATTTTTAAACACTTATAAAAGTCTTTCTTTATAGGTTTGCTTGTTCTGTCGGTTGATAACAGTTCACAGTCACCCTGACTATTACTGTATTAATTGTCACATATTTTTACTGTATAATTTTGGAGAAAATTAAAGGCAAATTCACCCAGAATAAGTGAATAAGCACTTTTACATCATGTCCCATTTTTGAACCCTCATAAAAATCTTTCATTTACAGGTTTGCTTGTTCTTTTGATTCCTGTTTACAGTCACCCTAACTATTACTTTATTATCATTATTATTATTTAACATTTACATTTAGTCATTTTGCAGATGCTTTTATCCGAAGCAACTTACAATTGTGGGATACATAAACTGATTCTTCTTAGAGGCACAACAGACACAGTAAGTGCTTGTGATACCAAGTTTTAGATATTGTTCAAATAAGTGCAAGCTAGAAAAAGAAGAAATAAATAGAGTTGTTGTTGTTGTTGTTTTTTTTTTACGATGAAGCCAAGTAGTTTTGAAAGAGAAGAGTTTTCCGCTGTCACTTGAAAATTGTCAGGGATTCAGCATTCCTGATAGGGGTGGGAAGATCATTTTTTTCTTCCTTTTTTTTGAC
This sequence comes from Carassius carassius, assembly GCF_963082965.1. Lineage (NCBI taxonomy): Eukaryota > Metazoa > Chordata > Actinopteri > Cypriniformes > Cyprinidae > Carassius > Carassius carassius. The sequence goes on from NC_081761.1 coordinate 34,623,985, forward strand.
AGTATGGTTTTGAATAAGATTTATGGCAAAATCACTTAAAAAAAATGTACATTCTACCAGTTGTACCATTACCCATTTTCAAACACCCATAAAAATATTTTCTTTGTAACTTTGCTCGTTCTTTCAATTGATTACTGTTCATGGTGATCCTGACTATTACTGTGGTCATTTTCAAATATTTTTACTGTAAAGTTTGGGTGACAATTTATGGCAAATTCACCCCAAGTATCCATGTGCACCTTTGCATTATTACATCACGTCTCATTTTCAAACACTCATAAAATTCTTTCCTGTAAAAGGTTTGCTCATTTTTTTATTGATTCCGGTTTACAGTGACCCTGACTATTACTGCATTCATTTTCATGTCATTTTACTTTACAGTTTCGAGAAAATGCTTCAAAAATGTTTTTATAGAGTGTATTTTTGCACTCATATGTAAAGTTTGTTTCTGAAGGAATTATTATGCAAATATAACATGCATATAACCACATGAAACAGACTCTTATTTCATAAATAGTATTGGTCAAAATTGCTAGGAAATACTGTTCTGACGTCATACACTCAACCTCTTCTTACATTTTAATTGTGTGTCACATTTAATTAAGTTAAAATCTTAATTTTAACCGTAGGAAATTATCAGGTTAATTAACTCTTTGATCAGTCCTTATTTGTGTCCATGGATTATAATTCTTAGTTACATTTCTTATGTCTTTGCTTTTATAGCCCTTAGGTTGATGTATTTGTTAATGGTGATTATGCTTGAAAAGCTATTATTTGTTTTGCTGTGTTAGTTACCATAATCATAAGTCTGTTGAATAGGTCTGCTTAGCTGCAATTTCTTGTTTCCTTACCTGTAACTGAACAATTACAATTGTATTAAAGCGGATTTTAGAATAATCAATCTCAATTAAAATCCAGATACTGTACAACAAGATTACACATGGTAAGATGGTTGACAACACAAAGTAAAAATAAGTAAAATAGTATCAGTGCCCTTGATTGAAAATGATCAAACTTTTATTATATCGTATTCTATGTACTTTTAAAAACATTATGCATTTTATATAAATACATGCTATTTATATATATTATACATTTATATTATTTGTGGTTTTTTTTTGTTTTTTTGCCTTTCTTGTTTCAGAAAACAAATTTGTGCATCTTAAGGAATAATAGCACTTTGGGCATACTGTTGTATATACCATCAGACTGCACAACAGTGCCTAATGTGGCTTCAACACCTGTGAACAATTATTGATTGTCTTCTGCACACTGATGCATACACCTTAAATCATCTTCTCATATTAGGCTTTTGTTTCATTGCATAAAAAAATTACATATTTGCACTTGTATCTGTGAAATGTCATAACACAGGTTACATAATTCCTATCACATCTAATTTCTGTATTTCAGTCTTAATAAAACTCTTGTTTAAATTCCATTAGGTTGTATTGCAGTCGATCAGTCAATAGCCTACTGTTATTTCAAGGTGTCATCGAGAATTAAAAGGTGCCTAATAAATTGTATTATTATTATTAGCATTAAATTATCATAGGAGTAAGCGGCAACAGAAGCTGTGGAAGAATGACAGGGAGTTCTGCAGAGGCATGAGGACTATAATTTGTTTTTAGCTTTTTGTACAATAAAAACAACAACAAATAAAAATAAAGGAAAGGAAACCTCAACAATTTTCCCATCAAAACATGAACACGACTGTTTTCTAAAATTCACACTGAAACAATAATAGACTAATATTAATAATAGCAAATAATGTTTGTTATATAATACTTACTGTGACGAGTGGGACGGGGCCGAAAGCCGTGGGAACAGATCGAGGCCGGTGGAGTGATTGGGAAATGAGCGACACCTGCTCCACTCACCGGTCTTGACATCGGAAGTATACAAAAGAGGAGCGATGATAGTGAAGGACGAGAGCGAGGGGCTGTCGTGCTGTTTTGTGTTTATTTCACTATTAAAGCTTAATTTGAATGTCTGCCGGTTCCCGTCTCCTCCTTCCCGGGATTGTGAAGTTTTAATAGTGTTACACTTACTATGTGTATCTGATCTCGAAAGATAAGGTATATGTTTCAAATTATGGCATTTAACAGGATACAAGAGCTAAATTAGTTTAGCCAGGTCTTATTTTAAATGTCATCAAATAGAACTTTCCTGACTTCTTTTGTGCTCTTAATTACTTATTATAATTTGAATTAATACAGTAATAATAGTTAGGGTGACTGAACAGAGTTAAAATTAAAAGAACAAGTAAACCTATAAAGGAAAGATTTATATGAGTGTTTGAAAATAGGACTGTCACGATCATTAGCTGGATTGTCAATAACCTCCAATAGAGGGCACTCCACTCAGGCATTTTTGTGTCCATCCCCTTTTTCGAACTCCATTTCCTATCCTGCCTCATTCCTGGGACTGATTGCACACACACACACCTGCAGCTAATATACAGACACAAATATAAGCAGCACAATCAATCTCAGTCTAGGGAAGTTGTGTTTAGTTCTGTCTTACATTTCCGAGCGATTTCCCTGTGTTTGTTCCTTCCGTGTCTGATCTTGGATTGTTTATACCGACTCTGATTCTATGATGCCTGCCCCGACCTCTGCTTGTGACTGTTACTGATTCTGGATATCCCTGATATACCTGACACCTTTCCTGATTACTGCCTGTCCGACAGTTCTTATAATAAAGTTCTGCATATGGATCCGAACGTCTCTGATTCTCATTGTAACAAGGACATAGTGTATGTGTTTACTCACTTAGACACTTGGAAATTGTGAATTTGCCTTTAATTTTCTCCACAATTATACAATAAAAATATTTGATATTTTTTTAAGTGATAATCTGGGTCACTCTGAATACATATGACTTGAAAGAATGAGCAAACCTATAAAGGAACTTTTTTTATGAATGTTGGAAAATGGGAAAAAGTGCAAGTGCAACAATTGAGATTGATGTTTTGGGTGAGTTTGCTTTTAGTTTTTTCAAAAACTATACAGTAAAATGCCTTGAAAATGAATACAAAGATAGTCAGGGTCACTCCGAATACATGACTTAAAAGAATGAGCAAACTTATAATGGAACGTTTTTTATGAATGATGGAAAATGGGAAAAAGTGCAAGTGCAACAATTGAGATTGATGTTTTGGGTGAGTTTGCTTTTAGTTTTTTCAAAAACTATACAGTAAAATGCCTTGAAAATTAATACAGATATAGTCAGGGTCAATATGAATACATATGACTTGATAATTACAGTGATAGTCAGTGTCACGATCATTAGATGGAGTGCCCATGAGCTTCAGTAGAGGGCACTCCAGTCAGGACCATTCCACCCGTTCACCACCAGTTGTCACTTGGACACTAGCACCTCTCAAACTGTTGCACCACACCCGAACTACATTACCCATGAGTCACTGCATCACAATCACCCTGCCACACCTGCACCTCATTCATCAGCCAATTTCCTTGCCACACCTGCACCTCATTTACACACACACATAAAAGCAGCACACTCATTTCCGAGCGTTTTCCCTGTGTTTATTATTCCTGTGTTTTGACCTTTGGACTGTTTATTCCGACTCTGATTCTCCGCTGCCTGTCCCGATCCCTGCTTGTTTCTGATTACGATTCTGGTTATCCTTGACACACCTGACGCCATTCCTGATCTTTGCCTGTATGACCATTCTGTTTAATAAATGCTGCATATGGATCCGAACGCCTCCGACTCCTTGTTACAGAAGACTTCGCCAAACCAGGATCCAGCAGCTTTAAGGAGTAAATCCAGGTCAGCCATGAATCCAGTAAGCCAACTTATGCGTTTACGTCAGGGAATTAGGCCCATCGAGGACTATGTGAAGAACTTTATTGAGTTTGCCCATTTATCTATCATGGACGAGATATGCCTGATGATATTTTTTCGTGGTGGCCTATCTGAGCCGCTTGGCTCACTCATGCCTTTGCATGATCCTCACTGGACTCTGCAGTATTATATTGATCTGGCACTCCAACTGAGCAGCTCTGCATATACTGTGGGTGTTGTGGAGGAGGAACACAGCACTTTTGCAGTATCCACCACTCCTGAGCCTTGTCCTGTTATGGCCGCCAGCCCAGCGCCTCTGCACAAGATGGCCGCCAGCCCAGAGCCTCTGCACAAGATGGCCGCTAACCCAGCGCCACTGCACAAGATGGCCGCCAGCCCAGCGACACTGCACAAGATGTCCGCCAGCTCAGCGACACTGCACAAGATGGCCTCCAGCCCAGCGCCATTGCACAAGATGGCCACCAGCCCCGTCGACTTTCCAGAGTCAAGTCAGGTCCCCGTCGACTTTCCAGAGTCGGGTCAAGTCACTACTAACACCCAAAAGTCAAGTAAAACAACAGTTAAATTTCATGAGTCAAGTCAGGTCCCCGTTGATTTCCCAGAGTCTAGTCAGGTCACCATTGATCAGGCTCCAGTGAACTCTCCAGAGTCGAGTCAGGTTCCAGTGAACTCTCCAGAGTCGAGTCAGGTTCCAGTGAACTCTCCAGAGTCGAGTCAGGTCCCAGTGAACTCTCCAGAGTCGAGTCAGGTCCCAGTGAACTCTCCAGAGTCGAGTCAGGTCCCAGTGAACTCTCCAGAGTCGAGTCAGGTCCCAGTGAACTCTCCAGAGTCGAGTCAGGTCCCAGTGAACTCTCCAGAGTCGAGTCAGGTCCCAGTGAACTCTCCAGAGTCGAGTCAGGTCCCAGTGAACTCTCCAGAGTCGAGTCAGGTCCCAGTGAACTCTCCGGAGTCAGGGCTAGTCACCGTTGACCTTCCGGAGTCAGGGTTAGTCACCATTGACCTTCCAGAATCAGGGCTAGTCACCGTTGACCTTCCAGAGTCAGGACTAGTTACCATGGACTTTCCAGAGCCAAGGCTAGTCACCGTTGACCTTTCAGAGTCAAGTCAAGTCACCGGTGGCCTTCAAGGACAGAGTCAAGTCACCGGTGGTCTTCAAGGACAGAGTCAAGTCACCGGTGATCTTCAAGGACAGAGTCAAGTCACCGGTGATCTTCAAGGACAGAGTCAAGTCACCGGTGATCTTCAAGGACAGAGTCAAGTCACCGGTGATTTTCAAGGACCGAGTCTAGTCACTGGTGATTTTCAAGGACCGAGTCTAGTCACCGGTGATCTTCAAGGACTGAGTCAAATAACAGTCGTTCTTCAGGAACCGAGTCAAGTCACAGTCGATCCTCAGGAACCAAGTCAAATCACCAACGATTTTCATGAGCAAGGTCAAGTCATCAATGATCTTCATGAGCAAAGTCAAGTCATCAATGATCTTCATGAGCAAAGTCAAGTCATCAATGATCTTCATGAGCAAAGTCAAGTCACCATTAACCTCCGTGAACTAAGTCAAGTTGATCCTCAGGAACCAAGTCAAGTCACCAACAATCTTCATGAGCAAAGTCAAGTCACCAATGATCTTCATGAGCAAAGTCAAGTCACCATTAACCTCCGTGAACGAAGTCAAGTCACAGTTGATCTTCATGAACCCAATCAAATCACCACAGATCTACCAGAGCATCGTCACATCTCAGCCAAACTCCCAGAGCCTCGTCACATCTCAGAGCTCTCGTCCTATCCTGTCACGGCCAGGGAGGCCGTCAATGAGCTCTCATTCATTCCGGTCTGGGCTACGGAAACCATCCACCAATTCTCTGTCTGTCCTGTCATGGCCACGGAGGTCCTCCATGAACTCACCGCCTGCCCTGTAATGGCCACGGAGGCCAGCTACCATCTCATCACGGCCACGGAGGCCGCTATTAACCTGTTAATGTTCTCTGTTTCAGTCCCACCTGAGCAGACTTGCTGTCCTGTGCCATCGACTCCACCGTGGTGGTCCTCTGCTCCGCCCTGGTGGGCTTCTGTCCCGTCTTCTCGGCTGTGGTGGTCCTCTACTCCTCCCTGGTGGGCTCCCACGCCACCTGCTCTCCCTTGTTCCCGAGTTAGGCCCATGGCGGGCTCCTGTTCCCGAGTTAAGCCCATGGCGGGCGCCTGTCTCCTATGTCAGGCCCAGGAGGGGCTCCTGTTTTCCTGAGTTAGGCCCAGGAAGGGCTCCAGTTCTGCCTGCTCTGCCCCAGTCCCCGACCACGGCACTTCTTCATGGACCTGGCCCTCCATCCCTCCCCCTGTTCCGCCTCCGCTCCACCGCCCTCCTAGATTGTTTTGAGCGTCTGGAAGCCGCTCCTTTGGGGGGGGGGGGGGGGCTATGTCACGATCATTAGATGGAGTGCCCATGAGCTTCAGTAGAGGGCACTCCAGTCAGGACCATTCCACCCATTCACCACCAGTTGTCACTTGGACACTAGCACCTCTCAAACTGTTGCACCACACCCGAACTACATTACCCATGAGTCACTGCATCACAATCACGCTGCCACACCTGCACCTCATTCATCAGCCAATTTCCTTGCCACACCTGCACCTCATTTACATACACACATAAAAGCAGCACACTCACTCTCACTCACTGCGAAGTCTTGTTTAGCCAGTCTGACATTTCCGAGCGTTTTCCCTGTGTTTATTATTCCTGTGTTTTGACCTTTGGACTGTTTATTCCGACTCTGATTCCGACGCTGCCTGTCCCGATCCCTGCTTGTTTCTGATTACGATTCTGGTTATCCCTGACACACCTGACGCCATTCCTGATCTTTGCCTGTATGACCATTCTGTTTAATAAATGCTGCATATGGATCCGAACGCCTCCGACTCCTTGTTACAGTCAGTGTCACTCTGAATACATATGACTTGGAAGCATGAGCAAACCTATAAAGGAACCCTTTTTAAGAATGTTGGAAAATGGAAAAAAGTGCAAGTGCAACAATTGAGTTCAATGTTTTGGGTGATTTTGCTTTTAGTTTTCTCAAAAACTATAGAGTAAAATGCCTTGAAAACTAATACAGTGATAGTCATGGTCACTCTGAATACATATGACTTGGAAGCACGAGCAAACCTATAAAGGAACCCTTGTCATGAATGTTGGAATATGGGACACCGTGCAATTGCTAGGATGCATTTTGTTGTTTTAGGTGATTTAGCTTTTAAATTTCTCAAAAACCATACAGTAAAATGCCTGAACAATGAATAAAGTGATGGTCAGACTCACTCTAAATACATGTGATTTGAAAGAATGAGCTAACCTATAAAGGAACCCTTTTTATGAATGTTGGAATATGGGAAAAAGAGCAAGTGCAACAATTGAGTTTGATGTTTTGGGTGAGTTTGCCCTCAAATTTCTCAAAAACCATAGAGTAAAATACCTTAAACATGAATACAGTGATTGTCAGTGGCACTCTGAATACATATAACTTGATAGAATGAGCTAACCTATAAAGGAACCCTTTTTATGAATGTTGGAATTGTGAAAAAGTACAAGTACAACAATTGAGTTTGATGTTTTGGATGATTCTGCTTTTATTTTTTTCCCAAAACCATACAGTAAAATTCCTTGAAAATGAATACAGTGAAAGTCAGGGTCACTCTGAATACATATGTTTTGAAAGAATTAGCTAACATATAAAGGAACACTTATGTATGTAGGAAACTGGGACAGTGCAATTGCTAGGATGAATTTTATTTTGTTAAACACAAACATGTAAGATATATGTATGTATGTATATATATGTATATATATATATATATATATATATATATATATATATATATATATACACACATTTAAACAATAAAAATAAGAAAACAATGAATGAAAAATCCTTAATCTTATCATTTATAATCATTAATAAACGATTTCTAATAATTAATGTACAATACAAACGTTTATATACAAAAATTGAGTATTTAAAAATGAAAATTTTCAAATTATTTAAAATAATAAAAAGTACAAAAGGAAACATCTCGGTTACGTATGTAACCTTGGTTCCCTGAATAGGGAACGAGATGCTGCGTTGACGTCACCACTATGGGAACACCTTTGGTGTGACGAATGTCTGAAGCACTATACCATCCCGCCAATCCTATTGGCCAAATAGCGCGTGGCACCGCCCATGCATGCGTACGCATATATATACCTGGTGCCGCGCGCCATTTCACTCAGATTTCATGACTAAAGAAGAATGCTATCAAGGTACAGCACGGCCAGAACCGCAGCATCTCGTTCCCTATTCAGGGAACCAAGGTTACATACGTAACCGAGATGTTCCCTTTCATAGGTCACTTCAATGCTGCGGTGACGTCACCACTATGGGAACGCTATACCATAACGCCTGACGTACCTGATAGCTGGGATCCAAGGAAGCATCTGCTCAAACGGAGAGAACCCGGGAGCCAGGAGCTATCCTCTCATCCAGACTGTAAGTCTTGATAAAAGTGCTCGGTGAGGACCAGCCTGCCGCAGCACTAATATCATCCATAGAAGATCCAGTGAGAAAGGCTTAAGAAGAAGCCACTGCTCTCGTGGAATGACCTCTTACTCCTAAGGGCGAAGCGAGCCCGCGCGCCTCATAGGCTAAATATATTGCCTCCACCAGCCAATGGGACATGCGTTGTTTGTAACCGCATGGCCTTTATTTCTTTGTACAAACAGACAACAGCTGGTCAGACTCAACCATGGGGCAGTACGATCCAAATAAGTCTTAAGCTCTCACAGGGCAAGACTTAGATCTCCAGACTTCGCCACAGCAGGGGAAAAAGCCTCCAGGACCACCTGCTGAAAGCGAAAGGGATAGATGCGACCTAGGGACATAATTAGGCCTTGGTCGCAACAACACTTCCACAGAGTCAGTGTTATAAAAGTCAGGATTTATCCGGAACAAATTCCAAGGGCTCAAACAGATGCCCTGATAAACCATGCAACACAATGGAAAAACCATGAAGGAACTCGCACGGGGCGGAAAGGCCTCAGCCGTCGCGCACCCTGTATGAACGAGAAACCAGTGGATGACGGCCCACTGAGGCACCATTTATATATTCGTGGTAAGCCGAATGGCTGCCACGTAAACCTTAGGGTAGCTGGTGTCACTCCATCCGAAAAACGTTCCTGAAGGAACTCCAGTACTGACGCACTGGGCAGTAAAACTGGATCCATATTATGAGTTTCACACCAGGTCGTAAACAGTTTCCACTTGAAAGCATATAAGCGTCTCGTAGAAGCTGCTCTAGAATTCAGTATAGTCTCGGTGGTTTCAGCAGAAAGACCGGGACATATTAACTCACTCCGCTCAGAGGCCACGCCCACAGTTTCCATAGATCTGGCCTCGGGTGCCAAATCCGTCCCTGTGCTTGTGATAATAAATCCTGTCTGAGGGGAATCTCCATGGAGAGCCCGCTAACAGATTGATCAGATCCACAAACCACGGCTGTGTGTGTGCCACCGTGGAGCCACCAGCAGCAGCTGTTCCACCCTGTCCAGCCGTATTCCGCATAATACCGCCGAAATCAGACGGATTGGGGGAAAACGCATACAAACTGGTCCTGAGCCAGTTGTGGGCTAATGCATCCAAGCCCAGAGGTGCTGGAGGGCATAGGGAGAACCAAAGCGGGTAATGCGTAGTCGTGTTCGACGCAAATAAATCCACTTCGCTTCCCCGAAAATCTGCCATAGGAGACTCACCGTTTGGGGGGCAATCCCCACTCCGCTTGCTCCAGAGTCTGCCTGGATAGCAAATTCGCTCCGAAGTCCATCGTCCGGGGACATGAACAGCTCGAATCGATAGAATTTAGTTCTGAAACCAAAAGGACATGTTTCACCAGCCTGCACAGGGGGCGAGAGCATAATCCTCTCTGATAATTCAGGTATGACACAACCGCTGTGTTGTCTGATCTGAGCAGCACATGACGGCCGATCAGCAGATTTGAGAAATACTGGAGAGCCAGAAAAAAAAACGCCTGTAATTCCAACCTGTTTATGTGCCTAACTCCCTTGACAAACAGTTCCCCAGTCGGTCAAAGATGCATCCGTCGTGACATTCTCTCGGGAAGCGCAAATCCCCAGCTGAACTCCGGTCAGGAGAATTCGGTTGATATACATAGTTTTAGCAACATCACACACCGCCGTGTCACCGGGATCGTCCGATGCGGAGACAACGGGGTGAAACACTCCATGCGTAAGCCCAGGCTGTTAAACGATTCAGCACAAGATCCCCATGAGAGTGTGCTTGAGTCTGTGATTGCGCTAACACCAGCCAATCACCTAAAATAGTTAGGTCGTAATCCACCGTGTTTTTTTGTTTTTTTTTACACCACAAAATAACGGCTGTAAAAACCTCGCCTCCATCTGAGAGGGGTGTACTTCCTCTATAGCCCCTTTGCTCAGCAGAGTTGACATCTCCTGTCGCAGCACCGCTATTTCCATCGGTTTCGCCACCGTGGAAAGAATTCTGCGGAAAGGAGGTGGGCCTTATTGAAACTGAATGGTGTATCCATGACAAATCGTGCGTAACACCCATAGAGAAATATAGGGCAAGCGTTCACACACGGCCCGAGATCATACTAGCGGTCTCAAAACTCCCGCTTCCTGCAACGCTGTCATACATGTTAAAATGCCCGGGCACGAAAAGCTCGTTGCTTTCGTGCACAGGGGAAGTGTATGCATAAGAGCTGTTGCGTCTCGTTGTGTATAATCCTGAAACGTGTCCACGGCAGGAATTAGGCCAACAGATTGAACATCGGGCTCTGCCGCTTGCGAAAAGCGGCGGCTGTGCGAGCCGTCATAAATGGGTCATCTGTGCAGGACCCTTGAATCGCCCCTCGAATTCTGAAAGCTGGATTGTGCAGAGTGTCTGAGGGAACGTTTGGCATTACAGCTCAATCCAATGCTGCTCGAAGCACTGTTTGCTGCGAGGCAGACAATGTAGAGTGTGGGGACTGCAGTGAGAGGGTTAGATGTGCATTAGCAATCCAACAGCACTCTCTGGTGGAGGGCACAGTCCCTGGCAAACATTAAGGAAAACGCATGCGTCAAACTCGCTGCGTTTCGTTGTGTATAATCCTGAAGCGTATCCACGGCAGGATTTAATCCAACAAGATAAACATCGGGCCACGCCGCCAGCGAGAACGCGGCAGCTGTGTGAGCCGTCATACACTGGCCATCTTTGCCAGCCTCCGCGCCGTCCCTCAAACTCTGAAGGCTGGATTGTGCAGAGTGTCTGAGGGGGCGCGCGAATGAGAGCTCAGTTCAATGATGCTCGAGGTGCCTTTGCTGCGAGACAGTCAATGTTAGAGAACATGAAGGAAAACGCATGCATCAAACACGCTGCGTTTCGTTGTGTATAATCCTGAAGCGTATCCACGGCAGGATTTAATCCAACAAGATAAACATCGGGCCACTCCGCTAGCGAGAACGTGGCGGCTGTGTGAACCGTCATACGCTGGCCATCTTTGCCAGCCTCCGCGCCGTCACTCAAACTCTGAAGGCTGGATTGTGCAGAGTGTCTGAGGGGGTGCGCGAATGAGAGCTCAGTTCAATGACGCTCGAGGTGCCCTTGCTGCGAGACAGTCAAATGTTAGAGTGTGGAAACAGCAGTGAGAGGATTAGATGTGCATTAGCAGTCCAACAGCGCTCTCTGGAGGCGGGCACAGTCCTTGGCAAACATGAAGGAAAAACGCATGCGTCACACTCGGTGTGTTTTGTTGTGTATAATCCTGGGGACTGCAGTGAGAGGGTAGATGTGCATTAGCAGTCCAACAGCACTCTCAGTGAAGGGCATAGTCCCTGGCGTGTTAACATGAAGAAAGGCGTGTGCGTCAAACTCGCTGCGTTTCGTTGTATATAATCCTGAAGCGTATCCACGGCAGGATTTAATCCAACAAGATAAACATCGGGCCAAGCCGCTAGCGAAAACGCGGCGGCTGTGTGAGCCGTAATCCACCATGCGAGTAGCCATACAAATAGCTCACCGAGAAAGGAGAGGCGCGTTTCTCCTGTCCGCTCGGAGGGAGAGAACCGCGTATGCCGGCCAGAGCCTACTCAGAGTTCGAGGCCGCAGCTCGGACAACAAAGTTTGAAGAGCAAAACTGCTGATAAACGCGCTCGAGTGGGGGAGAGCGAGCACATGGAACTCCAGTGCATCACTGTATTCATAGTCAAGCCGCACATATTGCCCCTAACCAACACCTCGTGCGGAGCCTCGGCGACCGCAGAAGCGAAACGGTGGGGGTTAGACGCGAGGCAACTTAAGAAATACACTCCAGAGCGCGGATACTTTCTTATATATATATATATTTTACTGTAGCCGTAGGCTATCAAGGAGAGAACCTGTAGAGAGGCTGCAACGAACCTCTCATAAGTGCCTCCTCGTGATAACCCATCATACGGCTCCTACCTTTCGTTGACTCATCGCGTCCGCGGTTGAGGAGTATACTGCTCGTGACGATCGCTGTTGAACGCGAGATAATAGGGCACAGAAGATTCGCTTCGTTACTGAAAGAATGAAATCTGAGTGAAATGGCGCGCGGCATCAGGTATATATATGCGTACGCATACATGGGCGGTGCCACGCGCTATTTGGCCAATAGGATTGGCGGGATGGTATAGGGCTTCAGACATTCGTCACACCGAAGGTGTTCCCATAGTGGTGACGTCACCGCAGCATTGACGTGACCTATGAAAGGGAACCTGTGTACGACAGCTTCTTCTCATTCATTTTGACTGCTCTCAGCACCCGTACCGTAAGTGCATGATTACACGCGCAAACGAAAAAAAAGTGCGGCTGGCTTGACCGTGTATTTTCAAACCGCAGTGACAAATCGCACTCCCCTTCTCGTGCACGCGCGTCACACATTTGAACGCAGCGCTTGCAGTTAAACCTTCAGTGGTTTATTATAAGCCTTTTATTGATTGTTTTTTTCCACAGTTGGCACCAAGAACGAACATAGAAGCATTGTCTGATTAACAAACAGCTAACAGATGCAAAAACGCCGACTGGAGAAGGTCGTCAACGGAATTAAACCGCAATTTCCAAAGTAAAAGTGTAAGTTTTACACTTAAATTATTAACTGCACCAACTTTATCATCTCGCAATTCTCTTCCTATAAAACCTGCTTTTCATTGTCATTTAAATTGATATTTTGTGATAAATGTGATATTGATATCACATTTAGTTTGTTAAACTAGGATGAATTTAGTTAGAATTTAGTTCTCGTAAAATAATATGTATTATTAGGCTACATTTACATTTAGTCATTTAGCAGACGATTTTATCAAAAGCGACTTACAAATGAGGACAATTGAAGCAATCAAAATCAACGAAAAAACAATGATATATAAGTGCTAAAACAAGTCTCAGTTAGGTTAAAGGTGCCATGTGCAAAAATTGAGCTAAAAATATTCAAAAAATGACCTACACGCATCAAAAGTATGAGAAGAAATAAGGGCGATGATGTCATTAAAAAAATGTAAAGTTATAGTGCTGCAGAGATATCAACCTTAATTAGCAGTAGCATTACTAGCCCCGGCCCGACAGATGTCGTAATACCAGTTTCGGCCATGGGAGGCGGTATGCGGGCAACATAACCACCAGCCAACCTGCAATACACGAATAACTCGCACGGCTTGTGGGCGTAATCTAACCTGATGTCAATCATGTGGAAAGTACAGCCCACTACTTAATTTCAGTTCAGGGAAGAAAGCGGAAGGATGACTTAAGCCCTTGGCAAGAGCCCACCACCCGCTACAGGGAAACAACCGCGCTCGGAATCACAAATAAAATCCGATAAGAAAAGGAGCCGAACCAGAATAAACATCGGCACTGCTTTCAATCGCTGGAGACAACTGATGGACCTGAAAGAAATGAGGTCCGACACCGAACTTGCAACATTTCTTTTGGATTGGTAAGTTAGATGCTGTTAGTATTTCGCTAGAAGTTTGTTTTATATGTTTGTGTATTTTTTTTTCGGGAAGTTATAGCATAGAAATGTATCGAAGGCTGTTCTATAAAAGTGCTAATGTTAGCGATGGCTAACCGTAGCTGTGTTTGATAATTAGCTAGCTATAACTTACCCATTTTTTTATATCATAAGTAACCTGCTCTGTCTAGTCTGTTGGTCTCCGTGTCCTCTTTGCTTCGTGGTTTTTCTGTACGTGAGAAAATTGATGTGTGGCGTGAAAGCGTGTCAAAAGAGTCAATTGCGTGTGTCTCATGGTGAATGCTTGAGAGTTGGCAGCTCTGGTTACATTGGTTGGCGCTAGCTTGGTCAACATCAGCTGTCTGATGTTGACCAATGATGTTGACAGAATGCTGACTGTCAAATTAATTTAATTCCAATAATGTGTATTTACAACTCAATTTAATATGAACAAAACGAATATGAACATATTCACTGGTAAAGGTGAAGGGGAGTAGCTTGAAGATGTCATGTTTCAAAATCACTTGACATCACCCAATGTTCCTCTGGAGGCAAAACGTCTTCTTATAGCAGCGGTTTTCAATTCCAGTCCTCGCGCCCGACTGCTCTGCATATTTTGCACGTTTCTCTTTGTGAACACACCTGATTCAGATAATCAGCTCGTTAGAAATGAACTCCGTGCATGAACTGTTTTTCAAATGTTCATTGCTCCCTACTCTCTGAGCAGGGGAAATCTGTTGAAGTTTACCTCACATCGAAACATTCATTCACTGATTTGTGCTGTGCAGCGTCTTTAAACATGGACAACTGTGACATCATATACCTCTGAAAATCAATACAATTTAAATTCACGTCTTGCACACTTCAATGCACTTTGATTGGAACATATAGCTACGTTCACTTCGAACTGGAATCATGGCTGAATATCCTGTGATGTCCACTTCGCAGGGCACTTATGTTCGAATACAACAAATGTCTGAAGCTCTAAGAGAAACGTTCAAAATGTGCAGAGCAGTGGGGCGCGAGGACTGCAATTGAGAACCGCTGTCTTATAGGCTTCAGCTAAGCTCTAGGGTTGTTGTGAAGGTAGGGGCGGAGCATAGAGACTGCCGTTTCTAGTTTGTTACTCTAGAGTAGACCAATTCACTTTATTGAGGCACACTGTCCCCATCTGGTATGGAATGTGGAGTATGACTTGATTTTTTTGCCTGATATGACAGATGGCACCTTTAAACGGTACACGTCGCAAGGGTCTTTTAAATAATATAATAAATAAAAAGAAAACAGATAGAAAAAGAAAAGAGCACGCTATTAGAGTTTTATATATATATATATATATATATATGGAAAGAAAAAAGATAGAATACAACAAGATTAGAAAGGTAGTTAGATTTTTTTTTTTTTAAGAATAGAATTAGAATAGTGAGTGCTAAAGTTAGAGGGTCAAATAAAGATGGAAGAGATGTGTTTTAAGACGATTCTTGAAGATGGCTCAGGACTGCTGCTCGGATTGAGTTGGGCAGGTCATTCCACCAGGAGGGAACATTTAATTTAAAAGTCCGTAAAAGTGACTTTGTGCTTCTTTGGGATGACACAATCAAGCGACGTTCACTTGCAGAACGCAAGCTTCTAGAGGGCACATAAGTCTGAAGTAATTATTTTAGGTAAAGGGGTGAAGAGCCAGATGTAGTTTTGAAGGCAAACATCAATGCCTTGAATTTAATAATATCTAAGGTATTATTATTATTATCATGCAATATTTATTGTATGATTAGTATTTATTTGACAGTGCCTTTGTATTTGTGTACTGGTCTCATAAATGTTGTTGTATCGTTGTCACGAACGGTGTTACTGGAAACACGGAGAGAGAACCAATTGCAGGTAAGTCATTTATTAAAGGGTTATCCAAAGGGGTAAACAGTCCAGGCAGGGGTCTAAACCAAACATAATCCAAACATGGAAACAAGACAAGAAGACAAGGCAAGGGCAAGACTGATTTGACGGACATGAATAATCATAAGACATTAAACAAGGACTCCGTAACACAGACTCAGACAGACCGGGTATAAATACACAGAAGGTAATAAGGGAACTGGAGACAGGTGGGGACTAATCAATTACTTAACAGGAGGAAGGTGACCAAATAAGGGAACAGGAAGTGATAAAAGGAGACAGACACTGTGAGAAAGGAGGACACCTAGTGGAAACCCACCCAGACACTGTGACAGTACCCCCCCCTCTACGGAGCGGCTCCCAGACGCTCCACGACATGACACCAAACAGGGAGACCAGGAGGGAGGAGGACTGGAGGAGGTCCAGGGGGAGGGACGGAGGGCCAGACTAACAGAGGGGAACCGACAGAAAACACAACAGGAAACAAGAAACACAAAACATAAGTCCATAAGGATATCACGTGGCGCCCACCAGGGCGGAACAGAAGACCACCACAACCGTGTGGTCAGGGTGGAAGCCCCCCAGGGCGGAGCAGAGGACCACCCCACCCCTGTGGTCAAGGCGGAAACCCTCCAGGGCAGAGCAGAAGACCACCACAACCATGTGGTCAGGGCGGAAGCCTCCCAGGGCGGAGCAGAAGACCACCACAACCTTGTGGTCGAGGCTAGAGTCCCCCAGGGCAGAGCAGAAGACCACCATATCCTTGTGGTCAGGGCGGAAGGCCCCCAGGGTGGAGCAGAAGACCACCACACCCCTGTGGTCAGGACGGAAGCCCCCCAGGGCGGAGCAGAAGACCACCACAACCGTGAGGTCAGGAATGAAGCCCCCCAGGGTGGAGCAGAAGGCCACCACCCCCGTGTGGTCAGGGCGGAAGCCCCCCATGGCGAAGCGGAAGACCCCCATAACCGTGTGGTCAGGGTGGAAGGCCCCCAGGGCAAAGCAGAAGACCACCACAGCCATGCGGTCAGGACCAGAGCCCCCCAAGGCGGAGCAGACCTCCGTGCGGCTGGACCAACGGGACGACGAAACTCTGGTAATCCCCTGGTGTCCTTACTGGACTCCAGAAGATTGGTGCTGGCCTGACACTGCTCATGAAGATCATTGGTGACTTGTATTTGCTCATGAAGATCATTGGTGACTTGCATTTGCTCATGAAGATCAATGGTGACTTGCATTTGCTCATGAAGATCAGAGGTGACTTGCCTTTGTTCATGAAGATCACCGGTGACTTGACTCAGTCCATGAAGATCACCGGTGACTTGACTCAGTCCATGAAGATCACCGGTGACTTGACTCAGTCCATGAAGATCACCGGTGACTTGACTCAGTCCATGAAGATCACCGGTGACTTGACTCAGTCCATGAAGATCACCGGTGACTTGACTCAGTCCTTGAAGATCACCGGTGACTTGACTCAGTCCTTGAAGATCACCGGTGACTTGACTCAGTCCTTGAAGATCACCTGTGACCAGCCCTGACTCTGGAGGATCACCTGTGACCAGCCCTGACTCTGGAGGATCACCTGTGACCAGCCCTGACTCTGGAGGATCACCTGTGACCAGCCCTGACTCTGGAGGATCAGCGGTGACCAGCCCTGACTCTGGAGGATCAGCGGTGACCAGCCCTGACTCTGGAAGGATCACCGGAACCTGACTCGACTCTGGAAGGATCTCCGGAACCTGACTCGACTCTGGAAGGATCTCCGGAACCTGACTCGACTCTGGGGAGTTTACCGGAATCTGACTCGACTCTGGGGAGTTTACCGGAATCTGACTCGACTCTGGGGAGTTCACCGGAACCTGACTCGACTCTGGGGGAGTTCACCGGAACCTGACTCGACTCTGGGGGAGTTCACCGGAACCTGACTCGACTCTGGGGAGTTCACCGGAACCTGACTCGACTCTGGGGAGTTCACCGGAACCTGACTCGACTCTGGGGGGCTCACCGGAACCTGACTCGACTCTGGGGGGCTCACCGGAACCTGACTCGACTCTGGGGAGCTCACCGGAACCTGACTCGACTCTGGGGAGCTCACCGGAACCTGACTCGACTCTGGGGAGCTCACCGGAACCTGACTCGACTCTGGGGAGCTCACCGGAACCTGACTCGACTCTGGGGAGCTCACCGGAACCTGACTCGACTCTGGGGAGCTCACCGGAACCTGACTCGACTCTGGGGAGCTCACCGGAACCTGACTCGACTCTGGGGAGTTCACCGGAACCTGACTCGACTCTGGGGAGTTCACCGGAACCTGACTCGACTCTGGGGAGTTCACCGGAACCTGACTCGACTCTGGGGAGTTCACCGGAACCTGACTCGACTCTGGGGAGTTCTCCGGAACCTGACTCGACTCTGGGGAGTTCTCCGGAACCTGACTCGACTCTGCGGAGTTCTCCGGCACCTGACTCGACTCTGCGGAGTTCTCCGGCACCTGACTCGACTCTGCTGAGTTCTCCGGCACCTGACTCGACTCTGCTGAGTTCACTGGCACCTGACTCGACTCTGCGGAGTTCACTGGCACCTGACTCGACTCTGCGGAGTTCACTGGCACCTGACTCGACTCTGTGGAGTTCACCGGCACCTGACTCGACTCTGTGGAGTTCCCTGGCACCTGACTCGACTCTGGGGAGTTCCCTGGTACCTGACTCGATTCTGGAGAGTTCACTGGCACCTGACTCGACTCTGGACAGTTCACTGGCACCTGACTCGACTCTGGAGAGTCAACTGGAACCTGACTCGACTCCGGAGGGTCAGCTGTGACTCTCATCCTGTTCAGCGCCGCTGGGCAAGCAGCCATCTTGGGCCATGACTCTGGACAGGCGGCCATCTTGTACTGTGGTGCTGGGCTGTCGGCCATCTTGGGTTGTGGCGCTGGACTGGCGGCCAATTTGGGCATTGGCTCTGGGTTAGCTGCCATCTTGTGCTGTGGCGCTGGACTGACGGCCATCTTGTGCTGTGGCGCTAGGCTGATGGCCATCCTGGGCTGTGGCGCTGAACCGGTGGCCAATTTGGGCATTGGTGCTGGGCTGGCGGCCATCTTGGGCTGTGGCGCTGGAACGGTGGCCAATTTGGGCATTGGCGCTGGGTTAACGGCCATCTTTTGCTGTGGCGCTTGGCTGGTAGCCATCCTGGGCAGTAGTGCTGGACTGGCGGCCATCTTGGGTTGTGGCGCTTGGCTGGTTGCCATCCTGGGCAGTGGTGCTGGGCTGACGACCACCCCGCCGGAAGAGACAGGAGTGGCTGGGGCATCCCACCGAAGCCGATGCTGCAGGTAGCGCACAAATTCCCAGAATATTCCAGTGTCTCTAACTGCGCCATCTCCTCCTGAGACACTGGATCATCCAGCCCGCCATTGAAATTCTTTGAGGGCCACATCGTTGTATCCCATGCCCTCGGCCAGGGACCAGAACACCTGAGCCAGGGCACCCAGTTCATTTCCCTCTTGGCAGAGGGCGGTCAACCTAAGATACTTGGCTCGCCGCTCCGCCATCTTGGCTGGGGAACGGAAAAACGACATACCGCTGGTTCCTAGAATGACGGAGTCCTTCTGTCACGAACGGTGTTACTGGAAACACGGAGAGAGAACCAATTGTAGGTAAGTCATTTATTAAAGGGTTATCCAAAGGGGTAAACAGTCCAGGCAGGGGTCTAAACCAAACATAATCCAAACATGGAAACAAGACAAGAAGACAAGGCAAGGGCAAGACTGATTTGACGGACATGAATAATCATAAGACATTAAACAAGGACTCCGTAACACAGACTCAGACAGACCGGGTATAAATACACAGAAGGTAATAAGGGAACTGGAGACAGGTGGGGACTAATCAATTACTAAACAGGAGGAAGGTGACCAAATAAGGGAACAGGAAGTGATAAAGGAGACAGACACCGTGAGAAAGGAGGACACCTAGTGGAAACCCAGGGAAGACAACCCAGACACTGTGACAATCGTATAGTCCTTTTATGATCTAGTACATTTTGTCTTATCTCCTATTACTTTGTTTAATTTTGTTTGTTTTGTTGCGAAGAACGTTGTTTGAGTTCACCGAGTACTGTACTGTACACACTGTTTATGGTTGAAATGATTTTTAAAATTACTTTGACAAAAGTGCCATTTAGTATGACCCAAACAAAACCTTTATTTTTCTATTTAAATAATTTGATGACCCTACTGCTGATTTAAAAAATACAATACCATTGCTGTCATTCTTGAATACTGAAAATAATAAATATAAAATTAATATTTTTATTATAAATTATCTCTTGTGTTCGGGTCAAAAGGATTTTTTCCCCTGAAAATACTATTTAATGTTATTACACTGGACTGACACCTACTGACTTGGCTCACACATTATGTCTCATTTTTTGCAAAATGTTCATATTTCCTTTATGATTAATGGGGCATTCGAACAACATGACCAAACAATAAATACCAAACCAGTCCTAAATGAAAGCAAACAAGTTGACAAAAAGATAGAATCCAATAATTGATGATAATGTAGCATAATGGGAGATTTTTAAGCAATTTCTGTAGGCTACACATTTTTTTGACCGGCAACACCACAAATGAAAAGTTCAAAATTTCAAAACAAATGTCCTGGTAAAACTTTAAAGAGCACTATTATGATATTAAATATTGATAAACTTATTCACAAAAAAAACGTATAAATACAAAACCAGTATTAATTTAATAAAAACAAGTGACTAAAACATTTTTGTAGACTCTTAATTTTTCAAAGCTACGTGGCATTAGTACATACATTCCACAGTACACTCCCAATACAGGTTAACAAGGTCACAGTGAAACCAAATTTATGCTGATGTCACATCTTGCCCTACAGACTGTGTGTGCAAAAACATTTGACTGTAGCTCCAACAGGACAGGTTTGGTGGGGGGAGTGTGATTTTCACAGCAGTTATACTCCCCCCACAAATATAGGTTAAAAAGGTCACAGTGAAACCAAATTTATAAAATAAAATAAAATGGAACATGAACATGTCACATTAAGAGAGAGCCTCACATGGACAAGCAGAGAACCAGGCAGCCCACCAACAACTAATTGATTTCTCTTTTGCTCCTTCTCCAGCTTGAAGGGACAAATACCTTGTTAAATGTAACAGCAAAGCTACATAAAAAAATTAAGCAAAAGAAGAATGAACTCAGTTAACTCTTGCACGGTTTTGTGTGCTCACTACAAGCACTCTGCTGCGCCTCACAGTGTGAACGCAAAATAGAGTCAATTTTGCATTTTATGGAGCTTAAACGGACACATGCACAGAAAATAATGTCAAAATACTTGTGTTGACCAGTATTCCTGAAAAGAGTCATTATGTATCACATGAACAGAGAGTCTTGAGAGCCTCAATTGTACAAAAAAAGAGCAGCCTCTCAGTAAGTGCACATACACCTGAATGAGTTCTCTTTTGCACATGCAACTGCCTGCTACCCCACAGCTATTTACAGAAACTACTAGATAAACACAGGGTTCATCAGCCTTGCTGATTGTATTTGTCTAGTCTCAAAATGAGTATAAATTTGGTTTCTCTGTCAAGTCAAGTCACCTTTATTTATATAGCGCATTCAACTAAAAAGATTGGGTCAAAGCAACTAAACAGCATTAATTAGGAAAACAGTGTGTCAATAATGCAAAATGACAGTTAAAGGCAGTTCATCATTGAATTCAGTGATGTCATCTCTGTTCAGTTAAATAGTCTCTGTGCATTTATTTGCAATCAAGTCAACGATATCGCTGTAAATGAAGCGTCCCCAACTAAGCAAGACAGAGGCGACAGCGGCAAGTGTGGTGTCGTCTGCCCGTTCTCTGAAGAATCACACTCAGTCAGGGATTTTTCTCTCAGAAGAAAAGACTTTATTTTACAGAAAATAAAGCCGAGAGTCCTTGCAAGGAGATCTCCCGAATGTTATTTGGTATCTCCTTATATACATTATATGGGGCGGTTCCACATAGTCAAACTTTTCCTTATGATTACAATTTTAATACCTCCCTAGAGAGGAGAGGCCCCCTGCTTGATTTATTCTAAACAAAGGCCCTGTATGTATGTCTGACCATATGTTTCTCT
Source organism: Carassius carassius (assembly GCF_963082965.1). NCBI lineage: Eukaryota > Metazoa > Chordata > Actinopteri > Cypriniformes > Cyprinidae > Carassius > Carassius carassius. The sequence continues at coordinate 34,645,861 of NC_081761.1, forward strand.
TCAGTTTTGTACATTCCAGCACGTAGCTTTCTATTACCTATAAGATTATAATGGAGTAATAACTAGCAACTAAAATGGCTAGATTTACATTGATTATATACTTGTTTAATTAAAATCTTACTAATAAAAATCTTCCACATATTCTCCCCTTTGAGACTTAATAAGTCTCACATTTTTCTTATGCAGAGTGCTACTCCATAATCCAGTCATATTAGTTACACTACCTAGTGACTAAATAAGTCACATTGTATTATCACCAGTGACTAGATTATGAAATTCCACTCTGAGGGATTACTGGACCAAACATCTCTCTCCTTTTTTGACGAGGAGGGAGTAAAAGATCCAGTCTCCCTATTTCCTTCTGTAATAGTACACAATGTTATAAGCGTGAGCGTGCAATTGGTTCAGCATTTGCCTGTGGTTATCACAGTTATGTATAAAAGGCATAAAATACATACATTACATCAATAATTGAATATCACAAGATTATAAAAGTTGATCTTCAGCTCAGATACCTTATGTATCGTAGAGAGCCTCCCTGGGCCGAAGTTAAACTGGCACTTGTATCCAGGGAATGGTTCACCTTTAGACATCTTCATCATCCTCGTTAGAGTCAATAGAACTATCGTCAAAAGTTTGCTCATTTAAGTTCAGTTTGTTTAGCTATCCTTCACAATATTCCTCCAGACTCCTTTCTGTGATCCTTTGTTGATTATTAGGGACTTTTATCACTTCCATTTGCTTAACAGTAGCATTGACGATAATTGATCTTAATAAAGGTAATACACAGCAAAATAATAATCCTCCTATTAATATGGCAACTCCTAAAAACATTCCTAGTTTAACGAACCATGCACCCCATGCTCCAAATTTCACATCAATCCAATCCCAAATGTGTTGGTCTCTTCCGGCATTTGCTGTAACTTCATTTCTTAATTTTTTAATTTTTGTCATGACTTCACTGAAAGCTCCTCCAGGGGCGGTGTTATTTGGGATAAATGTACAACATTGATCTCCAAACATAACACAAACTCCTCCCTTGTCTGCCAAGAGCCAATTAAGAGCCTGTCTGTTTTGCCATGTCATTCTACTTGTTGCATGCACTTGGTCGCCTAATAAGGTTAACGCCTCATCAGTATAATTAATGAATCTTTGTTGATTATAATAAATATAATTAATCCACTCTGTATTTTTGTTTGGTGTGATCCACACCAGGATTGACTCAAAACCTCCTTTTATTTCATTTCTTGCCTTAAATTTATTAGGAATTCCTCTTGGCTGTCCAATTGAGTCTAAATATACATTGGGATCTGCCTCATATCCTCTTTTAGTTCTATTGTCTTCCTTGTTCGTGCTCTGTTCTGCTCCCCATTGTGCCATGCTAACTTCTTGAAGTAATCGTACTCTTACACATATACCTTTCCATCCAACTGGTAAAGAAGGCAATAATATTTCACTTCCGCAGATCCAAAAGAAATCTGCTATTACTAATGATTGGTCTTCATAAATCTCTATTGGGGGTAAGGCTATAGTTTGATTTTCACATTTTTCAGGTGCTATCTTACTTCCTTTTGTTGTTCCGAATGCTAAAAGTTCTGGAGCTCTAGCAGGAACTCCTGATTTCCAAGAATTTTTCTTATCTATATACCAAATAATAGCACATCTTCCTTTGAATTTACCCACATCTTGGGTTCCTTTTGGTTTATGGAAACACTCATATTCTTGTTTATAATCTATGCTATACCATTTTGGAATCTCTACTTTTTGTTTTTCAATTTTTATATTTTGACCGATATCTGAATACTGACACCAGGATCCCCAGAGTGGTCTGAAGAAATAATCTGTTAGTTTAGGATTTCCTAAAAATCCTAGGCATTCAGCAATACAATATGGCCTGGTAAAATCTGTTAAATTACAAAAGTTTCTCCCAAATTTCGCACAGTTTCGGTAATCATATGGATTTGGTATGGCTATTACTTTGTTTAACGGAGATTTGGAGCACAGCAAGCAATTTTCTTTTCCTGTTTCTTTAGCTGTAAAGGCTGCCCATTTATACCATTCATTATTTTGGGCTGTATCCCATAATGCATCAATTTGACTAATGTCTTCATCACCTTGAACATCATAATCAATGTCTCTATGAATGTTGATTATCATTGGTTCTGTTGAGTTGATTACATTGTCACTTTTGTTCAAAGGTTGAAAAGTCAATGGAAGGGAAGTCAGGTTGCTTTCTATCGTTTGAGTTTGAGTCTGCATTTTGAGATGCATTAGGCATAGGATGGTCTTCAGACATGTTGTCAGACTTATTCTCTGTCCTCTCCAATTTGTCTGACAGGAGGAAAGAAGCTCTTTGTGTATCTTTTGGTGAGCTCTCGTCAGTTTGCACTTCATCATGTGTCGCTGATTTTTCCTCATTGCTCTCTCCTGCATTGTCTGGTTGACTGTTTTCCTTTCTTTCTGCCTTTCCTGTGGGAACTCTAGTACAGTGGTTTAAATGATACCAGGTTGTGCTTCCTTCCACTTGGACTGCTGTTGGAGTAGCTCTCACCACTGTGTAGGGTCCTTCTCTCCTGGGCTCATTCCATTTTCTCCGGAATACCCTCAGATAAACTTGGTCCCCTGGAACAACTGGACAGGCAGTCTCCGATTCCTCTCTGGGCTCTTTTCTTTTTTCCTGTAAATAGATAGCTTTATGTATGGCAGTTAATTTCTTCATATAAGAACGAAGTTCCATTTGTAATTGTTCTAGAGGCGGTCCTTTATAGGGACCTCTACAATATGGCACAGGCATGGGTCGACCCGTAAGCATTTCATGCGGTGTTAAATGCGTGTTCCTGTTAGTTTGCATGCGATAACTCATTAGTGCGAGCGGTAATGCATCAATCCAATTAAGTTTAGTACTTTCACATATTTTGTTTATTTTGGCTTTGATAACTCCATTAACCCTCTCCACTGACCCTTGTGATTGAGGTCTATAAACGCATCCTAGTCTCTGTTTTATTCTTAATTGTTGCAATACTTGTTTCACAGTTTTTTGTATGAATGCTGACCCATTATCTGAACTTATTTCTGATGGAATTCCAAATCTAGGAATTACCTCTCTTGTTAGAAATTTTATTACCGTTCCTGCTCCTAGATCTGCGGATGGTACTGCCTCCACCCATCTGCTAAACCTGTCTATGATAACCAGCATGTATCTTTTGCCTTGTACACGCTTTATCATATCCACATAATCGCATACAAGATGTTTAAAGGGGCCTTCAGGTGTTGGAATATGACCTATTGGTGTCACTATGCCTTTTCTTACATTGTATTTAGCACATACTTCACATGTGGACAAAAATTCATCCACCATTGCATATAAATAAGGAGACCAATATCCTTGCTGTTTAATTTTTCTTACTACTTCTCCCCTTGCACAATGGTCAAAACCATGTGCATCTGTAATAAGAATATTCAACAGTGAAGTAGGTGCAACAATGTGTCCTTCATGTGTACGCCAGATGTCCTGTGAGTCTTTTTTAGCTCCCCTTTGATGCCACATTGATTGTTCATAGGGGCCTGCTTGTTGTTGAATTCGAATAATGTCATCCAATTGAGGATGAGGTTCGATAAGCACAACAGGTGCTAATACTGCTACCTGACATCCTGAAGCTTTTTTAGCTTCTAAATCTGCTGCATTGTTTCCTTTAATGACATAGTCATTTCCCTTCTTGTGTGCTTGACATTTGATTATTGCTAGTCGTTTTTGTAGCATCATAGCAGAAATCAATTGCCCTATTTGTTCACTATGTTGGATGGGAGTCCCATCACTCTTTTTGAAACCTCTTTGTTTCCACACTGCTCCGAATAGATGACATATACGCTGAATCTGTAAAAATGTTAGCAGTTTGTCCTTTTGCTAACTGATATGCAGTTGTGAGAGCTTTTACTTCTGCTTATTGAGCAGAGCATGGCTGTACACAATGTTGTGATATTACAGATTCATATTCTTTTTTGTTTTTCTTCACTACTGAATATCCTGTATGATTTCCTTCGTGATCCCTAAAGCTAGAACCATCTACGAAGTAAGTAACTTCTGCTTCAGAAATAGGTGTTGATTCAAGATCTGGTCGTAATCTAGTAAATGCCAAGGACTCATTCACACACTCGTGAGGTTCTCCTTCAAAAGCCAAAGGAATTAATTCAGCTGGATTAACTGTCTGGCATCTTTTAATGGTAACATCTGGATATGTGAGTAATGAGGAATAGGCTAGAATTCGAGCTTGTGTCAGAACAAATTTCCCTTGTTCTATTAATTCCACAACTTTGTGATGGGTATATATAGTCACTGGGTACCCCATAGTTATTGTGGATGCTTTTTCATAAGCATAATACACTGCAGTTAAACCTTGTTGGTAACATGGTGGATATCCCTGGGCTACATTGTCTAACTTTGTGCTGTAGTATGCTATAGGCTGTTTTTTCCTTCCACTACAGGTCTTTTGCATCAATACAGCTGATGCATAACCATCAACTCTATTTGCCACATATAGATGAAACATTTTATCATATTCTGCCATTCCCAGGGCAGGGGCCTGTTGTAATTCTTTTTTTATTGCTTCAAATGCTAGTAAGGCATCTGTGTTCCATTTTAATGGATTGCTTAAATGTTGTAATCCTGCTTGTTTCATCATTTCTCTCAAAGGCCCTGTCTTTACTGCATAGTCTTCTATCCAGTCGGCACTAAAGCCAGTCATTCCTAGAAAAGTCATCATTTGTCCTACTGTCTGCGGTAACGGTGTTTTACTTATACCTTCTAACTGAGCTGGAGCTATAGCTCGTGTGCCAAATGCAATTAATCTTCCCAAGTATTCCACTTGAGGCTGGCAATACTGCAATTTGTTTTTAGACACCTTGTGTCCTCCTTGTGCTAATTTTGTCAACACCTTAATTGAATCTTTGTGACATTGTTCTAGTGTGGTAGAACAGATAATTAAATCATCCATGTATTGTAATAGTGTACCGTCTATTACGAGGTCTTCTAAATCAGCCTTAAGAATCTTGTTGAATATATGTGGTGAATGTTTATATCCCTGAGGAATTCTAGAATATGTATATTGTTTATTTCCAAATGTAAATGCAAATAGATATCTACTCTCTTCTGCAAGCGGTACACTGAAGTAGGCAGAGCAAAGATCAATTACAGTAAAGTATTTGGCATCAGGAGGGACATTTGTCAGTAAAGTGTGCGGGTTTGGTACCTCAGCTGGCATATCTTCCGTTATTTCATTTATTGTTCGTAAATCATGAACAAGTCGCCATCTGTTTTTGTCCGATTTGATTACAGGCATAATTGGAGTGTTACAGTAACTAGTAGTTTCTATCAATACTCCTGCCTTCACTAAGCCTTCAATTGTGTCTTTTATTCCTGCTTCAGCATCTGCCCGTAAAGGATATTGTGCTTTTCTAGGTAGACGTGCATTTGGCTTAAGTTGAACTCTTACTGGATTTGCTGATTTTATTAATCCAATATCTGTGTCATGCTGAGACCATAGTTCAGTTGGTACCTGACACTCCATTTCCTTAAATAATTCAGTCTCAGTTGTGTTTATTAACTCAGATGCTGTAGTCATCTGTGTCTCTTTCTTTTGGCTGATAACTACTTCCTGTGGAATTCCCAGCAAACTGGTTGCACACAAAATTTTGATGTAATTTTTGTCAGCTGAATGAAAAATTAATTGGTTTTCTGTTGATTCCCATTTGCTTTGTTCTGCCCTTTTTATCATTGGTCCTAAATCTTTTGCTTCCCAACTTTTTCCTACATATACTGCAATATGCGGGACAGAGTTATTTACATTGAACCATTTTTTGACAACTTCACCTTCTGGTATGTTTAAAGCTGCTCCCTTTTTACCTATGATGATGTACTGGGAGACTATCTCAATCCGCTGTCCTTTTGTTTCTTTTTGCCATTTCTGTTCTATTTTTTCATCGCTTTCTTGATCATACATCATTGTGCAATGAAATTCAGACTTTGATAGCTGTGCTTCAGGTATCTGTGCTTCAATAAACTTTCCCCATTTATTGACTGTCTGTCTCACATCTTGTTCTATCTGTCCTATCCAATAAACATTTGCTTTTGGCTCTGCAACCATCATTTGTGTTTCTGTTCCTATTGCATCAATATATATTCCTTCTGGAGAACACCAAATTTGTAGTCCTAATTTACATAATGCATCTCTTCCTAACAAATTAATAGGAGTTTGATTTGATACCAGAATGGGCATTGTTATACTTTGATATTTTGTTTGTAGACACACTGGAGCTGTTATGGGAATCAATTGCATTTTTCCCGAGAATCCTATCGTCTTTGCAAATTTTCCAGACATGGGGAGATGTGAAGCATATTTCAAATTAATGCAAGTTAGATTTGCGCCCGTATCAATCATCATCGGAGTATCTTTTCCCTCTATTTTAATATGCATAATAGGCTCTTGATCAGCTTTTGTTGATAAAATTGGAAGCTGACTCTCCCCTTTAGGATTCTCTGGGCACCCCTAATAGCCTGGATGTGGACCTCCCCAAGGGTTTACTGGACCCTGCACTGGACCCTGATTAGGCTGTTGCCAGCTCACCTCCCTTCCACCTTGAGGTTGCTGTGACCATTGACGAGTTGGACAGTCAGCTTTATTGTGCCCGGGCTGTCCACAGCCCCAGCACAGACTTGGAGGCATGCTTCTGCCTCTGCCTCTGCCTCTTTGGACTTGCTGTATGGGGTTTTTTCTCCATCCCATCTGTCCTGGCTGTTGAGTATAAACATTTATTATGGGCACAGAGTTCAAGTGTTCATTTGGAGGGACTGCTGTAAGTGGGCTTGACTGAAGAGTTGGTTGTGGAGCAATTACTGGAGGCATTATAGTCATTTGTTCGGCTGCTGCATTGGTTACTGAAGCTTGAATATTTTTCTTATTTTTCTTTGTGAATTCTTCAAGCTGTAATTGAGTTAGTTTACGTTGTAACTCTTTCTCTTGACTTTTGAGTTTTTGTTCATTTTTTCTGTGTTGTTCCACTGCATGAGACACATGGTCGCAAAACTCTTTGTGTGTTTTAGAAGTTAAACCGACCACATCCTCCAGCTTGCTTTTTACTGCTGGCGGCATAGCATCAATCACAGCTTGCCTAAACAATGTTGCCATTAATGGGTCTCCCTCGGGATCCCCCTCAGTTTCTTGTTTCCACCTTTTCAACTGTTTCTGTACATATGTGGTTGGATTCTCTGCATCCCCGATTTCTTCTCCCTTCAGTGATTTAGGATTCAGTCTGATCGGATACTCCGCACGCAATGCCTGCCATACTTCTGGGTGGAATGCATCAAAAACAATCCCATCCATATTATGAGAGTTCACTGCTCTGTTTAGAGTCGTTGTAAGGAGAATTTCATCCATCTATGTCCTTCCAATAATTTTAGCCAGTAGAGCTTTAACATCACCAATGGACAATAGCTTTCCCATTGTTTCCTCCTCAAACATATGAATAAATTTGCCCGCGCCCTCATTTATATCAGGAAGGCGAGTGACAAGCCCCTCAAGATCCTGTGAAGCCCAGGGGACATACTGTCCCTGCTCACCCTTGATTAAAATTGGGAGCTGTGCGGCCAGTGGTCTAAGTGTCCCTTTTTCTCTGCCCTGTTCCCATTTACCGTTATCAAGTAACTCCTCTGCCTGATTCTCATCCTCACTACCATAGAACAACTTACTCTTACCTCTCTCCAACTTATTTACCTCTTGTATCTTTTTCCCTGATTCTCTAATTTTCTCTTCCATTTCTTCTTCCATAGCTTGTACTTGTGCTACAATATCGCTATCTTTCCTCCTCTTTTTTTCTAATCCTTCCTCAAACCAGGTTTTATCTACCTGATTAGCTTTCATTTTACGTGCTTGCCTGTAACAATCAAGATGCAAGCTTTCTGCAATTTCCTTTCTGGGTTGCCTCTGTGTTTTTACAGCTTGTTCCTCTCTATCATCCATCTCTATCTGCCCTTCTAACTCTAGTTCTCCTGTTACTTCCACTGTTCCCTTGAGTATTGGGAACTCTCCTTGTACTGGCAAATAGGGGGGAGGCTCTGAAAATAACTTTTCTTTTCTCATGTTATCTTTCTCTGCCCCCTTCAGCCTGTTTTAGACTCTTCAACATATCCTCACCTTCTTTTTTAAACAGGGCAATTACTTCTTTCTCTTTTTCCCTCTTTGTTTCTCTTTTTTCTCTTTTCATATTGATGCTTTTAGTTTTATAGTTTTTTATCAGAGTTTCCATTTCCCCACAGAATGCCACATCAAATGTCCCTTCCTTTGGCCATTTTGTCGTCATATTTTTTGTTCTCTTCTGCCATTTTTTTTGAGATTTTGTTTATTTGCTCTTTACACAGTGGATATTTTAATCCAATTATTTCCACTGGTGTGGCTGCCATATCTTTATTTATATTATTACCATCAAAAATCTACTTTTTAGTTTTATATAGTAACTTGGTTACAATCTTTTCTTTTCCTTTCACTTAATTTAACTATTTTTTCTTTACCAATTTCACCCTACTTTTTATTCTTTACTATGTGTCATACCTCTTTGAATTTAGTTTTTTATTTTGTCTCATGCATTTACACTTTTTTATATTATTTGACTGTCTATTTTATTATCACTTTTTAGATAACAATTTCTAACCATAATTCTTTATTTTTTACTTCTCTTTCCTTTTTTGTCCACCCCTGTAATACAACTTTAATGTAGACACTTCATCCCTTGCTCCCACTCCCGCTGCACTGGGCTCAGAGAATTTTCTCCCCTTTCACACAAACATCCAAAATACAAAAACCTATTCTAGATCTTGATTCAAACTTTATTGATACTATTTTCCTAAACTCATTCACACTTTCTACACTCTTTATCGAGCCAGAGTGCTTATTCTTGCATATTCTTTTTCCCTTTATCTAAGGGATAATCAGTCATTAATTGTCCTTTTATTATCAAGGCTCATCATACATTCATCCCTCTCAAGTGGATCTGGGTTGAGTCCAATTCTGCCGGGTCACACCGAAGTGACGGTCCAGGAACGGTGCTCAACCCTTACCCACCCAATACGGAATTTATTTGTTCATACATTCATCATCGTTCACACATTCATTCGTCCGGACACAGTTACATCCACACAACAAAACACCGCTCTCCCTAGAGCATCCTTAAGGGCCCACCCGTTCAGACCTTTGAGACTTTTCACTTTATACTTTCTCAAAGCGGTATCCGTGGGGCTTTTCCTCGCGAATCCTTAACTAATCTGCTTCTCCGTTTATTACTGTCCTTCCTAGGCCCAGTTCTCCAATAAACACAGACCACTGCATACAATGTCTTTCTGCCTACACCATTTTTGTTTTAAATTAAGGTTACCTTCCAAGGCTTTCCTATTAATAAACCAAATATGTGCATGCAGTTATTTCTTCTGGAGTAAAACCCCCTTTTTTTTATTTAGATATCCTATTATTTTCTAAATTTGGAAGAGCAGATTTTAAATGTCCTTACCACTCAGAACTGACCTCAACCAACACAAACGAATTTTATAAGCAAAAATGCTTACCGTATTTTATGGTAGCCACCCGGTTGTGTTGATCATCGGTCAGCTCAAAAGCGGCTGTCCACTCTGCTGCTCTTTTCCAGTCCCATCTGGGGTGCCAAATCTGTGGTGTCGTCTGCCCGTTCTCTGAAGAATCACACTCAGTCAGGGATTTTTCTCTCAGAAGAAAAGACTTTATTTTACAGAAAATAAAGCCGAGAGTCCTTGCAAGGAGATCTCCCGAATGTTATTTGGTATCTCCTTATATACATTATATGGGGCGGTTCCACATAGTCAAACTTTTCCTTATGATTACAATTTTAATACCTCCCTAGAGAGGAGAGGCCCCCTGCTTGATTTATTCTAAACAAAGGCCCTGTATGTATGTCTGACCATATGTTTCTCTTCAGTTTTGTACATTCCAGCACGTAGCTTTCTATTACCTATAAGATTATAATGGAGTAATAACTAGCAACTAAAATGGCTAGATTTACATTGATTATATACTTGTTTAATTAAAATCTTACTAATAAAAATCTTCCACACAAGGAACCACAACTCCATCGGTGACAGAATGGAGAAAAAACCTTGGGAGAAACCAGGCTCAGTCGGGGGGCCAGTTCTCCTCTGACCAGACGAAACCAGTAGGTCAATTCCAGGCTGCAGCAAAGTCAGAAGAATCATCAATATCAGGTGCAATATTAGTGCTGTGAAAATTACACTCCCCCCATTAAGCCTGTCCTGTTGAAGCTACAGTCAAGTGTTTTTGCACAGTCTGTAGGGCAAGATGTGACATCAGCATAAATTTGGTTTCACTGTGACCTTTTTAACCTGTATTAGTGGGGGGGGGAGTATAATTTCCACAGGTGCAATATTAGTGCTGTGAAAATCACACTCCCCCCACCAAACCTGTCCTGTTGGAGCTACAGTCAAATGTTTTTGCACACACAGTCTGTAGGTCAAGATGTGACATCAGCATAAATTTGGTTTCACTGTGACCTTTTTAATCTATATTAGTGGGGGGAGTATAATTTCCACAGGTGCAATATTAGTGCTGTGAAAATCACACTCCCCCCATTAAACCTTTCCTGTTGGAGCTACAGTCAAATGTTTTTGCACACACAGTCTGTAGGGCAAGATGCAAAGGCACTGTCAAATAATAAATACTGATCGTACAATAAATATTGCGTGATAATAATAATACCTTAGATATTATTATTAATAATACATATTATTTTACGAGAACTAAATTCTAACTAAATTCATCCTAGTTTAACAAACTAAATGTGATTAAATATCAGTTTAAATGAAAAGCAGGTTTTATAGGAAGAGCATTGCGAGATGATAAAGTTGGTGCAGTTAATAATTTAAGTGTAAAACTTGCACTTTTACTTTGGAAATTGCGGTTTAATTCCGTTGACGACCTTCTCCAGTCGGCATGGTTGCATCCGTTAGCTGCTTGTTAATCAGACAACGTTTCTATGTTCGTTCTTGGTGCCAACTGCAAAAAACGATCAATAAAAGGCTTATAATAAACCGCTGAAGGTTTAACTGCAAGCGCTGCGTTCAAATGTGTGACGCGCGTGCACGCGAAGGGGAGTGCGATTTGTCCGGGGAGTCAGATTTCGGTACAACAACGGAAACGCAGCCCAGGTTAGAGTCCTGCACGGGTTCGACGGGTGACCCGCAAATTTGGCTGAAACGGGTGAAAAATATCCAACTGTGTCGGATACGGGTGCGGGTCGGGTCGGACACAGGGGAAACACGGGTCTAAACATGGGTTCAAAACCGTCACGTGCAAACGTAAAAAAAGAGCCTACGTTCCACTTTAAAAAAATCACAACCGCGCGAACGGCTGCATGAGTCATTAGTTAACAGACGTAACATATCAGCCAGCTGTTTTTTTTTTCGTTGTTTTTGTTTTTGTTTTACGTTTATATATATATATATATATATATATATATATATATATATATATATATATATATATATATATAAACAGAATCTGAATTAAAATGTGTTTGATTTAAGCCTATTTCAAAATTTGTGTCATAAAATTATATCGGCATACAGCTCAACTAACGCGATCGTTATAAAGGTGTTTAAACAACAATACACTTCCACTTGCATGCATTTGACAATCGGAATATCAGATATTTAATTCCATAACTAACACATTTGTGAATATGGGCCTATACCTAGGCTATCCAGGGTTGTTGCTGTTTTTTTAATTGCATCTGAAAATGACTTTGTGCAGCTCATTCACATGCGCGCTCTGGCGCAGATCCGCCTCTCGCGATGCTCAGCTATGAACGCTTTAAAAATCCGACTGATTATACATTCATAAATCAGTCAATTTTGTATTTTATTATGAGATATTTTAGTCTAATGTGATCAGTGACTCAAGCACTGATGGACCAAAGAGCACGTATTTCGACATTTGCTTTAAAAACGTGAATTATAAATTCTCAGAAAAGGCCTTTAATACCAATATATTGAAACGTCTGTTTATATACTCCATTAATAAAGGAGTCCAGCCATTGGAAAAATATCAGTCCACATGCGTTTTATATTTAATATGAGGGAAATAGACATGCATGCAAGCCTGACACAAAACAATATTTAACTTTTAGGTAGCAAAATATTTTTTAGTAATTCTGTAAATTACACTAAGGTTATTACATTGTCTGTTTTTTTACATTGTATATTTGCTTCTTATTTATTAAATACGGACAATTGATTGATAAAACATTGATCAAAATTCAGATAAAATGTATAAAAATACGAATATCTTTTAAAAAGAGTTTTCCATAAATAACTTCTGTATGACCTGGCAATAAAATTAGACAAAAGTGTGTCTAATGTGATTGGCTTAACTGATTTGATTTCGGGTGCGGGTCGGGTGTCGGTTCTATTTTAAGCGGGTCGGGTCGGGTGCGGATTTTAATCAGTGCTGCTGTCGGAAAACGGGTCGGATGCGGTTTTAAGCACTGCGGGTACGGGCGGATGCGGATTTACAAAATCGGACGGACCCGTGCAGCTCTCTGGCCCAGGTATGATGCGTTTCATGCATGAGATTCCAAAGCGCTCTTCTTCGGTCAGAACCATGGAGAGCGATCGCGGATAGGTCTGTCCTATTCACCGAAACTTTTAACAATGCAACAAAATATTTAAAGAGCATCAAGCTATTTAACATCTATATTATGTATATGCACAGATAATATAACAGTGAGTAGGCTATATTAGTCAATATTTTTATTAGGTTAAGCAGTGATTGGATAACATTTTTTAATTTTTTTTATTTAACATTTTTAATTTAAGGCCCACCCACAATTGCTCTGGCCCATCCAAAACTGAAATCCTGGCGCCGTGCCTGGGCCACACTGAGCCGTGCGTAACGCCCACAGACGTAAAGTGAATGAGACAGAGGCTGTCCTGTACTGTCTGAAATGGTTAACTCTGTGGCCATGCATGTGAAAAACAGATTTAACTAATCATAAAGTCAATAAGGATACATAACACAGGCCTCACTAAAACAAAATAAATTATTATTTTAAAAGATTGACTCAAAAGAATCATTTGTTCACGAATCGGATCATGAACTTCTATTACCGAGTCAAAGATGATCTATTATTGAACAAATAAATCTCAAATCTCAAATCTCTTATTATCTCAAATAAATAAAGACTTCAAGTTCATCTGTAAAGCACATAACTGCATGCAAAAGTGTGAGTTCTAGGAGAATATTTGTGTAGTGGTGAGCATGAATCGCTCATTAGGAATCGCTAAATGAACAGCTGCTGCACGCAGGTTTTTTATTTTTTTTTCAAAGAAGGATCAGTTACCCTATTGATTAAAATCCCCAAACTGTATAATTAAATATTAAATTAATAAATGACATCAAAACAGGGGCGGATGCGTTATGATGTGGTGGGCTTCTGTGGGCCAGAAAGTCCAGGGCCACTTTTTGGCCCCAGTCCGCCCCTGCTGTCTGGAATGCCAGATCCTGTGGGAGGAGATGTAAGAGGATTAGTGAAAGGTAGGTGCAATGCGTTCATGTCCTTAGACATTACTGGATCCCTCTCTGCTGTCATAAACTAACCACCCAAGTCATCCAGCACCTAGGGGCAGAGGCCGTCCTCGTATCTTTCGGTCAACTGAAACCATCCATGGAGTGGGGGGAGGGGGGTATTGTAACAGAGTCACCATCAATGGCAGATAATCCAGCTCCACCCATTTATTCACAATCCCCTGAGTACTGATTCATTGCACCTGTTCACCCTCATAAACACACAGCATTTAAGCCACCACTCTGCACTTTCACATTGTCTGGTATTGTTGTTCACTAAGTGTCAACTTGCCCGGCTCCTTACCTTGGATACTTACCTGCCTTTATCATTATCCCTCTTCAAGCTACACCTCTATACCTACTCCATCTGTGGCAGTACACCAGCAACCTACAAAGGGAATCCCAGTTATCTCAGCTATGTTGCCATTATATCAAGATCACCAACTTACCATCTTCTTCCCTTGCTTACTTAATGTACCTCAGTTATTTAAATAAACCTTGGATTGCACCTGTGTTATCTCTGGTTTTGCTTACAATATGCATAATGTAAAGCATGTTGGTATAACTGTGGTTTTACTTTGAAACCCTTTATTATATAAAATCATGAAGATAAGTTATAATCCCTGTTATACATTTTGTTCAGTGTGCAATTCTTGATTTGCTGTGTGATATTGGTATAACAAATATTGTAGTTGATTCTGATAATTGTAAAGGACTGATAAGATAGTAATTGTGTTGAAATTAGCAAATAACAATACATTTTAAAATTATTTCATTGAGATTCCCAGCTGTGCAGGGTGTGAATTAGTCATTGTTATCATGTCTCTTTACAGAAGCCATATTTTGAATCTATAGGGCTAATCTTTGTTAAAAGGGGTTCTTGCTAAGTATTTCTACCTAGCAAAGGGACAATGGCTTGAGAAAGAAAGGTGAAGATCCCTGATAAATAGTTGGAAAATTGTACAATGTTTAAAACTAGTCAATAGTTCTGAAGCAAAGTTGGTGGTTTCACTCAAATTTGGAATGTTAGGTTTTATTGTGAAGTGGTTCACCACCTTAAAAGTTTGAGAACCACTGAACTAGAATATATTAAAATTATTGCAAGAGAAGAGGATTGAGTACAAACTCAAAACAATGTCAGTAATTAAATCTAGGTTCAAGTCATCTCAAATACCCCCCCCCCCCCCCCCCAAAAAAAAAAACTTGTAACTTCAACTTCTTTCCAGAATATCCCTCTCACATCAATTCAGCATTATTGGCCTCTACATGAAGCACCCTTGATACCTGCTTACAGCAGAGGCTATACAGGTATATAATGACTTAAGTGCCAAATATCGTTAAAGATCAGATACAAATGTTCACTCATTTGTGAACAAAAAATAAAATAAACAATAATAAAACATTCTCAAATGCAAAATGTGCTTCACTTACCAAGATGGTATCTGCATTGGTTTGTTATGAGATAAAAACTGATTAAACTTGTTTCTTCTCTGTTAACAGAAATTCAGGATCTAGATAGATAAAGCACTTCACTGTAACAACAAACTCATTGAGTATAATTCATTAAGTATATATTCATTAATCATTCATTTGTAACAAATTCTTACTTATAATTTTGTCCTGTGTGTCATTAGAGATTCTCAGCATTCAGGATTCCCAGACTCCAGTAACAAGATGTGACTGAGGATGACAGTGATATCAGTGGATTGGAATGATATTTTATTAACAGAACAATTCACAATGAAGAATAGTGCAAACAGTAGAGCATGGTTTGAGCATGCTTGCAAAGGTTGTATAAATGTAAATAAATGCAGATTTAATAAAAGCTTTTAATCACAATTGGCCCAAATTTGGTATAAAATTATATGTTAAGTACATTTAAATTAGTTAAATTGCCAGGAAACTTATCAAATAAATTATAATTTTGTACAAATTCTCAAATGTGTGGCAACTCTTTTTTTGTTTCTTTTTTTTTTTTTTTAAATATGCATTCTCTTTGATATTGAGCTTTGAAATATTTACCTTCAATATTTGACCAGTGTTTATGATAATATTTTTTGTGACAATAATAATTTTTAATTTCTGTAAGGAATGGAAAATGTATAGTTACTGATTAGCTGCAATAAGCTGCAATGAAGGATGTGTTCCACTTTGTTTTTTCATGCCCCTCCCTCACAGACTTCCTCCTTGTTGACTCAGATGTACAGTATATATATAAAACACTGGTCCTGAAAAATAAGGAACATAACTAGTAAGCTTTGATACACAGCAGACCAGAATGTGAGTTATTCATTGTTGTCAAGTATCTTTCCAGCCTGTTCAATGTCAGGCCAAAGTCCAGCATAAAAGTCTTTTGATTTATGACAATAACTGAGTGGTTATTATTAAGGAAGCAATAGTACTGCAAAAAAAGATCAAATCCCAGATATGAACTTATATCATCCTACAGGGGTTGGTTTTACTATAATCAGCAGTTGACTGTTCAGTATTCATCTTATGACCTCACCAATTTATGAATAAATTAAGTTAAATATTGATTAAATAATTCCTTTATGTGACAAGAAAGAGAGCACAGAGGAATATGAAAAACATAAAGCACAGCGTATGAAGTCAGTTACCAGACAACACCAAATATGCAGCTCATTGGTAATTTGACATTAAAATGTTGCAACTGTCCAATCAGAATGAAGTATTCTGGAAGGCTGTATACTGATAAAAAAGAATAGAAGTGACTAAAACCATTGCATGGGAAGAAATGACAAAATTTGATAAAGTAAAGGTTGATATCAAAGGTTCAAATTTTAGATATCCTCAAATAAACTTGTAACATCAACTTCTTTCCAGAAAATCCCTCCCACATCATTCCTGCATTATTGGACTTTATGAAGCACCTTTGATACCTGCTTACAGCAGATACCATATCTGTTTATGACATACAATAAAGAACAGCTCAGAGAGAGATGTTACACAAGAAATAGTCGTTCTCTTCACTGCCAGGCTTCATAATACAAGCTGTGCTGACAGCGCATTACAGAAAAGATGGCCTCATTTTCAATTTCTTTATATTCTCTATTTATTTTAGCGTTTCTGCATCTCCATAGCGTACTGAGTGATACTGGTAAGTCAAATTTCTGTCTGTCTAATAAAGTAAAATGCTTGTCAAGATTTAACAGGAAGTAATGTGACTTAATATTTGTAAAATAGTTATATTTCAAAGTGATAAAATATTTTATTCCATGAGTTTTAAACAAGTCATATTCAATATACGACCAGATACTGTTGATTCGATTTAGAATGACAACTGAAGCTCGTCACCAGCAAAAACACTGAAAATAAAAATGATGGCCAATTTTAAAACTGCCTGTTTAAATAGTTTTTATGTTTTGTGTGATTAAATGTTGTTTGTCATATTGAATGTAGGCTTTCAGCCGTCTGTTAAGTCTTTAAGCCAATCACAGATAAACTGTGCGACTGGAACTAATGTCAATGTAGGGAGCGTCCAGGAGGGATATGAAGGTGAGATATGCTAACATATTGTTTACAATATTACATTTGTCTTTTCACTTTTGCAAGAAAACTTTTGTGTTGTTATAATTATTAGTAGTATTATAGATTTATACTACTCTGAAATGTTTATATTAAAATATTTCAAAATATATTTGATCATATATAATATATGATCAAATATATTTTGAATATATTGAATATATACAAGTGCTGTTGCTTTTAAGCATTGCAAGAGTAATACAAGAACAATCAAAATGATTCTGATTGTGTGTTAGAATACATATTTAAATGTGTATTTAATCTGGTTTAAAGGTGAAGTAGAGACTCTCACTAATATCGGACCTAATGATCGTCTGGTGCTGGAGTCATATCTCTTTCCTGTTGGTTTGGAGTTTGTGGAGCTGATTTATTCTGAAGGAGATTCAACCGCTTCTGTACGAACCAGAAAACCACTGGATGCTGATAAACTAAAGGAGGTTTGTTCCAGCTTTACTGATTCATTGAGTTAGTAGAGTGTCAGATAGTCTCTGTTTTAACTAAGCTTTCTTTACCAATTCTGACAAAGCTGATAAAATTGCATCATTATTTTTTTTTCACTCTTTGTATGTTTATTTCTTCTAGTTTGGAGAGAAATTATATTATTCAGTCACCTGCTTGAACACAGGGGTATGTTTATTTATTTAAACCATACCATCATAAAATAATTCAAAGCATTATAGAAATAAAGATCCAGCACAAAAACTTTGACTATGAAGTCTTCATTATTCATTTCAGCTAAAAAACATCCGGACGGTAGACATTCTGGACATCAATGACAACCCTCCGATCTTCCAGAGCAAATCATACAGCGACACAGTGTCAGAGGTGTGTTTAATGTCACGTCTCCATACAGCTGTAGTGTGTTTGGTCACTGAGTGATCTCACATCTCTTAGTAAACCCTGTTTTTTGCTCCAGACGACGACTGTGGATTCAGATGTGCTCAGGGTGAGGGCTGACGATGCAGATGTGTCTCCAGAAAACAACAGAATTACATATTCTATACTGGTGAGCCATGAACAACTCTCATGAATTTGATACAATAAGCTGCACTGTGCAACCGCTATGTAAGCTCAACTTGTGTCCATATCCTCATTTTAATTGGTCACTTCCACTCTATTAACAGCCTCCAGTACCAGATGAGTTTGAAGTGAGAGGTGATGGTAACATCAGGTTGAAACAACGTCTGAACTACAACAATGCTCAACAGTACATCTTCACTGTGAAAGCTGAAGTAAAAACAAAACCAATGACAACCTATGCATCCATCTTACTTTGATTACTAAACTTCAAAGTGCTTCTCTAGTAGTCTATTCTTTGAAGAAATAGTCCACACAAAAAGGAAACTCATTTATGGAACCCAAAATGTTTAGCAGAATGTCCAAGCTGCTTTTTTCCATATAAAACAGTAACACAACACAATGTGTCTTTGCAGGATAAGGAAGGACTCAGTGACACAACAACAGTTACAATAACGGTTGAAGATTTTGACAATCTAAACCCTTATTTTGATCACAGTCTCTATAAAGCATCTATTGAGGAAAACCAGGTAAACAATGAGGAGAGAAGACCAATTCTTAAAACACCTCTGAGCACACAAAATAAACCCTCTTTTCTGTTCATTTCCAGGCAGGACAATTGTCAGACGTCACTCCTGAGGAAATAAAAGCTCAAGATGGTGACACAGGCATCAACGAGCCAGTCGTTTACAGCATAACAGCAGGTACTGTTAACAGAAGATTTACAACACATAAGACTCATTTTGAGTCTGATAATATGGAGGGATATAAAAATCAACCAAACAACAGTCAAACACTGTAAAAAGCAATTGATAAAACAAGTACTTTACACCCCTAATAATATACTTACATTTGAATATTCTTAATTAAGTTTCTGGTAATAAAGTGCACATACCCACATTCTTGTTCCAGTCTTTCCAAATGAATATCAGAGCAACTTTGAAATTGATCGAAACAGTGGCGTCATCTCTGTGACGACAGCTTTAGACAGAGAGGAAATTGACCAGATAACAGTTAACATACAGGTATAAGACGTTTCTAAAGACATTCATTTAAAACGTTGATGTTATGAATCTGAAGAGATTTCAGTATTTTGATTCTTCATGTTTTCTCATCAATGTTTCATTGTAAAAACAGGCAGCTCAGCAGGATGATGTCAGTAAAACAGCAAACGCTGTGGTGTCTGTCACCATTAAGGACATGGATGACAACCTGCCCAAATTTGACCAGGATCAATACACAGAGTCTATTCTGGAAAATTCACCACAGGACCAGTTTGTGCTTCAGACTAGAGTCACTGATCTAGACCTGGTACTGTTCCTGAAAACCTTGCTGTCTGTTTGTACAAATAAAATAAAAACTGAGAAAATAATTTACCAAGTGACCTCTTTCATCCCAGGGAGGATTTGTGGGAACAATCCGGATTATTCCAGAGACTGTCCCTTTTTCAATCAGCCCTGATGGAATAATTCGGGTGAAAAGCTCAGGGGACCTAGACAGAGAAACCACAGCTAGCTTCAGTTTTCAAGTAATAATAAGGCTCATTTTATCATTAAATATAAATATGAATATTGTGCAATGAAAAATTATGAGACACCAATTTTGTTTTCAAAATCTAAAGGTTGAAGCACAAGAAAACCCTCCTTCTAGCAGCAAAGCAACAGCAGATGTGACCATTACCTTGCTGGATGAGAATGACAACAGTCCACAGTTTACAACTTCCTCGTATGAGGGCAAAGTTTTCAGCAACCAGACTGTTGGAATGCAGGTTGTCAAGGTGATGAATCATTGATTTGTCGAGTCATTTAAATGTTTCCCAGCACAATCAGTATTTTAGTACATTTTCAGAGATTGTGGAACCATAATGTCATTATAAGATAACTACTTTTCCATAAACGGTGGAAAGAAGTTGTATACTAACTAAACATACATACATTTTCATGTTAGGTCGAGGCAGCAGACCTGGATGAAGGTCCAAACGGGGAAATCAGCTACTCCATTGAGTTTGGAAATGAGAGAGGTCATTTTGAAATTAATGAGAATAATGGGGAGATTACACTAATTAACCAAATTGACCTGGTGGACAATACAATCCTTGAGTTTGCACTCTATGTGACTGCAAAAGATGGTAAGTTTTCAGATCTAAGTATTTTGGCAGACATTTGATGTAGGCCAATATGGCTGTGGAAACTTTACTTTTGGCTTAAAAACCACTGCACTTTCTTTTCATACTATTAGGGGGTGCTATAAGCAGATCAACTGCTGCAATTGTGAATGTCAAGGCACCTGGAGAGTCTCATCCTCAGTTCCTTCGTGACACCTACCAGGGACAAGTAGATGAGGATCAGGAAGACGCAGATATTGTGAAGGTCCTTACAGCACAAACAATTATCTTATAAGAGCTTATTTTCCAAGGCACTGTCTCTGTAACTGATATAAAAGCCTTTGATGATGATAATAGTCTGCTGAATTAAAAAAAAAACGAAGATATTTTCACTAGACTTGGTACACTTATGTATGGGCTCTCAGTCTGAGGACACATGCAATAAACGGTAGAGCTTGGCCACTTGGTGGTGCTATAACAGGAAAAAATATAAAATAATCTGTAAAGCCTCTATTTTCCACTGAGCGGTACGGTACGGTACAAGTACAGTACGATTCGGGATGGTTGGCCCTTATCTGGCTTGCATTTCCACCAACCGTAGCTTTACTTGATAAGTGTGGTCTATGCTGGAAAGTAACGATTGACGTCATTTTCGAGCGAAGAAGAAAGCATGACATTGTCTTGTTTGTATGTGTGTGAAAATATTACATTTTAAAATATACAGTTATATTTTTGTGTTTGCACACTCCGATGTCTACAAGCCCCACCACACACATGAGCAGCATCTCAGAACTAATGAAGGAGATGCTTCATTCCCCTTGTGTGCAGTTTGCTATTTTGGTACTATTCACAACTTCTGACAAGGAAAACCAAATAATTGCATACCGTACTGCACTGTACTGAACCATACTGCTCAGTGGAAACGAGGCTTTAAAATCAATTCATTAGTCCAATCCACTTTAACCTACTGACATAAAAGGACCATCAAAGTAGTCCATACGGCTTATGCACTATATTCCAAGACTTCTAAAGTTATTCAACTGCATTGTGTGAGGAACGTACTGAAGAATCGTTATCTACTGAAAATCAGAAGACTTGGAATAAAGCATGCATTTCTTTAAATGTTAATCAATTTTGAGTTCTCACATACAGTAATAAAGACAGTGGAAATCTTGTAAATAGTCTAACCATGGAACAATATGGACTCTCTCATTTATAGGTTGACTTCCTGTCCCTTGAACCTATAGTTCCTGTCATCTTAAAGGTTGAGAGTGACGCTGACAAGTTCTCCATAAACCAGGATACAGGTGTTCTCTCGACCAAAGTCAAACTAGACTTTGAGGAGAAGAGCAGCTACACTGTGCAGGTGTCGATATCGGATGGTACTAACCGGGATGAGACATCAGTCTTGGTTGAGGTGCTGGACATCAATGACAATAGTCCAGTGTTTGAAAGTCACCCTGCTACTGTCCCAGTACCAGAAGATCACAAGGTGGGAGATGAAGTGACGTCCGTAAACGCCACGGATGCAGATTCAGGGTTTAATGGTGAAGTGCGATACACTCTCCTAGGAGGTGCTGGGAGATTTAGTGTTGACCAAGAAACAGGAGTGATAACCCTAGCAGCTCCCCTTGACAGGGAGACCCAAGATGAGTACAGCTTAGTGATCACTGCCCAAGATCAGGGTCGCCCGTCACGTTCAGCTACCACCACTATGGACATCTCTGTGACTGACATCAACGACAATGCTCCCATATTTCCTGAACAACAGTATGAGACCGCAGTGTCCGAGCATGCTGAAGTAGGAACAAATGTCATAGACCTCATGGCAACAGACAAAGATGACGGTGAAAATGCTATCGTGACTTATCACATTGTCAAACAGGAGCCTTCTTCAACACCACTCATCTTTACCATTGATGAAGAGTCTGGCTCCATAAGCCTAGCTGGAAAACTGGATTATGGCAAAGTAAAGAGTTACACTCTAGAGGTGGAGGGACGAGATGGAGGAAACCCTGTTCTCACTGGCAGTGTTTCTGTAACAGTGTGGGTTGAGGACGTAAATGATAAAGCTCCTGTGTTCAGAAAGGACCAGTATGACGTGTCCGTCTATGAAAACCTTGCAGGTGGAACTGCTCTGGTGTATTTGGAGGTTTCAGATGAGGATGAGGTAAGAAAAGTAGATGCTAGAACGGCATTGGTTGTTGTACAAACTTATAGTATTCTGACAAAATTTAGTAACTGCCTAGCAATGCCTCTAGCAACCACCCAGAAAACCTAATCTAATCTGCTCTAAACATGAGCAACCATATAGCAACGCACTATATACATCCTGTTAAGCAGTTTCAGATGCTCTGAGTGGTTTCTGAGACTCGTCATTCTTGCAGCTGCATAGAAACCACTCAGAGCATCTTTGGACCTTCTCAGCAACACTCAACTTTCACCCAGAACAAACCTCAGCCTGACACAATCCAATCCCTTTAGAGCACAATTTCTTCTGAGGTGGGCCTGAGTCAATATGCTTTTCAGGAGGCCCAGAAACCAGAGCAGTGCCCCTGATCACCCCTAACAAAAATTCCCTACTGACTACTCAGAAAAGTTTAGTCATGCAAGTATACAAGGCATACTGTATGTAACATTTCAAACTACAATTTAAACTACAAAAGACCTGAACAACTTTCAAACTCTCCAAGTTTGTTTTGTCTGATTTACATTCTCTTGTTTCCTTTCCGATCAGGGTGGGTTCTCTAAAGGTATCTTTATCATGGACAGTGATACCTTTGCTATCACTGATCAAGGAGTAATATCACTCAGGAGCGATGCCACCTTGGATAGAGAAACTATAGACAATTACATCATAGAGGTACAAAAATATCCCGAAACTATTTAAAACATGTCCAGGATGTCTATTCATTCTAAATGGGATGCTTGCATTGTCTTCTTTAGGTAATAGCTGTAGACCAGCCTGATGATGGTTTAAGCTCCACAGCTCAGGTCAACATCACTGTTCTGGACGTCAACGACAACAACCCACAATTCCTTCCTCTCCCAGAGCGCATTGAGATTCAGGAAGGTGTGTACACTCCCTCATCACCTGGAGAGGTGTGCGTGATATCAGCCACAGACTCCGACATTGGAGAAAACGAACGTGTCACCATGACGGTTACCTCTCACAGCAATATCTTCAGCATCAAAGATGTGAGGACCTAAACCTATGACAGTGCATTTTCAGATGTTCAGGTTTTATTTATTGTTATTATTTATATCCTTTTTCCTTTTAGGATGGGACTCTACTAGCCAATGAGGAGCTGGATCGAGAGACACAAGATGTGTATGATGTGGTTATTGTTGCTGTGGATCATGGGATACCACAGGGACATGTAATTTCCTTTCCTTTGTACAATTAGCATGATCTTACAGCATACTTCAGTGCAGTTTTATTATTTTACCTAGTGGTACTTTCTAGTCACAATAACTTTGATCTGATCATCAGATTTTCTAGAAGACGAAGCGTGTTTTTTTTTGTTTTTTTTTTAACTGTCCGCCATGATACAAGACAGGCTTGAAGGATAAACTAGTTGCTTAATTTTCCAGAGTTCATGAAAATCTAATCTTTGAAACACTTCCCTTGAGTTTTGTTTGAGGCACTTTGTAGCACGCAACTTCAAAAACACAGACTAGGGGTAGCAATCTGCCTCTGCCTTCCTAGACTTTAGTTCCAGCCTTGTTCCAACAAACGTTGTTTTCAAGTAATCACTAGTACCTCGATTAGCTGGTTCAAGTGTGCTTGATTAGGGTTGAAGCAGTCCTCCAGAAACATGGTTGGCTACTTCTGCTATAAATTTACATCAAATTTGATACTTTTCTATCTCTAAATGACATGTAAAGCAAACTACAGGTAGAAATTTTATGTTGCACAGATGATCAACCAGTTTAAGCTGCTATCATTTAAGACATTGCACTGTGAATCCAACTTTGTTTCAATATTCAAACTTCTATATTTTACTAATTGCAATCCTTAAGTTTGATATTAGACATTGCAAATATGAGCTTTTGGCCTGTACTAAAAAGGAGTTGCTTGTGTTTATTTTCTGCAGAACCTCACCATATTGAGGGTCAGTATCACAGACGTCAATGACAATGCTCCAGTCTTCAGCTCTGACACCTACAGCAGAAGCATTCTGATTAAAGACGCCAAGGTTGGAAAGTTGCTGCTGACAGTCTCTGCCACGGATAAAGATGCAGGGTCCAATGCAAATATTAGCTACAGGTACAGCTCAAGACTTTCATACCTTACCTACATGACATCATTTTAATACAGAGGCATGAAATTGTTGTCTTCTGTAGTTTCTCTGAAGACTCTTCCATGGTCGCACTGGACGCTGAAACAGGAGACATCACTTTGACCTCTGACCTTAGCGAGGTCACAGAAGACACACTGCTAAACCTGACTGCTATAGCGACAGATCATGGAACACCAGCACAATCTGATGAAGGTTTGGGTCTGATTTGCATAATTCCTCTAAATATTACATTTAGTCAATTAGCAGACACTTTTATCCAACAAAAGAGCAATGATACGCAAATGCTATAAGGCAAGGCAAGGCAAGGCACTTTTATTCATAGAGCACATTTCAAACAGCCACTGCTGATCAAAGTGCTGTACAATCAGTTTAGACAATATAAAATATATAAATACGTCAGCAGACACAATCACATCATAACCCATCATAAAAGGACATCATAAAATTACAAGAGAAAAAAATAAGTCTTTAGTGAAGATTTAAAACTATCAACAGTGGAAGACAACCTTAGGTGTTGTTAGGAGCAGCAACAGAAAAGGCACGATCACCTTTTAATTTCAGTCTAGACTGTGGCACAGTGAGTATCAACTTGTTTGAGGACCTTAAGGATCTAGAACATTTCCGGTGGAGAAGGTCTGTAATATATTGAGGAGCTTGGCCATTTAACCCCTTAAACACATACAACAATACCTTGAACTTGACACGGTATTCAACCGGCAACCAGTGAAGCAAAGCAAGAAAAGGTAAAATATGTTCCCTCTTTCAAGTCCCAGTAAGAAGCCTGGCGGCAGCGTTTTGTACCATTTGTGGACGGAATAAGGAAGACTTAGCCACCCCAAGATACAGCGAGTTACAATAATCCAGCCTGGATGAAATAAAGGCATGAATCACTGTCTCCAAATCTTTTATTGTTAAAAATGCTTTTAATTTCGCAATAGATCTCAAATGATAAAAGCTACTCCTGACCACTGAGTTAATTTGTTTGTCAAATTTAAGGCCGTTATCAAAAATCACTCCTCAAAATCTACAGTTTTGGTTTTAGAGTCATTCAATGTTAAAAAATTAGCTGCCAGCCAGCCTCTTGCCTCCTCGAGACAGTTCAACAAAGACGTTATGTCATTATTCCCATTTTTTTTAAGGGAGATACACCTGTGTATCATCCGCATAAAAGTGCTATGGAATATTGTTTTTTTTTTTTTTTTTTTTTTTTAATCGAGCCTAAAGGGAGCAAATACAGCCAAAACAACAGCAGGCCCAAAATAGACCCCTGAGGTACACCACACATTAATGGTATAGAAGAGGAAGAAAAATTCCCAATCTCCACAGAAAATGTTCTATCAGAAAGATACGATTTAAACCAATTCAATGCAGTACCTTGAATTCCTACGCAAATTACTCAACCGCTCAAGCAAGATAGCATGATCAATGGTATCAAATGCAGCGCTGAGGTCAAAAGGAACAAAATTGCAGTTACCTGAATCCACAACCAGCAAAAGATCATTCAGCACCTTCAGCAAAGCTGACTCTGTACTGTAATGTTGTCTGAAACCAAACTGAAATTTGTCTAACAAATTATTCTCACTTAAAAATACCGTCAATTGATGGAAAACAGCCTTGTCCATTACTTTTGATAAAAATGTTAATTTTGAAATTGGACGATAGTTATTTAAAATATAAGGCATTTCTAGTTACACAATATATAAGAATTAGAATTATAAGTCTCAGTAAGCTTAACACAGTAAACATCGGGGTTTCATTTATTTTTAATTATATAAATAATTATATAAATATATATTTTTTGAAGAATAGAATTAGGATTGAGAATGCGTTATAGGGTAAAAAAATAAAGATGGAAGAGATGTGTTTTTAGCCAGTTCTTGAAGACGTCTAAGGACTCAGCTGCTCAGATTGAGTTGGGCAGGTCAGGTCATTCCACCAGGAGGGAACAGTTAATGTAATAGTCAAATGAATGCAAATAATATTTGGAAATAAAAAGTACATTTCCCCTCAGTATTCAAATCTAATCTGATTAACGTGCCAAAACTAAAATCTTTCTTCTCTCTGTAGCTGAAGTCTTGATTAACTTCAAAATTACCTCTCTCACTGATACTGTGGCTTTTGAGAGCTCCTTCTACAACTTCGTAATCAAGGAGAATGAACCTAAGGACACAATAGTCGGGGAAGTCAAGGCATTAACAGGGAGTCCACTGGTTACAGTCAGCTATAACATCAAGACACACGAAGATGTCTTCTCTGTGGATGAGGAAGGAACCATAAAGGCTCTCAGACTGCTGGACAAGGAGGAAGAGGAGTGGTACATCCTCACAGTAGAGGCCATAGACTCCAGAAGCCCTCCAAACACTGCAGAGACAATGGTATTATTCTCACTACAAACTGGAAACAAACTCTACACAAGTATGCAAACATCAATCGGGATAGCTAACACCTGCAGAGCAGTTGTTCTTTAAAAGATAACTTAAGAACATAGCATCTCTTAATGGAACACTGAGAAAACATAACTTACTTTTGTAGCTAATTGCAAATACGAACAACTTTCTGCCAAATTTAAGAATGCAATGACAAGTTGTGTAACTAGAAATGCTTGTGTTCACATCCTCGAGAAGAACGTGTTTTGGGCCCAAGTCTTAATGTTAAAGCCAAAGTCTCATATATATTAGCATTTAACTTTCTCTTAATTTTCAGGTCAGCATTCAGGTTGAGAACGTGAATGAGGCTCCTGTGTTTGAGAATAAAAGATATGAGGCGGAAATTTTCACTATCACTCCATACAAATTCCCTATAGTGAAGGTCCAGGTAAGTGAATCTCAGAGGTGACTGGTGCTATTCAAAAGAGGACAAAGACATCAGTTGTAAATGCAATGGATGTACTCAGATTTATTTTGCTGTTTGCCAAGGTACACTGGAAGAATAAAGACTAAAATATCATAGACTTTTATAGCAACCACACAGAACATCTTAGCAACCATATTGCTCATGCTATAGTAACTTAATTGAAGACCCTTGCAAAACGAAAATACATAGAACACAGAACTGTATATAAGTAATAGCCAAGATAACTTGTTCATTGTAATTAATCAAGTATTGTTTGTGGTTACTAAGTGGCTGACATGTCATGTGCCCCTCAGGCATCAGACCCTGATGTAGGCGAGAGCTCAGAATTGCAGTATTCCCTGGTGAAGTCCACGTCTCTGGTCGAAGTAGAGCCAAACACTGGTCAAATCTATGTACTGGACGCATCCAGTGTTGGGGACGGTCTGTTTCCCTTAGATGTTAAAGCCACCGATAAACATGAACTGTCCACAACTGCAACAGTACAGGTGAGAAGAAAGAGAGAGAATGAGGGGAAAAAAAGAGAAAGCTTTTGCAAGACTTTTTCAAATGACCAAAGGCATTGTGACGGAGATCAGTGAAAATTCATGAGGATCAAAACAAGCTCTCATGTCTTCCACCAACAGATCACAGTGAAAAAAAGCAAAAGTGACAACGTTGTGGTCATCTCTCTAAACCAGGCAGTGTTCACAGTGGACAAAAAGATACCGGAGACTGAAGAGTGAGTAGGATAATTGTCATTTCTCAGCTTACTTTGCATGGGGACCGAAGGGAAGTTTAATCATTGCAGTTTGTGTTTTGAGAAAAGAAAGTAAGGGGATGTTCGCTCAAATTATTCACACATTTTGTCACTATTTATCATTCCAAACCTGATGTGGCCGACTTTTCACTGCAAGACAAATGGAAATATATTTATATATATATATATATATTTATATATATATATTAAATACACATTGACCATTGGACTATCAAGCTTCACAAAAGATATCATTATACAGTCCATATGCATATTTTCCAAACTTGAATTAATCATTCTTTTTGAGTGGGTTATTTTTAATAAACTTGTTGCAGTTCACAAATCAAACTAAATGTTTGATTGGTGTTTTTTCTCAGTTCCATGAAGAAAGCTTTAGGTTTGACTGTGAAAATCCTCAGTGTGAGAGCTGAGGATGGGATTGAGATGCGCACCATTCTTCGAGAATCTACAGCCAAGACTTACATCAGCTTCGTTGCGATGGATACCAGTGGTGCTGTCATTGAAGCAACGGAGGTCAAAGAGTAAGTTAGAAATGCAATATATTCATGAATTATTTTTTTGCTTTTAAACCCTACTAGGTTTCCATTGTAGCACAAGTCTATGCACTTTACAAGATGTGAGTTTGAGGGATCTGAATTGTGCCGACTCCCACAGGAAACTGCAGAGTAATCACAATGCTTTAAAAGTGGAACTGGAGAAAGTGTTTGGTTTCGATTTGGAATTCAAAGTGGAGGATAGTTCTGGAACCAATTCTGAAGATTCCAGTGGAGTAGTACTTATTGTTCTCGGTGTTCTGCTGGCTGTGTGCATTGTGGGAATTGTCGCTGTGACAAGTGTTTTTCTCGTTAGGTAAATAATTAGTGGTTATTTTCCTCGCATATCAAAAATCATACTGATTAAACCTTATGTTGACTTCAAACATTTTTCAAAATGACTACACATTTTTTAGGGTTAAACTTTTTTCAAGTGGAGAAACTGCTGTATTTATATATTATTTTTGATGCCCCAGGAATAAGAAAATGAAGAAGGATACAGATTCTGATGAAGAAAGCTTAAATATTGGCAGAACCTTGAAGAAATCAAGCATTGACAATGGTTTCAACTTTTCCAGGTAAAGTACCAATTTTGTCAAAGAGCAGATGCACTCATACTTTTTAAAAATTAGATCTCAAATACAAAATGTGCATCAGCTTTGTTCTGAGATGTTTGACTAAACGCATTTTCTTTTGTTGATAGCAAAAAAGAAGAAGTCAGAGGTACAGAGGTAAAGCACTCAAATTCATAAGTAGAATTTAGCCAATATTCTGTTAGTGGAGTACAAGTAGTTTGCATTTACAAATATATGTTTAAAATTTTGTTTTTCAGATTGATGTCAGTTACACACGTGAGCCTGAGACGAATTCCGAAAATGACGCAGATTTGAGAAATGGAAGCAGCACCTCTGCCTTCTGAAATCATCCCCATGGATCAAACCTCCTCAATACTTGTCATTATATGACTTCATGAGTTTTAAAATGAATTCGGACACACTATTAAAGCTCTGTTTCTTAACATAGTGAGTCGCATTTAAAGGCAATTCCAAAGGATACAAGCAAATCCCATAATGTATTGTGACAAGACAGAGAAATGTTGACTATAAATATACTATATATACTAATATATTATAAAATCAACGTTTATGCTTGCTGCCCATGTAGTATTTGCAACATTAGTCACTTCTAGGTTTCATTTCAGTTAAGCTGCTGTCTTAAACTCACCTGTTTTTTAGAAAAGAGTAAAAAAAAAAAGTCTCTTTTATATACATGTTTTCATTTCTTTTAAGAAATATATAAATTCAGCTGCCTAGCATTTTGATTTTTAACATTGTCAAAGGGACTAGGATGTCCCAAAACCTGCTTACAGACAACAGTAGGCTTTTGCACTTTAACCGTCTCAGCTACAGTTGTGTATCAAAACACTATTAATTTGTATCTTTGGTGATGTAAATACCTTTTTAGAATGATTACATTTTTTTTAAATGTTAGGATGTGTGTATTTATCACAGGACAATCCACAGCTGTGGCTTCAAGAGTTTTGTGGAGTTTGAGCTTTAGCACCCTCTACACCAGTTTGTGTTTTGGGCTGTGCACAGAAAAGCATAGTACTACTTTTTGTACACTTACATTTTTGTAGACAACAGTTGCATATGCAAATATTTTTAGATCCATCTGAATTGAAAGTCAAATGTTGAGGCATTTCTACAAAAAAATAAATAATTTGTGTGCGTTAAAAATATAAAAACCAGTAGTATTCTCTGAAATGTTAAATTAAATTAAATGTTTCTGGTAAACAATGCTGCATATTAACATCTGAAATGTTTATTGTTGCATTTACAGGAAAAAAGGTAAGTATGTGGTGTTCACTATTGTGTATTGTACGTTATGTATTATATTTTGAACGCAGCCCTCTTAGCCACTAGTTACACTCACAACAGAAAGGGGAAATAGAAAAAGAAAAACTCACCCGACAACCTGCTTTTTTGGACTCGATTCATAATTAAATCATATTAAAATTTTATTAAGTTATATCCTATATTAAAATAAATCAAAACATAAAGACTGAGAAATCAAATACAGAGAACGAGAAGAATGACATCCAATAGATTATGGAATGTATTTCGGTAAATAAAATAGAGCTCCAACTGTTCCATCAAATGTGCAATATTCCAGCCATAAATGTTCTGAGCCTGAAAAGAGCACCATAAGTTTCTATATACACAACGTAGGTATATATTTATATATATACACAGTAGATTTATATATACAGTATACTGCCCTTGAATGGATATATACTGTATACATATATCTTACAGAAATATATATTTTTTTTACCATCTCATTTACAAAGCCAGGCAACATCTAGAAGATTCTTAACAGAATCAAGGTTCTTGTGGTTCGTTCTCTCTTTTCAATATACAAAGTAAACATAGTTTTTGATATCCACCACAGAGAAAAAAAACACAGCAAGGCCGTCTCAGCCTCACATGTGTAAGTACAAAACTGGCACAGATGACAATTGTTATAATAAAAATAATACACGCGAATAAAAACGCAAATTAAATTATGCACTGATGGGACTAAAACATTGTAAACCTTTTCCCTGTTTCACTGCAGTCTCGAAAACGAACCACTTCAAAACAAAGAAACCAACAAAATCACGGTTTAAAAAAGAAAAAAACTGCCCTTTTGACAAAAAGATGCTTCAGTTGGTTTTTCGTTCTGTTAAATTAATACAAAGCTCAGTTTTCTGGATCTAGAAACAGAACTTTTTGTGTTGCAACATGAAACAGATGAAGAGCGAGGCCAAAGGGCGGGAAGAGAGAGAGAAAAAAAAGTTGGACTTCAATTACTTGTAAAAAGACAAAACTGAACATCATGGCGAACGGAAAAACGTGAAATGCGTTTTCACGTCACAAAGCCGAGGGGCATGTCGTTCCATCTGAAAGTTTGGCAACCACAGCGATAGTGGCCTCAACTGTGCGCGACAGCATCTCCAGAGCATCCAGGGCGTGGCCACACCTGCCTGACTCCGCCTCCTGGAGTGAGCAGCTCCGCCCCTCGGCAGAATCCGGTAGGCTGGAGAGTAAAAGCACAGAGTCTGTGGAGGAGGAGGAAGTGGAGGGCACTTCCTCCCGCTCTGGCTCCGCCTCCTGCTCTTGCGCTTCCTTCCGCCCATCCTCCTCTTCCTCCTCCTCTCTTACAGCTATCTGCTGTGGAGGTTCGTCTGTTCGGCCGAACGCTTCGGGAAGGGAGGAGGAGGATGACGAAGATGAGGTTGATGATGAAGAAACATCCATTTTCTTCTCCTCGAGGGAAGCGCTGTCAGGAGAGGGCGGGTCATTTTCCACTCCTGGATCGATGAGGGAGGAGTCTCGGGTTTCATTGTCCGAAGTGCTGGTGGGCGTTAACGCCTCCCCTGGCTCGGCGTTCTGCTCCGAGCAGGGAGCCAATGGGGAGGAAGTAGATGGAGGGCAAACGCTGCTGTCAGCCGGCCGATCGTCAGCACTGCTGCTCACCCGCCGGCGCTTCACTGGAGTGACTCCTTCCTCTTCCACTGCCAGACAGACAGAGGAATAAAAGGAAGCAACACACACCCAGTGATGCATTATGAGTAACACCCACTTAAATATGATCATTATCATGATTTAAAAATTAGGCCTTTTTAGGACTATTTGTAATGTGTAATTATTGTTGAGTCACAAAGTGTTTAGGTACTTTAACCTTACCTTCCAAAGTGCTCTGTAATTATTATTACTTCTGTTTAAAAATACTATTTTAAAAGTATGCATTACTACAATATGTAATTACTGTTTAAAATGTACATCTGGTAATTTGTAAAAAGTAAAAAAAAAAAAAAAAAAAAAAAACGTCACCAAACAAACATCCAATTTATATATACATAATAAATATACACAGTACACACACATATGTCGTTCAACAATTCTAATATAATATATATCTAATAAAAAATATCATATATCATATATATATATATATATATATATATATATATATATATATATATATATATATATATATATATGGTATTTAAAATAATTCAAAATCATAGTGTACAAGTACTTCTGTTACTACCATTATTATTTATAAATAAATTATAAATAATAAATTACTTATTTTTAAATCATACTTATTTACAAATATCTAATGAATTATTTTATTTTTGAATACTTAAATACTTTTTTTTTTAATTATCATGATACTTGCTCTTTGCAGGGTACTCAATTTTTTTTTTTTTATTGTTTAAAATGTACTTTTGGTCATTTGGAAGATGCTTCAGAAATACTTTTTGTACTCTTAGCTGTTACTAACATTTTATTAATCAATTGGATAATAATAATATTATTATTATTATATTAATAAATTGCATAATAACAATAATAATACATTATTATCATTATTTTATATAAAATAGTTTAAAGCCATGAGGTTCAAGAAAATATTTTTCCTTTTTGTACCCCTAGTTGTTACTAAGATTTTATAAATAAACTACATAATAATAATAATAATAAATTATTATTGTTATTTTAAATAAAATTACTCAAAGCCATGATGTACAAGAAATACATTCTTAATTTTTTGTACTCATAGCTGTTGCTACCATTTTTCAAAATAAATAAAAATAATGTAAAATAATAACATTATTATTAATAATTATATTATTTAATTAAATTATTAATATAATGTATTATATATTTTGTAATAATTCAAAGCCATGCATGGCAGTGATATAGGTGTATTTGAGCTTGTATTGACACCTTTGTCTTTGCGTTCCTTGGCCTCTCTCTCTAATGTGGTGCGGTGCTGCAGACACAGTCTGCATTTAGACAGCAGCTCCTGTAGAGCGGGGCCTAAAGCAGGGTCCAGCTGCTGAGGGGCGTAAACCGACAGCACCAGCAGCAGCGCACGCAGATCCTTCAACAGACACAGAGAGAGACGGATGAATAAAGAGCACTGGAGCGCTGACTGAGATGTGAGGAGGAGCTGTACTGACTGCGTTCAGGAGGCTGCTGGTCTTGCTCATCTCTGCTCTCTGATTGGTCAGCTCAGGCTGCAGGCTGTGGTACTCGTTCAGTAGGTTGGTCACCAACACGTTGACTAGATTCGAGCAGCTCTGGCCAGATAACACCTGCACCTGCACCTAAACACACACACAAATCAAGTTTCAGACTGCAAGAGAGTCGTGTGGTTACTTCAGAACTGGAGAAGATGAACCCATGATTACAGTAAAGCTGCATGAGAACTAGAGGAGTATTTACTTTATGTAAGAAGCAGGTGAGGAAGGAGTAGGCGATGTTGTTGTTGAGGAAGTTTCTCTCGTCCATCAGGATGCATTTCATGTATTCTCCAAACGCTGGATCTTCACACAACAGCTTCACACACGACTGAGCCATCGCACACTGACAGAGACCAGAACACACACACACATCTGACTCTCACTTCTGATTGGATGACACGGCTTTGTGCTTATAGACATTTCTCTGAAATATCTGCTGCTTAAAGGCCACCTCTATATTTTAAAGAACAATTAAATATACCACAGTTTTAATATTAAATATTAATTAAAAATATTAAAGAGTTTTAATACTGAATGAATTACAATTGCATTAAATATTTTAAAACTATGCATGACAGTGATTTTACCACAGTTTTAAATTGTGGTAAAGCATGACCTCTAGTGGTTACTGCTTCATGTGTGTGAGAGACGACTTAGAAGATTTCACCTGAGACTGAGTGAGTTCTGTCCATAGTTTTGGAAAGAGAGCCAGGTGTAAAGGAAGTCCTTCATATGCTATCAACACACCTGCACACAGGTGAATAAACACCATTAGCATACACACACACACACACACACACACACACACACACACACACACAAGCTTTAAAGAGTGAAGCATCCTTACTGAGTTTCACCAGAGTCTCTGTGAACTTCTCACAGTTGATGGCGACTCGACAGAGCAGGTGAATGAACTGATGATAGGACAGGAAGTAGTCCAACAACATCCTGTCATACACCTCATCCTTACCCTACAGGAAACACAAAACACACTTGATGAATAACTAAAGCTCAGCGTGCGACAGGACTCATGCCTTGGGTCTCGTACACACCTTACTGGTCTCCACCATCGAGGGCAGCAGGCACATGTTGAGCTCCGGTCTGGGAGGACGAATGTTGTTCTTACCGCCCATTAGCTTGATATTCTCTCTACAGGGCAGGTACGGGCCAAACGACACTGCAAACACACACAGACAGTGTTACACATCATGATGATGGTGATGATGATCAGTGCTGTGCGTCTGAAGGTTTCTGCAGGACTCACTGGGGATGTTACTGTGGTGGTAAGTGCAGTGGTTGTGCTGCAGGAAGGGCACGAGCGTGTGCAGGAAGTCATGAGGACTCAAGAGCACCAGCTCCTTCAGCACATCTGAGAATAAACATGCATTCAGATCACATTCATCTGCTGCTTCAGTTCATTTGGAGTGTGGAGTGTTTGTTTCGTGGATGTGGAGACTCACCAAGACAGGCGTTACGCAGCTCTGGAGGGCTGTAAGAGTTCAGCAGCGTCAGCAGCTTATGAGCAAAATCAATCCTCTCCTGCCACTGGATCAACGCCTGCTTCACATCTACAGATAGACACAAATCAGCAGGGATTGAGATTCCAATGCACATACAAGTGCATTATGGGTTATCGACTACTTTTTGTATTTCATAAGATGCATTATGGGAAATGAGGTAGTTCAGTATTATTTCTTTAGGAACATTATGGGTAATGAGTATTTTTGCATTGCATCAAGGTAGCTCCTGTTTCAGTATTGTTAGCTCAACATGTGACTGAAATGTTTGCATTGTTTTTTCAGTAAATTGCCTGCATTGCTTTCATCTCGCTTGTGATTTTTGAGAGTGTGCAGCGTGTGCTTTTTTTCTAGTATTTTACTTAATTACTACTTTTGCAATGCTTCTTTAATTGTATTATGGGTAATGAGTACTTTTTCAGTGCTTGTTAAGGTGCATTATGGGTAATGAGTACTTTTTCCAATGCTTGTTAAGGTGCATTGTGGGTAATGAGTACTTTTGCATTGTTTCTTGTACATTATGGGTAATGAGTACTTTTGCATTGCTTAAGGTGCATTGTGCGTAATGAGTACTTTTGTAATGCTTGTTAAGATGCATTATGGGTGATGAGTACTTTTGCATTGCTTGTTATCCACTTAAATGCATGACTTTTTAGTGCCAATCATTATTACATATTCGGACCTATATCATGCATGAATGGATCTCTGACTGCTGAAATAATGAAAAACTCTCTTGATATTTTAAGAACAATTACAGAAGAATAAAATAAAGCTTATTTTGTTACCTTTTGAAACTTTAAAGGATTCAATTTGAAAAGATGATTTTACCATTGCTGTCATCGTCAGAGCGCACTTCCACAGTACATTCAGCATCTGGCTCATATTCGCAATCTCAACCATATTCTTAAAACTATTGTTTTTAATGAATAAAGATGCATTGCACGTATTAAGTCATCAGATATTTAAAAATAGTTGTGCAGGAAAAAAATACTTACACGGCTTGTGCAATAAGACAGTTAGCGGAAGTTAGAGATTACTCATCATAAATTTTTTTATATGATTTAAATAGATATTTTCTAACAAAAACGCATCGATTTTCTTTATTCACCCCCTGGAGCCATGGAGGCTTTTTATGGATGCGCTTTATTAGACTTCTTTTGGACTGTTGGGAGAGCCAGGACAATTTTTTTTTTTTAAGGGTAACAAGCAGTTTTGCATTGCAGGCTTTTGGGTTATGGGTTACTTTATTATTGATTATTCAGGTGCATTATGGGTAATACAGTACTTTTGCATTGCATGGTAGGGTGCATTATGCATAATGAGTACTTGTACTGCAAGTGTAGGTATATTAAGGGTAGATTAGTCATTTTGTATTGTGTATGGTGCATTATGGATAACAGAGCTTCTGTATAGCATGTTATGGTCCATAAATAATGAAGAACCCTGGAGTTATTGGTTTAATATGCATTATGGGTAATCATAAACATCAGTGAACTGTGTGGTGTATTATGGGTTATACACTACCTTTGCGCTGTAAGTAGGGCCGCGTTGCCTTTAAAACAGACAGGAAAATAGACAGCAGCTCCACCAGATCACCGGTCACGTGACACGCAGTGGCCTCATGGTACATCATGTGTAGGGTGTTGAAGGACTGCAGACAGAGAAAGGTTTAATTCTATACGACAGTCCATTAAAAATGAAGACGAATGAAAAGAGTGAGACTTTGAAAACCTCAGTCATGAGGATGAGTCCTCTGTTGAACACCACCAGCAGTCTGTCCTCATCGTTCTCCAGCAGTATACGGAAGGCACTGAGAGTACACACAGAGATTAGTAGGAATGAAAATGTCTTGTAAAACACTCAATCAGATTTAATAGAGCGTGTGTGTACCTGATGAGAGTGGTCCAGCAGGAGCGCCCATCCAGACAGCGCAGGTAACAGCTGATGGTGGTCTTCTTAAACTGCTTCACGTCCTCCAGCTCTTCCTCTCTCATATCAGGCCTCTGAGCCACAAATAACTGCATCAGGTTAAACAACTCCTCCACCGCCTGCAGAGAAAGACAAACAACAACGTGTTATTGATGTGAACTGAATTAAACAGTAGTTTAAGCTCAAAACATTCATATTCCTTCAGACAGAGAGACAGTGAGAAACAGGAGGCACTTGAAGCGTAAAACTCTGAAGATGAACATAAAATGTTCAGTGAACACTTGGAAAACGTGGTTTATACACTTTAGGAGGTCAAACTAAATTTAGTATTATTATATGCAGTGCTTTATTTTATTTGAGATTAAAAACTTTTGCAAACCTGTTATAATAACTTGGGACAAGATTTGAGCATTTAAACACCGATTTGATCCAATTTTTATAGCCATAAACATCATTTATACTATTTAAAATATGTACAGTCGTGGCCAAAAGTTTTGAGAATTACATAAATATTGGAAATTGGAAAAGTTGCTGCTTAAGTTTTTATAATAGCAATTTGCATATACTCCAGAATGTTATGAAGAGTGATCAGATGAATTGCATTGTCCTTCTTTGCCATGAAAATTAACTTAATCCCAAAAAAACCTTTCCACTGCATTTCATTGCTGTCATTAAAGGACCTGCTGAAATCATTTCAGTAATCGTCTTGTTAACTCAGGTGAGAATGTTGACGAGCACAAGGCTGGAGATCATTATGTCAGGCTGATTGGGTGAGAATGGCAGACTTGACATGTTAAAAGGAGGGTGATGCTTGAAATCATTGTTCTTCCATTGTTAACCATGGTGACCTGCAAAGAAACGCGTGCAGCCATCATTGCGTTGCATAAAAATGGCTTCACAGGCAAGGATATTGTGGCTACTAAGATTGCACCTAAATCAACAATTTATAGGATCATCAAGAACTTCAAGGAAAGAGGTTCAATTCTTGTAAAGAAGGCTTCAGGGCGTCCAAGAAAGTCCAGCAAGCGCCAGGATGGTCTCCTAAAGAGGATTCAGCTGCGGGATCGGAGTGCCACCAGTGCAGAGCTTGCTCAGGAATGGCAGCAGGCAGGTGTGAGCGCATCTGCACGCACAGTGAGGCCAAGACTTCTGGAAGATGGCCTGGTGTCAAGAAGGGCAGCAAAGAAGCCACTTCTCTCCAAAAAAAACATCAGGGACAGATTGATCTTCTGCAGAAAGTATAGTGAATGGACTGCTGAGGACTGGGGCAAAGTCATTCTCAGATGAAGCCCCTTTCCGATTGTTTGGGGCATCTGGAAAAAGGCTTGTCCGGAGAAGAAAAGGAGAGCGCTACCATCAGTCCTGTGTCATGCCAACAGTAAAGCATCCTGACACCATTCATGTGTGGGGTTGCTTCTCATCCAAGGGAGTGAGCTCACTCACAATTCTGCCCAAAAACACAGCCATGAATAAAGAATGGTACCAAAACACCCTCCAACAGCAACTTCTTCCAGCAATCCAACAACAGTTTGGTGAAGAACAATGCATTTTCCAGCACGATGGAGCACCGTGCCATAAGGCAAAAGTGATAACTAAGTGGCTCGGGGACCAGAATGTTGAAATTTTGAATATGACATAAATGTCATGTAATTGTCGATAAAAGCCTTTGAAACGTATGAAGTGCTTGTAATTATATTTCAGTACATCACAGAAACAACTGAAACAAAGATCTAAAAGCAGTTTAGCGGCAAACTTTTTGAAAACTAATATTCATGTAATTCTCAAAACTTTTGGCCACGACTGTACAAATAATTTAAACCAATACACAAACATTTATAAAGTAAATGTGTAATAAAAAAATCCCCACAGACTAATTAAATTATTTAAAAGAGACACTAAAGGCATTTATAATGTTAAAAAAGTTTGCCATTTCAAATCAGCATACTAGAAAGATTTCTAAAGGACCCCATCACAGAAATAAATAAAGTTTTAAATGATATTAAAACAGAAAAGAGTTATTTAATATTTTACAACATTACATTTTCCTGTAACAGTATTTTTGATCAAATAAATGCAGCCTTGAGAAGAGACTGTCAAAAAATGTAAACGACAACTATGCCATAAATTAAAGATTTTTTTTTTTAATGGTGCCATAGTTACTGATAAACTATGCCATAAATAAAAGAAAAAAACGTGTTTGATCATATTTCATGTAATAACTTTGGTAGTGAAGGAGTGTAGGTGCTGTACTCGCCCCTGGGTACTGGCTGGCATGGGGCGTGAGGTTTTTGAAGGCCCACTGTATGTTCTGGTGGGACGCCAGCTGGCGGGTGAAGGCGGGCGACTGCTCGCAGCACATGCGCAGGATGGCGTAATACGCCGGCAGCATCCCGCGGTTGAACAGCACCACCTCCTGATCGTCGTGGTCGGCCAGGATGTAGTTAAAGGCGATGTTTTTAGTGACGACGGGGTTTTGGATGATGAGACGCACGTTCTCGCTGCAGTCCACGCAGACGTTATACCAGAAGGACAGAAGTGCTTGCTTGTTGTGATTCGTGGCGATGGCCGGTTCTGATAACTTAGGCTGTGAGATCAAGAGAGACACATGAGAACTCAAATATGCATCATATGAGCACCTTGAAATGCTTTCATCTGCACATGAAGTACCTGGAAGAGGTTCCAGAGGTCCATGAAGTAGCTGGAGAACATGAGCTTCTCGGTTTTGGAGATGAGGCAGTAGGTCATGAAGCTGAAGTACTGCACCAGTTTGGTGGTCCCGTGCACTGGCACGTCCACGTAGAGCTTGGCCCGGCCCAGCAGGCCCAACAGCAGGTTGTAGACCTGGTGCAGAACCACGGTGGTGTCAGGACTCAGCGGGAGGTCCCGCGTGGGGATGTGAAGGGAGCGCGTGGAGCGGAACATCTGACGAAACGAGTTGCTCGGGATGAGAGACACCAGCAGATACGCCGCCGCTGAGAGAGATGCACAAAATAACATCAAATCTGACATTTTATCAAGCAAAGATATATTACTATAAAAATAAGACTAGCTATCTATTTTGTAGATGTTTGTGGGGATGCATTAAATGTTTTTTTTAAGGAACATTTATTAATATTTTTAAGCATCTGTGTAGTTCTTGATGGTCTTATAATGTGTATTCATATATACACTACTATTCTACTACTAAAAGTCTGGGGCAGAGTTCATCATCATTAACTAAACCTGAAAAAAACTTTCTGAAAAAAAATTTTTTTTTGTTAATTAGTTATAAAATCCAAAAACTTACAATGAATAGAATAAAATAAAAAATAAATAAAATTCATGCTATAATAAATAAAATTCCTGTTTTATTACAGCAAGAGAACAGTTCTCATTTTTGTTAAGCTTTAGTTGAAGTATTAAAATAACTAAAACCAACATAAAAACTATACAGTCTTATTGTTAAAGAAAAGAAACTAATACAAATGTCAACACAATACAATTACAAAAAGTTTGAAACTAAAAAATGAAAACAGAAAATAAAAATATAAACCAAAACTATAATAGTAGAAGTCTTATTAGCCCGCCAAGGCTTTTTGATCAAAAACATAGTAGACACAGTAATACTGTGAAATATCACTACAATTTAAAATAAGTTTTCTACTGTAATGTGTTTTAAAATGTAATTTTCAGCATCCTTCCTCCAGTCTTCAGTGTCACATGATCCTTCAGAAATCACTCTCATATGCTGATTTGCAGCTCAAGAAACATTCCTGATTATTATCAATGTTGAAAACATCTGTGCTGCTTCATATTTTTGCAGAAATGTGGATACTTTTTACAGGATTCTTTAATTAATATAAAGTAAAAATAGAACAGCATTTATTTGAAATAGTAATCTTTTGTAATGTTATAAATGACTGTACAGTCACTTTTAATCAATTTAATGCATCCTTGCTATATATATATATATATATATATATATATATATATATATATATATATATATATATATATATATATATATTTATATATATATATATATATTTATTCTTACATGTTCGGACTCGTGGGTAGTTGTGCGCCAGCAGAAACCTCTCCACCCAGTTCTCCATATTCTGCAGGACCCAGCTGTGAGCCAGCTTATTACGTGGCGTCTGGACGGCCAACCAGTCCAAACACTGAGACGGGTTATACTCGATCACCTGACAGACAGAGTCAGGTGGTAAAGAACTGTTTCAGTGGAGAGGTGAGAAAGCAGAAGAGTGATGGGACTGTGTGTGGACAGATGTACCTCCCAGATCCTCTGCAGGATGTAGGACGCAAACGAGGGCATTCCTGGAGGACCAGCAGCAAACTCCATCAGCATCGTCAGCAGCTTGAAGAACGGATTCGCCGCCTGTCAGACAAACGCAAAATGTTAGTTAGTGTGTGTAAGAGTAAAACAAGAATAGCAGTGAGAGCTGGACTTACCTCTGGAGTCAGTTTAGCGATGGAGGTGAACAGCATTGACACGATCTACACCAGCAGAAGAACACAAACCATGAGATCTTGTGCTGTCGTTTGAGATAACTGATGGCATGCTTAGCTATAATCTGAGGACAAAGACTTTTCCAAGAACTAAGCTACACTACTGTTCAAAAATTTGTCTTTGGTGTGTGTTTTTTGTAATGTTCAGCAAGTGCATCAAATTGAAAGTGACAGTAAAGACATTTATAATGTTACAAAAGATTCCCATTTCAAAAAATGCTTTCTATTAATCAACAGACACTTAAAATATGAAGGAGCATACGTTGATTATAGTAAAAATATATATTTCTTAAGCAGCAAATCAGCATGATTTCTGAAGGATCATGTGACACTGAAGACTGGAGTAAGTGTTATAATGAGCTTAATCTAAAAACACTAGAAGTGTGTATATCTTACGTGTTCTGCCAGGCGGTTGTTGTATCTGCAGAGGCTGAATATGAGGTTGCAGGTCTGTCTGATGTTGATGCTGTCTCTGATGTGTTGGAACAGGAAGGGGAAACCTTTTCCTCCGGTCAGCGCGGCCATGTCACTCTGAGACAGAGTCAAGTGTCTACAGACAGAGACAAATGGTCAGAGATTACTACTCTATTACAGTAAAAACGGCTAATGGGGCAACTCTGTCTGGTAGCTTTAACAGCCCTAAAATAGGTTTAATTTTCTTTGAAAGAATTTGAAGGTGAACTATGATCCGTTTGGGGTGAAATATGATATGCTTTGTACCTCTCAGATCTGGACTGCTCCACCAGCAGAGCTATGAGTGCGATCATCTTCTCCAGAGCGGCCGGACGGTACTTCTCCTCGGCCAGTGACAGGATGTCCTCCTCTTCATCCTCCTCACCCTCCTCCTCCTCAGATAACACCTCCACCTGAGGCTGAGACAGAGATATGGATGTTATGATCTGAGATCAGGGAAAGCCTGAATCAAAGAAGATCGAGCCTTGATGAGACGCCACTCACATTTTCGGGTCCTTTGGTGCCTATGTAGAAATGCACCATTATAGAAATGGCTTGCAAAGATAAGAGGAACTGACTCTGTGAAGACAAAAAAAAAATTATTATATTAAAAAGAAGAAATTATTTTTTATAAATGTATACTATTTAAATGTAAAATAATTTTATACATTATTATTTTTTATATATTTTTTAAAAAAATCAAATTTTTAATAAATAACTAAGTGAAATAAGTAAATAAAATGCATGCACACATAAATTAAATAAATACATACGTTAAATAAGTAGGTAAAATAAATACAATTACATTTTTAAAAAGTAAAATAAATAAATAGAAATAAGTCAAACAAAAGCAAAAACAAGTAAGTAAATAAATAAATGCTTAAATAGCCGTTACCTCCTCTTCTCCCATTTTGGCAAACTCGTATAGAAAGGCAAAGTATTCGGTCAGGTGTTTGCTGTGCGGCTTCACTCCGTGCTCCATGATTGACAGCAGCGTTTTGACGAACCGCGTCACGCAGGAGCGGCTGCCGATGTCCTCCACCGGCCCGTCCATATCATCAGATCTGCAGGCAGACCAACACAAATGAGAACTACCCTAGAAGGATTTCACAGGATCACAGCATATGTGTTTGGAGACTTGAGGACAGGATGGTTGTCTGGCATCAGAGGAAGACAGAGAGGGACGCATCACACACCCGTCCTCCATGCCTGGCTGCAGGTACAGGTGAGCATGGACCGGTCTGAGCCGCTGGATCACGTGAATACACAACCGCTGAAACATCTGGAACATCACAGCAGCACATTAACTAGTTGTTGTAAATGCAAATGTTTTCTTACAGGGGGAGGGTGTGGGTTTGTCTGTTAATAATGATAATAATCTTCATTTAAGAAAAACCTTTAAATAAAGGTGTTTATGTGACACTCACCTGACGTACAATCTGATTGGGACACTTGATGAGAATCTGCATTGGCCACCAGTTATCATCTGCCATCTGATCCAAAAACCACTGCGCACACAAAAACACAGACACATTGATCTCCAAAACAGCATTACCCAGCAACCCTGCTGATCTCATCAGCTCTCTCCGTTCATTTCGCTCTATAGTGATTTTACAGAGCAGGGAAAACAAGAAGCTGCATGTAATGCGTCGTTTTATTTTTGGTCCCCATGAAGGAAACCGCTGAAAATCTAAAAATGCAGACAGTTTTTTGTGAGGGGTAGGATTAGGTTTTTACAGTATATAAAAACCACTATGTCTGTGGAATGTTCCTATAAAACATGGAAACCACTGTGTGTGTGTGTGTGTGTGTGTGTGTGTTACCTCGCAGGCAGCTTGGCTATTGTTAAACTGTTTGGTCAAGAGTTCAATCCACTGCAGCATCGTGGGCTGAGAGGAAAAAAAGAATGAAATGTTTAATTGCAATAACAAACAATTACTGAAACACTGCTGAAAATGTCTCTGGTAGATTACAAAAGAAGAAAAGAAGATATTAGTCCATCTCACCTTTTCTTTGGAGTGGATGAATGTCTCCAGAACAAACGATGTGCTGAGCTGTGAGAGAAAGAGAGGAAAACAACTCGAAATATAGCTGCAAGCAATGATGGCGGGCTCAAGCCATCAGTGCAAACGCCACCCCGGTGGCATCAGGAAAACTGTGCCCAGCGGGCATACGCATTTACACTAACCCTCTGGCAATCAAGTTTTAAGGGATACAGCAGTTAAAGAGTTAATCCGACCCATCTAGTCTTTGAAATCACATACACAGAACAATATATATAACTTTAGTAACACTTTATTTTAATATATATAAAAAAATGTATAAGGTGTGCATTGAAGCTGATACCTAAATGAACACATTACAATTGTTTTATGACTGCAAGTCTTTCTCCTCAAATGCTATTGAGCTTCAAATTTGCGTTTGAGCCCATGTGAAAAAGTAGCAAAATTTACATATGACTTACATTTTGTTTTAATAAATATC
Source organism: Carassius carassius (assembly GCF_963082965.1). Classification (NCBI taxonomy): domain Eukaryota; kingdom Metazoa; phylum Chordata; class Actinopteri; order Cypriniformes; family Cyprinidae; genus Carassius; species Carassius carassius. The sequence goes on from NC_081761.1 coordinate 34,690,599, forward strand.
AAACATTCAATTTAATTGTGCATTATAGCGGTCACCCAGATGAACAATTACAGTTGTTTTTATGACCAAGTCATTCTCTTCAAATGCTACTGACGTTAGAAAAGTATATAACAATATCACATGTAACTTTAGAGACGGTCCCTAAATGGGAGACTCTCAAATGTCCATTTGTCAAGCCAACTTTATGCCTGTTTTTTTTTTTTTTTTTTTTTACTTTCTTTAGTTTTCTTTTCTCTGTGCCGGATTGCTCATGTCTTTTACCCGGGCATAGATGTCCATCCATCATTTACGAACATTCATCCACAAACATTAGGTGCGAGCAGTCGCGAGCCCGGATGGGAGAATGGCGCATGTTTTTTTTTTGTGTTTTGAGCAACTGGGATGGTGCCCCCTCTGGGAGTTGGTGCCCTACGAAGACTGCGTACTCTGCATATAGGGAGCGGCGGTACTATCTGGAAGATATATTCCTCAAACCGTCATACAAGAGGAGGTGATGCTAGTCCTTCAAGAATCACTCAAAACCTATCTGTTCATAAAGCCTATATATAAGGTCTTAATATAGTATTCCACAATACGTCGTGCTATTCTAATTAAGTCATTTTTTAGGATCATTTACGTCTCTCAGAACCTGACACATTGTAATTCTGAGACTCCAGGAAAGTTGCAGTTCTGGAAAATGGTGGCACTGTAGACTAAATGCTCCCTGATAGTGTCACACCTAATTCTTCACTTTAATTCTTAATTCTTTTGCAGTTTACGTGTTTCTGTTCTTCTCCACCTGTTTTTTTTCTGACCCTTCTGACCCAGTAAGCATTTTGCTGTCCAGTGGTCATGTCTTTGCAATTAATGTAGTGATCTAATTTTGAATATTTCTCATGAGGATCTAATCATTTTGGGTTTTTTCAGTCTAAGTGAAATGTCTTTTTTGGCTCATTTTATCAGTAAAGGAAAAAGTGTCTAATAATTCTGCACACCTGAATATAAGGAGTTTGTTTTTCTCTTCCAGTCTTCATGGTCAACTACATATATACCACACTTGTTGTCTTCTCTAGTGCAGCTCAACCAATTCACATCCCATTCGTCAATATTTGTGATATCACAAATCCCGGAAAATGCTTGTTGTATTCCAAACAATTTGTTCGTTTTAGATTTTAAAACGTGATTTTTGTTAAATAAAATATCTCCTTTTGAATTGGACTTTCAGCTTTGTAACTTTGCAGAACTTTTTTATGCTGAAACAGCAACATTACAGACTAACTAAAGTTGGAAAAGTGAAAAAGCATAATAGCACTCCTTTAATAGGCATTATTAAGCAGTTCATAAATACAGCTATAAATATTTTGTTATTGAACATATCTATAAAGTTCAATCATTGTATTTTCATACTTTAAAGGTGCCATGTGTAAAAATTGAGGTAAAAATATCCAAAAAAAAATGACCTACACGCATCAAAAGAATGAGAAGAAATAAGAGCGAGGATGTCATTAAAAAAATGTCAAGTTATAGTGCTGCAGAGATATCAACCTTAATTAGCATAAGCATTACTAGCCCCGGCCCGACAGGCGTCGTAATACCAGTTTCGGCCATGGGAGGCGGTATGCGGGCAACATAACCACCAGCCAACCTGCAATACACGAATAACTCGCACGGCTTGTGGGCGTACTTATACCTGATGTCAATCGTGTGGAAAGTACAGCCCACTACTTCATTTCAGTTCAGGGAAGAGAGCGGAAGGATGACTGAAGCCCTTGGCAAGAGACCCCTACCACCACCACCCACTACAGGGAAACAACCACGCTCGGAATCACAAATCAAATCCGATAAGAAAAGTAGCCGAACCAGAGTAAACATCGGCACTGCTTTCCATCGCTGGAGACAACTGATGGACTTGAAAGAAATGAGGTTCGACTCCGAACTTGCAACATTTCTTTTGGATTGGTAAGTAAGATGCTGTTAGTATTTTGCTAGAAGTTTGTTTTGTATTGTTTGAATTGCGTAATAAAATTGACAGAATCTGATATTTTTTATATCATAACTAACCTGCTCTGTCTAGTCTGTTGGTCTCCGTGTCCTCTTTGCTTCGTGGTTTTTCTGTGCGTGAGAAAATTGATGTGTGGCGTGAAAGCGTATGAAAAGAATCAATTGCGTGTGTCTCACGGTGAATGCTTGAGAGTTGGCAGCTCTGGTTACGTTGGTTGGCGGCTTGGCGCTAGCTTGATGTTGATAGAATGCTGTCCGTCAAATTAATTTAATTCATATAATGTGTATATACAACTCAATGTAATATGAACAAAACGAATATGAACATATTCACTGGTAAAGGTGAAGGGGAGTAGCTTGAAGATGTCATGTTTCAAAATAACTTGACATCACCCGTTCCTCTGGAGGCAAAACGTCCTCTTAGGCTTCGGCTATAGCTGTAGGGTTGTTGTGAAAGTAGGGGCGGAGCATAGAGACAATGCGTTTCTCGTTTGTTACTCTAGAGTAGACCAATTCACTTTATTGAGGCATACTGCCCCCATCTGGTATGGAATGTGTAGTATGACTTGATTTTTTTGCCAGACATGACACATGGCACCTTTAAGGATCAATTTATCATTTATAAATTATTGCATTATTTACAAACCAGTTATTAAGTTGTCAGTGGTTTATGAGATCATTAAGAAAGTGAAATTAAATGATTAATTAACTATTTTAGTGTAAATATATAAATCTTATTATTTAGACACATGATAATAGTTGGTCAGTTTGTTAATAACTGCTTTATTGACATATATTCCAGCTGTAATTCATGATAAAGTCTTTATAAATCATTTAGTAGTTTCCAGTTATCTATTTTTGTGAACTCATCTAAAGTGAGGACTATTTATACATTTAAAGCATTCACAAAGGAGATTTAAAGGAACATTCATCAACCAAACAAGTTAAACACAACACAGAGGGATACAGAGCACAGAAATATTTTTTTCAAGATGGGAAAAAATGAAACTGTACAGAAAAAAATGTATATTATAAAAAAACAATTATATATATATTATATATATATATATATATATATACACACATGTACACACAAAGCCATACCTTATGGACCACATACAACTAGAATCCTCCTTGCGAGCTTCTCTGCCGTGCACTCAAAAACTGTGCTTCCCAAATACCAACACACACACTTGTTGCTCGGCTGTGCTAATGAAACATAGCCACAGCACCACCCAGTGGACAAAACCTTTACCATCCCCAAAATGCCTCCTACTATACACACACACACACACACACACACACACACACACACACAGATAATTCAAGTGTATGGTTTCCTTTTATTGCATATTGAAATGAATATTTCTGAGTTCTGTATCAATCTGTGTTGTGTTTGTTTATTTTTATTTTTCTTAGGAAGATAACTGACTTTTTACTCTCCTTTGTAATATATGTGCTTATAAACCAAGAACAGGTTTTTTATTGCTGTATTCATAAGCTGCTTACTAATGACTATTAACCCTATCAAGTCGATTAACGCGGATACGCGTTTTGAGTCATTTTCTCCTGATAACCCCGAAAAGAACTTAAATTACACTTTCAGTTTTAATCGTACAGATAAGAGCAATACATCAATCGAATCTGTAAAGGGTCTACTTTTTTTTGGATACACACATAATAACAACAAAACTTTGTGCACTTATAAAATAAAGATAACAAACAAGGTGCGCTGTCTGCAGCCTTTGTCTGCGCTGATCTTCTTTTACAAACACGTCATTTAAATGAACTGTAACTCCGTGAATACTCAACGAAAATACATGAGAGAGATATCTATAGAAAGCTTGACATGTCTATTTTTAAACTAAACAAGTGCCGCCGAAAACAGATATTCTGTGATAAAGTAATCCATATGAAAACAACGCGATGTCTGTTTTTCATGTCTCCCTTCATTATATCTAATGTGACCACACCCCCGCGCTGAACGCGCTATTCAGATTCAAACTGAAGCGCGCGGCTTGAATACGCCCATAACAGAAGACAACCCAATCAGACTGTTCTTCAAGTTTTTTTTATTTTACTGTTTGCTTCGCGATGAGAGGAATAACACATAATTCACCCCAAAAAGATGTGATGTGGTTGAGGATTTGAGAAATGGATTTCCTCAGAAAAAAAGAATGAAGCACTTTATTCAGCAGAGATCATAAACATGAGTAAGTCTCTTTTTATTTATTTATATACTTGTACTAGTTTTCACATAACGTGTAAACGTTTTACTAGTTAGACTTTTTCCAAACTATAATTCCTGACTAAATGTATAATCAAGTGAAACATTATGAAGTTTCAATAACAATATACAACACTATACCCTTCGAAAGCTTGATGTAAATAATATAAATGTAACAAATAGATAACTGTAACAAATGTAAAAACAATGCTTTTCTTTCCATTTATTCCCCCTAAAAACCCAGAAAAATATTCTCAGCTCTTTTCAACATTAATAATAATGATGATAATAATAACAACAAACGTTTTTTTTTTTTTGTTGTTGAAAATAAGATTGTTAAAAGGATTTCTGAAGGATTGTGTGACTGGAGTAAGCATGCCAAACAATTTGTTTGAAAGTCAGCTTTGATTGTTTTTAATAAACTGTTTAAAAACTGTTTAATAAACTACAAACATAAAATTATATAGATTTATTTTGTTCTCACATTCTCTCTTGTAACTCCTCACTCTCAGTGGCACAGATGACTGAATGGCTCATTATGCAGCTCATTATGCGGCCCTTTGTCTTCTCAGGTGTAAATCACAATGATATTCATGGTAGTTGACGCCTACTCGCATATGACTTTTACCAACAAAAAGTGTCTTAGAAAATTTAAATCAATATATTGTTTTCTGTGAGTGAGTAAACAAGATGATTTTCACATCATTTAGAAAGAAAGATTCTAGGCTACAAGCTCCAGTTCTCAAAAATCCCGGGAACCATTGTTCTTTATGTGTTTTTTTGCCTTATTCAAGCGTTTTAACATTTTTAGTTTTTCACTAACCACGCATAATATTTTTTTTCTCAAAAACACAATCATGTACATACATGCATTTCACATATTATTACAGCCCAGTTTGTGCTGATTACAGTGAGATTAGTCTTTACCCATTTAGATATTTATAAGAAACTGAAAAAAGCACAAATGTCAAGGCATGACAAAACTTCTCCAGGCTCCAAAAATACCCTTAGACTCCAGAGGGTTAATGTTGGGACAAGACTTTATAAAGCATGAGCTGACTATTTACTAATGAGTGCAGTTATTATAAAGTGATACCAATGCATTTACTAATGTTAACAAATTAGACATTATTTTACAGTGTTATCAAATCTTTAAATGATTTATAAAAGTGTTTTGTAATGATTTTATTGACCTATAAGCATTTGTGAAAGTTCTGCTTGCATTACAGCTTAGTTTTCTATCTGTGAGCTGAACAGATTTACTGTTACATCCATGAGATCATGTAAATTCAAATAAATATCATGTCACAGGATGTCAAAGGTCAGTCTCAAATTAGTTTGAAATTATTATTTGCAGCACAAATAAGGTTTTTTAGGATTTTTAAAAATCCCTAAAACTGTCAGAAAAGGATAAGGCCTAAGATATTTCTATGTGAGTGGCTAAATTTATTTTTGTTTTTATAATTGTAATACATAAACTATGAAACTATACAAAATGTATAAAAAAGTAAATAAATAAATACGTACACATAAAAAAAGCAGCCAAGACGAATGAGTTTCCTTTTTATATATAGATTAAAATTGAAGACAGAAAGCAGCTGGTAAATGCGGTCACTTAATATTCAAATCCAGTAGATCCACTTCAGATTTATTGCTCAACGGTTTATGTTCACGTGGCTGTTTTCGTTTATATTTGCCAAGCTATTATGTATTTTGAAATAATCTTGTCCGTGATGTGTTCGTTCGTACGACGAAAGGCAGAATCCTGCAGCTCGAGAGATATATGTTATTCTGCCCGTCGCACTTTCAAATAGTCTTTCACACTTAAACGGGTTACAAACACCTGCATTTAGCTTTTGTTGTGTTATAATGGGTGTATTGTGTGCATCTGTGGTAATATTTTATTTTAAAAAGCTCTTAAACAAGAAAAACTTTAGTTTTGAGCTCGACACTGTACGCGCTGATCGGAGGCGGTGATTTCAGATAGGCAGCCGCAAATATTTCATTTTCACACAAATGGTTCAAAAACATCTGAATTTAGCTCTTGGTGTGTTCTAATTGGTGAATTGTGTCATATCGCCGTAATATTTTATTTTTAATAGCTATAAAACAAGAATAAACAGTTTTTTTCTGAGCTCGTCATTCCACACGCTCTTGCTCAGAGCGGTGATTCATCTCTCGTATTTCTCACGTATCACTGACCACACATCAATTATTAATGAGTCCTGAGCCGGTAATAATCAGATATGTTGGTTTAACTTGTCAGTGTGAATTAAATATAAGTATTTATTTGTATTTTTAACCGATTTAAAAGTGAAGCTAAAAGAGAGTCTCCTCCCTTTTACTCCGGGAATTGCACCTGTAGGGGCGCTATTTCTCTCAGACAATGGAAGTCTAAGCACATATACTCAAACAGAGGGACAGAGTGAGATGAGATTTTTTTTTTAATTTTCTGTTATCCATACAGTGTTTTAAAGTCATGAAACTATGCATATTTCCTCAGAATGACTTTTTCATCTGTATGAAAAAATTATTTGACGTGTTTGGAAGCTGCAATTTAAAAATACAATACAATTAATGATTCCCTTTTTACGGTCATTTCAAAAAATCACCACGGCAAAACCATTCAAGCTATCCAAAATCCATTCGCAATTTCAGTTCCTCAATGTTTTTTCAACATGTAGACAAAGTTTGGTGTGTCAAGTGTACTTCTCCTCTGAGCAGTATGCATTAATTCACAGCAGAATTTTCCCAAAAATCCATATTCAAGTCAAAATAGCCAACTTCCTGTTGGCCGTAGCTGATGACTGTAAATTAGAAAGTTGTCTGTCTTGATAAGACCAATATATGTACCGAGTTTGGTGTCTGTAGCTAAAACTAACCCCCCACTTTTGTCAAAAGGTGTCACTATAGAGTGCCTCTTCCACGCCCTTTAATAAGCTTTTGCCATTGTCTAGCTATCAGAAATACTGATATAAACTCAAAATCACCTGAAAATTATTGCAGTTTGAAATGTTGCCACGGCAACAATATTTTTAGATATCCATATCCCCCAGCAGATTTATATCGGCTGTGTTTTAGCATTATTCTGATGAAGTTTGAAGCAAATAGAGTAAAAATAAGATGATGAATTCAAAGCATTTTGAAAATGACACACTTCCTGCTGCCAGTTGGTGGCGCTATAACTTTGACTCCTAATAGTCACATATATGCAATCGACATCATACAATGAATAATCTGATGAAGTTTGATTAAAATCAGGAAATGTATGTGGATGGTATTAGACACTTCCTGTTTCTCATTTCCTGCCATAATTTCATTTTTCATCCCCAATGTCTTGAGATCATGTTGACCGAGTTTGGTGGCAATCGGGTAAAAAACCTATGACAAGTATATAAAATTCCAGGGCATGCGCTTTTTACATCTCTAAATAGCTGACTTCCTGTTGGGCAGAGCCTATGACATGTAAAACGAAAGTTGTTTGGATTGATGAGATCTATATGTGTACCGAGTTTCAAACGTCTACAAGCATGTATGATATATGGCCTTCCATATTCCAGGGGGCGCTGTAGAGCCCCTGTGCCACGCCCGTGTATCAGTCTCTGCCCGGCCCTAATGGCCGCAGGTTCCAATGTGTGTGCCAATTTTCAAGACTTTTTATGCATGTTAAGGGCCCCAAAAGCCCCTGAAACGTTAGAAAAAACAAAACAAAAAAAATAATAAAAAATAATCCTAAAGAAAACAATAGGCCTCTCGCCCTTTGGGCTTGAGCCCTAATAAGAATAATCCTTAGGGGAACAATAGGGCTCTTCGCCCCTTCGGGCTTGAGCCCTAATCATGCACCTCGTGGACAGAAACTCTAAATGATTCATCTGAAAGATGCCACTTCATCAGTTAGACTCACTTTAGCCGTCATGAGCGACACGGATTTAGGATCGGGTAAAGTGCTGGGAATACTGCTGCACAGCTGCCACATAAAACTACAGAGAAACGACAAAAGAAAACAATGAAAAAGAACAGAAGAGAATGAGAGGACAGAGCATTTACATACATTTAGAAATCAAATGGATTTTACATCGAAATAAAAGTAAAGATGAGAACAGAATATAACACTGAGAGCAGAATGTATATCACCATGCATTAAAAAATTAAATAATAATTCAAGAGTTATCAAAGTCATCTTTGTTCTTTTACCCGAAGTATGTGTGTTCAAAGATGTTCTTGTCCTGGAGAAACTGCATGTTGTCGTGCCAGATCCACTATGAGAGAGACAGAGAGAGATGAGCTGCCAGTGAAATGCTCAGGTGTGTGCAGTGAAGACTGACGGGTGAGGGCTGTACCTCTAGAAGGTCAGGAGAGATGTCAAAGGTCAAGTCCTTCTCATTCTCCTCCTCCACTCTCTTATAGAACAGCATGTAGGCACTGTGGGTCTGAAGAAGGCAAAGCATTTCTGAGGATTTCAAAAGCTCAAGCAAGACTTACTTAAATAATAATAATAATTACTATAATATTAAATATTTAAATGCCTAATTAACCTGTTAACTGTCACCCGTCCAAAATCTCAAAGTTCATCCTTTGAAACCCAGTTTAAATTCAAACATTGCATTACCATGAAAATGGTACATCAAAAATAATACTGCAAAATCTTTTCAGTCATGAATTATAAAAATTCATGCACTTTCAAGTCTATGTTCAAAAATGTAAGTGCCAGTTAACAGGTTAAATAAAATATTAATGAACAAAAAATGCATTACTTTTACTATAATAATTACAATTCATATGTAAAATAAAATGATTATAATAATCAATTCAAAAAGTTATATTTAGATTATTGTTCTGTTGTTTTAGAATAAATATTAATCACAAAACCAACCTTCTCAAAGGAGAAATCCATGAACTTGTCTGTGACAGAGTCGTACGTTTTTGTCTAGAATGAGACGAGAGCATTTTTGAATTAAAACCAACATTTTATTTATATTAGTTTATCCTAAACACCTACTGTCATCTCTCCACCAAAACACTCCGAGGCCAGCTGGGCCGAATCAAACGACTTCACCTCTGCATCATTAAACAGATACCTGCAACAGGAAATGACATCATCACAAACACATATGACGGTCAGCGATCACTAGCAAACTTTGGGCTGAAACGGTTCAGTGTGGACGCTCACCATCTGTTATTGCGGTAAGCGTGTGGGTTGACGATGTCCCTGATGAAGCTGTAATAATGGCCACCGTCCGCCGTGCCCGTGTGCACCGTCACACCAATGAGGTCATACTCGTAACTCTCCGCCACTTTGGCATCACTGTCATCAAGGAAACCTGCATATGAGATCACGTTTAGCTGACCAGAGGAGACAAATGCGATTTAAAAACAGTGTTTTAGCAGCAAGACAAAAAAATGATTTGCTCTACCTTCCTTCCGGTCTCCTTTGGCCATGAGGAAGTCCTCGGTGTACGGCGTCATGTCGAGCCGCAGCGGGAAAGAAAAGTGCGTGTTTACTTTTTCCTTCATCATGGTCACCATGTTGAACGTGTAGCGCATGGTGTTAAAGCTCAAGATCCGCGGGAGCTTCTTAAAACAAGCTCTGAGAGACACAAAGAGTTGTCAGAAAACACTGCACAGAAAGATTTCACTCCTCAGAGGAGGAAAAGAGCAAACTGTACCGTTTTTCAGCGCGGACCTTCTTCCCACACTGAGAGCAGGTGTACATGTTATCACCCTCCAGAGTGTCCTTAATGGTCACCTCGTCCAGAGACTCCTGAAGCACAGAGACGAAGACACGGATGATGACTTTATAGTAGTTTTAGGGCTCGATGCTGTGTGACTCTTCAAATGCTCTGTACACCTCCTTGACATAATACTAATATAACCAACATGATAACCCTGTCACATTACTTAATAGATGATATATGAGCAGCAAATTAGCATATTAGAGTGATATCTGAAGGATCATGTGACACTGAAGACTGCAGTAATGATGCTGAAAATTCAGCTTTGATCACAGGAATAAATTACAGTTCACAATATATATTCAGTAAACAGTATTTGTAAAATATATATATATATTTTTACAATTAAGGCATTTAAATCTCATTTAACCTCTGTAATATAATCTCACATTACGAGAGCAATATAACTTCTTTTTGTCAACAAGGTACAAACATAAATGAGCTTGAGCAGTTGAGCATGTTTTATACTTATTTTGGCCTCTTCAAGCTCTGTCATGAGAAAAAGGTTTTTTTTGCAGACAAAATACGTGCAGATAAAAAAAACTGACAGTAAATATTGTGCACATTATTTACAGTCAAGACTAGTATTAGCCCTTTTCCACTGACCCACCCAAAACATGTTGATTGTCATTTTTTCCAATAACAATGCAAGACTTATCACAAGACATAAAAACAGAGCAATGCCACTAGAAGTTACTCAGTAAACAATTCAAATAAGCCTGCGGCAGGCTTAAATTGATACTGCTTTAGCATTAATAATTACAAATAGCTATTGGTAATTTAAAATCTACAATAACATCTAAAAAATCAGCCATTGAAAAGCCTGTATTTAGTAGTTCATCCTTTTTGTGACCTGTACACAGAGCATTACGTTTCCTTCTGATGAGTTTGTGTGTGAAAGAGAAACACTCACATAGATGTTCTTCATATCAGCCACCTGACATCTGACGGTGTAAAACTCCTCAGCCGTCTGACTCACGTGATCACAGTCCTACACACAGATATCCAATCAAACGCTCATCCACCATCTCTCTCATTACACACAAGAGCTGCAGGTTCGAACAACTCGGTCTTACCAGTGAAACCACATTGTTGGTGATGATGCCTCCAAACAGTGTTTTAACAGTGTTTTTCTGAAACGACAAAGCAGCATTACACATCCAGGACTATTTCACGAAGCACGCTCAAAGCTGTTTATAAACACACAGAGACGGATGTCGTACCAGGCCCTGGCACATCTCCTCTATCTTGGTGATGAGGTCTGTGAAGAACTCGGTCATGTCTTTCTGCTCTCCTGTGTTCAGAGGCTGTTTGTCCATCGTGTAGGTCTTACAGAAGGGACGAGGGTTGTACGCCTTCCTCTCACTCTCCTGCACATGCACACCGGAGAACAAATTCACATCACATCTGCAGTCACGAGAGGGCATCACATGATTTGATAAGGTAACGTACCATTAGATAAGTGAACATCTTCTGCAGCTCCAGCAATGTGGTCTTATGCTTGATGTCCTCTGAATACTGTATTTAAAACACAGACATATACAAATATTACTAGAATACAAAAATCCAACAACATCCAGTGTGTTGCATCCAATGCACATTTCAATTATTTCAACTGTGGTAAAATGATGGTAACACATGGCCTGTCATGGTTTAGTGCATTTATGATATAGTAGTAGTAGCCCTTTGCATATATGCATTTAATCAGCGAGGATATATTTTTTCAACTGATAATAAGCGGAAATGTTTTCTGAGCAGCAAATCAGCATATTACAAATGATTTCTGAAGGATCACGTGACACTGAAGACTGGAGTAATGATGCTGAAAATTCAGCTTTGGTCACAGGAATAAATACAATTTTAAAATATATATTCAAACAGAAAAGAGGTCTGACCGCCAGTTTTGTAAACTCACTTTAGAGGTAAAGACGGCCTGTCTGGCCTCGGGGATCATGTAGAGCTGCTGGATGGTGGAGGCCAGGTAACACGTGGCGCCCAGGTTAGTCAATCCCACGAAACGGCACTCGGCTCTGACATCATCATGGGGCCAGTAATCCCATTTATACGGAGCATGAGACGCTAAAAACAAATAAACAAACACCAAAGATCAAACCAAGGCACTCGTGCACATACATGAGTATTGACTTTTCTGTGTTGCTATTGTTAAATTGTTTTAGTTGAAAAGAAAATACAAAAAATAAAACTATATATATAAAATATAATATTTAAGTAATGTAAATTACAAGTTTTGCCTTGGCAGTTAAAATAAAATGAGTTTAAATTGAATTACTAAAATTAGTAAAAAATAACTAATAATAATATAAGATAAAAATAACAATAAACAACACAATAAACTGCTAAAAAAATTATAAGTCGACTTTGTGTGTTTTTTAATACATGTGACATATAAAAGCATAGTGAGTCTTCCTTAAATCAATTTATGAGGACAACCTTGCTAATAATTAAGATGATTTAGTTTCTAATATTGTCTGAAAAAAAACCTAACACTTCACAATAACCTTCCTTAGTTAATCTTAGTTGATGCATTAACTATGAGCAATACATCGGTTACACTTTTTATGAATCTTTGCTTGTTAGTTAATAGAAATACACCTGTTTCTTAGTTCAAATTTAAAAATAAAATGCATTAGTAAATGTTGAAATTAACATTAACTGTGATTAATTATTGCTTTAGACCAGTGATCCTCAAATCTGGCTCGCGAGATCCACTTTTCCTGCAGAGTTTAGCTCCAACCCTAATCAAACACACCTAGCTGTGATTTTCTAACGGTCCTGAAGACACTGATTAGCAAACTCAGGTGTGTTTGATTAGGGCTAGAGCTAAACTCTGCAGGAACGTGGATTTGAGGATCACTGCTTTAGAAGTTTTTTTCATTGTTAGCTCATGTTAGCTAATGTACTTCACCAAATAAGTTAAATAAGGAAGTTTATTGTATTAAGTGTTAACAAAAATCTAATCAGCCTAAGCAGCAGAAATCAGAGATGGGACAGGAAGCCACTGCAGCACACTCACGGTTGTGGCGCTCACCCTGCATGTGCTGGGACATGACCCAGTTGTGCAGAAGTCTGTAGTTCTCCACCGAACCCTTGACTACCTCCACCAGCAGGTCGTACGCTGCTGCGCGGGCCGCGGGACTCTTGCATTTGGGCTGCTGTCGGTCCTTCAGGCTGGGCAGCAGGAACAGCAGGTCATACGTGTCCCTGAGGAACTCCTGACCCTCTCGAGAAAACTTAAAGGGAGGCTTGTGCTTCAGGACGCTGGTGGCGAGACGCAGGAGACCCGACAGACCGTCGTCCTCGATCGCCCCGTCCTGCTGGTCCAAAATCTCACGACTGCAAGTTGAAACACAACAGCATGCTCAAAGCTCAGTGGCTTCACAGTATTTACAAAGATAAAAGATGCATTTACTTTCTAGTAGCATAATGTTCCCAGTGATTTTCCATTAAAATGTCACTCTTGTCTAACTAATACAGTTTGTGTGTGCTCTGAAGGAGTGAGTTACACGTTTCAGAAGGAAAGTGATGCAGTAACCCTAGCAGAAGGAGTGTGTTTGACCTGCGGATGCAGTCGGCCAGGTGTCGTGCCAGGGCGTCCAGGTCCAGCAGGGTGGTCTGACTGGTGTCTTTCACATGGATGTTGTCGATGAGTTTACAGAGCAGCCAGAAATATTCCTTACAGCCGGTGTGAAACATGCCCTCCTCATCAAAGTCCTCCACCTGCGAAACCACACACACATATACTCATTTAAAGAAAGTGTGCACCCAAAAAATGAAATGGGTAAATAACACTGAGCAAGCTATTAAGAAGAGTTTATAATCATTAACTTAATCTATAAAAAAGAAATTTGTGTTCAGTGATATAAATCTGAAGTAGAATTAAAATAGAAATATATCCCTGGTTTCACAGACCAGCTTAAGGATAGTCCAAGACTAAAATGCATGTTTGAGCTGAATCCACTGAAAATATCTTAAATATGTCAGTGCCTTTGTTCTGTCTCAAGAGGCATTTTTAGTAAAGCTGCTTAAATATCTTAATTTAACTAAAGCCTAGTCCTGGTTTAAACTAAGACCAATCTGTGAAACCGAGCCGTAATGGAATCTAATTTATATTATTTTATTTTAATTTATATTTAAATAATAAATAAACAAAATCTGCAACACAAACAAAAGTGATAAAACGTATAAAGGCTTACGCAACTCAAATCAACTCTGAAATAATTTAAAACTATTTAGAACAATAAAATGCAATTTACAAAAATGAAAAAATAATTCAAATATAAATTTTAATTCAATTTTATGACTATTAAAAAAAAAACTAAGAATATAAAACAACAGACAAAGCATTATATAATTACCAAAAAATGTAACTAAAATTTAAATGAAGGACAAAAATATACAAATAAAATACATTTTTATACACATACATAGGTGCGACTAATAGTCCGAAAAATATGCTAAGTATAAGTCGCATCAGTCCAAGACTAAGTCATGACGAGGAAAAAAACATAAGTCGCATTTATTTAGAACCAAGAGAAAACATTACCGTCTACAGCCACAAGGGGGCGCTCTATGTTTTCAGTGTAGACTACAGGAGCACTGAGCAGCATAGAGCGCCCTCTCGCGGCTGGAGACGGTAATGTCTTCTCTTGGTTAATTTCTCTTGGTTCATGTCAAATTCATTTTGATAAATAAGTCCGTAATATACGGTACAAAAAATACGGTACAAATAAACACTAAAATAAGACTGGCAGATAGATCTTGTCAGTGTTTGTACTCACTCTCAGGGGTTTCAGTGCTTGTGCGTCTGGCAGGAACTTGAGCAGTGTGGACGCAGCGAGCAGCAGGAAGGATCTATTGATGGATTCTCCTCCCTCCAGACCTGACAGAGACAGCTTATACAGACCACTGCACGCCTCCTGACGCACCGCCGTCTGCGGATACAGGACAACCACAGGATAAAAATACAATCCCAAACAGCATTCCTGCAGCTCCAGCAGCAGAGCCAAGTCAATGCCAAGGTCATGAATTTGATTTCCAGAGAATGCAAAAACTCATAAAGGGCGTTTACCCTTAAAGCAAACTTAATGCTACCAAATGTGAACATTTAACTTAAAAATAGCCATTTTTGACATCCCTACTACGTGACCTTAAATAGTGTCCTTGATCAATAGAATTAATTTCAGAGAAGGGTAAAATCCTGACATTCATTCGTGTACCTCAGGTATGAGCAGCGTGAGCTTCTTGAGCCAGTCGTGCAGATGTTCACTATCAGCCAGGCTGGATTTCACCAGAGAACAGCAGTGAGCCCAGCTCACCAGCAGCCACATGGAGTAATGAGTCACTGCATGGACATTAACAATAATAAATATTAATGAAACACCACCAATAATGACAGAGAAGTAGAAACATGCACAGATATATAACCAATGTTGTGCTTACCCTCGTGTCTGGATCTGTGATCTGATTGGGCCTTCAAAACCCTGCAGGATAATCACAAGACAGAAGGGTTATAAAACATTGCAAGTAAATAAAGCAACAGATGAAAAAGGAAACCTCACGGGTGAGGATCGTGTGTTTGCACGTGTTATTCACCTGTGCGCCAGATTGTCGTACGTGTAGGCCACGTTGATGAGCCGCTGGATGAGATTGGTGCCTTGCACAAGACTTAAAAAAACCTGACGGAGAAGACAATCACGACATTTAGAAAAAGCAAGTATACTAAGACCTAAAAAAAAAAAACCCCGCAGTTTCAGACCTCTGTGAGACGAGGTATATGCAGGCCCTTCCCATGATCCCCGGCGGTTTTGCGGGACTTCCCTGGCCACGCCCTCTTCCTCTGCGAGTCCGTGAGACCAGACCAGGCGAAAACATCATGATAAGCCAGGTCCAGATCGGCCGGATCCACCGCGAACTGACAAATGAGCTTGAGCAGACACGCGAGACAGTCCAGCAGCCACTAGACCGAGAGAAGAGAAGAAACATGATATCCACAGCCACGGGAAAGAGCATGTCCTGGACTTACCTCACTTCAACATCAAGAGGAAAGAAGAAATAACGGTTATATGACACTCACCACAGTCCAGGACTCTTGTTCTTTCGGCTCTAAAATTGCAGAGTTAAAAATGTCCAGCAGAAGCTGAAGACCTCCAGACGACACAAACTACAGGAGAGACACAGGTGCTCAAATACACACCACACAGAGCACATGGACAGGTTAACAAATACAAACCGCATAAGAGTTTTACCAAAGCCCATACATGTGGTGTTCAAACGAGTATAGTTCCCTAGTTCGTATGTGAACACACAATAGCTGATTTTCAGTGGAAGTGTAAGAGAAGGAGCTTGTACCTTACAGCTCCAGGTGTTCTTGCTGTTCTCGATCTGTTCCTCACTGGAGTCGTCAGAGTCTGGATACAGATCACTGTAACTGCCCTGAAACACACACACACGCACACACACGTGTTTCAGGAGACAGGACATCTGCAGATCTGCATGTGTGAGTGTGATCCTGGACGTGTACCGTAGACTCGCGGTGAATCCTGCGGTTGGGTTTGCCGAGGGCCTCTATGATTTCTAAAGCGTAGAGCAGCTTATGAGGGCTCTTGATCCTCAACAGATCCTTCCAGCACAAACCGTCAGATCCCTAAAGCCACGGGGAGCACAAATCAAACTTCATGCAGAGCGCAATGAACAAAAACGTATGTAGAAACAATTTTCACTCAGAAATTATTAGGAGATTTAATAGTAAATGCCTGGCACACTGACATAAAAGTGAAGCAGAAATTGTTGAATTTATAAGCAAAAAGTTCATTTCTAAAGTATAAAAATATAAGAAGAGTTTATTTGCAAAAACAGATAACGCAAACCTTAAAAATCATTTTTTATTATGTTATTATTGTGTTAGTTAACTCTATTTTTAGTTTGTTTTTTTTACCTCATCAAAGTAACCCAACTTTTAATTAAGATTAATTGGAATGCACAATGAAAAAAAGATTTCAGTTATTGTAAATTAACTCTTCATATATAACATTTAATATGACAAATAGGGCTGTGCGATATGGACAAAAAACCTATCACGATTATCTGATCAATTTTGCGATTTCGATTTTAATCACGATTTTGACACAGATATGCTTTACAGTCATAAATGCATGCAGTATAAATTTGAAACCTATTTCCAAAAGAAAACCAATTAGAGCTCTATCAAAAAGCTGTAAAATGTCTCTAGAACACACATAGAGACAAGTCAAAATAATCACTAAGTAAAGATGTCAAACAAAATGTCTAGACATATGGCAAATAATAACAATAATAATAAAATAAAAACCGTGTCCAGGGATTTTTTCTTTTTTTCCATGCATTGGTCATAGAGCTCACTGTAGCGATGCCTCAGATGTTGAAATAGATTTGTTATACATTATACAGGTTCACACGTACTCCGTCTGCAGTGCGTATACAGTAAGTTATGTGTACGCAGTTCATAAGCAGCAGCGAGAGCGCGTTATTGTAACGCGAAAGCACATTAAAATAATGCACGAGCCCGAATCTATCCACTCGCACGCAGATTACCTTTGCTCTGTTAACAAAACCAGACGCGCGTGCTCAGATCATAGACTGTATAAGGCTCAGATACACCCTGTCTTTAAACGTGTCTCCTCTCGCTCAACCTGTGTCCTGTGCACTCACAACTCTCTCTGTGCTCATGCGCTAGATATTAAATCTTTTCGCACCTTTCTATTTATAACCTTTTCTGTTCTCATCTTTTACCGCGTGCAGTGTGAATCTTCTGATCCGTTAACATGGGCTCCAAAAAAAAGGCTACTCATCACAGACAGAGTGTGTGAACCTGGAGTTAGGCATATGCACAGTCTGCTCTGTTCTCGCGCTGCACTCAGGCGCGTTGCATCCTGATTGTTTCGGACAGCATAATGCGGGAGGTCAGGGCCGTGGAAATTCGTGCTATAAAGCGATTTAGAAATAGAGCATGCTCAAATCGCGATTTTATTACGATTTCGATTAATCGCACAGCCCTAATGACAAATACATAAAACGTATTAGTATAATGTATACATTTGTGCCCCAAAAAACTATAAACTATTTGTTTAATGCAAAATAGATATGTAAAATGAATTTTCACTTGAATTAACACATTAGATTAAATGTTAAATATTGAAGTAGAAACGAGTTGGCTTCCGGCACTGAATGGAGTGAACGTGTTTTTTATAGCTCTCCACACGCCTGTGACAATTTCTCTCAGTCTACCTTGTAGTCATTTAAAAATCACAAGTTGTTAATTTAGTCTGAACAATGCCGACAAAGCATAAGAAAATCGAAAAATCGAATAATGAAGAAGTGAGAGATACCGGTAATGTTCATGAAGAGCCACCGGCTAATGCTAATCAAACTAACGCTGACGTTACGGTGCCGACGAACACAGACATAATGGAAGCAATTGCAAAATTAAGCGGATCTTTTGACAGAAAGTTTGATGTCATTTCATCAACGTTAGCAGAGCTGAATGCATCTATAGCAAACATTTCTTCCCGAGTGACAGCGACTGAAGAGGCCGCGAAAGCTCATGAAACTCGCATTGAGTCACTGGAGAAACGGTGTGCACACCTGGAGACCGAATGTGGAAAACTTAAGGAAAAAACCTGCGACTTAGAGTCAAGATCTCGGCGACAAAATATTCGAATTGTCGGAATAAAAGAAGGCGCTGAAAGCGGTAAACCTACTGAGTTCGTGACAAGTCTTCTGGCGAATGTGCTGGGCAAAGAGAACTTTGACTGTCCAATTCAGATTGACAGGGCGCACCGTTCACCGCAACCTCTACGAGATGGCTGCTCTCGGGCATTTATTGCCCGAATCCATCACTATCAAGTGAAGGAACGAATTTTGCGCCTGGCAAGATCGAAACCCCTGCAATACGATGGAAAGGTGATACGTATTTTTCCAGATCTTGCCGCGGACGTCTTGAAACAGAGGCAGAAGTTCGACAACATACGTAAAAAATGCTGGGAGCATGAAGTGAGATGCGGATTTCGTTTTCCTTCCAAGTTCATCGTGACCGTGAGGGACAAAGAAACGAAGACCTTTGATTCACCTGAGGTTGCTGAAGCGTATCTACGAGGTGCGGTGGAGAGCTGGTGAAATGTTGAAATTGCTGCGCTTGATAACGGCATCAGGAAAGACTTGTGTTTATGTAACAAAACTCTTTGATATGGAAAGACTGCAAGGTTTCATTTTTGTTTGTTTTATAAGATAAGTGGGGGCTGTACTAACGGAAGAATGTTAGGTGGCATCGAGGGTGAGTTGAACGATGCAAATATTTTTTCTGGGGTGAGCATCCATAATGTTCGCATGGGATGCAATTTTTGGGGGGAGGGGGGTACAGTGGGGGTGTTTGGTCCTTTTTACAAGGTTTGTAACGTTCAGGTTTATGGGAAGGTCACTTATTTTGAGTTTGAGCTGGCAGGTTTAATGTGCAGATTTTATTTAAAAGAATCAGGCAAAAGATATTTTATTTTACATAATGACTAACGGAGTGAAGGTTCGTGGTGGCGGCACACTAAACTTATTAAGCTGCAATGTACGTGGACTTAACAGTCCAGTCAAAAGAGGAAAGGTCTATGCGCATCTTAAAAAATTAGGTGCGGAAATAGTTTTTCTCCAAGAAACGCATATTAAAACAACAACAAAATTTAGTATTAAAGCCCCTTGGATGTCTCAAGTCTACCAGTCAAATTTCACCAACAAAGCTAGAGGAGTAGCAATTGTTATTAAAAAGTCTGTCCCCTTTATACACAAGCAAACTATTAAAGATAGGAATGGCAGGTATTTAATTGTGTGTGGGGAGATAAATTCATTTCCCATTACTTTAGTGAATGTGTATGGTCCTAATTTTGACGATCCTTTATTTTTTGAAAACGTCTTCAAGATTATACCAGACTTTATGCATTCACAAGTCATCATGGCTGGTGATTACAATTGCGTGTTAAATGCGAGATTAGACACACTTCCCCGGCGAACCGCAATAAGTAAATCGGCTGGTGTACTAAATAATTATATGCGAAAGTTAAATTTGATAGATAGCTGGAGAGTTTTGCATCCCTCGGATCATGATTTTTCATTTTATTCCTCGGTTCATAAAACTTACTCTAGAATTGACTTTTTCCTAATAGATTCCAGATTGTTGCAATATATAGACTCAACTGAATATCATAATAGATTATTATCAGATCATGCCCCTGTTACTCTTAATTTAAATATAAAATTTAGTAGAGGGAATTATTCTTGGAAATTCGATAATATGCTACTGAACGATGACAAATTTTATGAGTATCTTTCTAACAAGTTTGCACTGTTCTTAGAAAATAATGATAAAGGAGATGTATCGGATTCAGTTCTTTGGGAGTCAATGAAGGCAGTTATCAGAGGCGATGTTATAGCATATCAAACAGTTAAGAATAGAGAGAACAAAGCCAAATTAAATGAAATTGACATACAAGTTACCAAATTAGAGAGTGAATATAGATCAACAAGATGTGAGACTACTCTTAAGAAAATTGTCACACTGAGAAGTGAATACAACTCAATTCTTTCTACGAAAGTGTCAAAACAACTTAGGTATATCAGGCAAAGACAGTTTGAAATAGGTGATAAACCTCAAAAATTACTTGCACGTCAATTAAAGCAATCTCAGGCATCTCGTGCAATACATAAAATAAAATTGAATAATGGAAAAGTAACTGTTGACCCCAAGGAAATAAATCGTTGTTTTGCTGAATTTTATAAAGAAGTCTATGAATCAAAGTGTAAAACAAGCCAAGAGGCAATAGAAGACTTTTTTTCTCAATTGGATCTTCCTATTCTTAGCACTGAAGCAAAACAATCCTTAGACAAAGAAATTACACAAGAAGAAATAAATGTAATATCTCAGTTACCTAATAACAAATCTGCAGGTCCAGATGGCTTTAGTGCCGAATTCTATAAAAAATTTAAAGGAGTAATCTTGTACCTTTAATTCAAAGATTGGTTAAAAGTGCAACAACACAAAATAAATTCCCACCAACAATGTATGAAGCGAATATAGTATTAATTCCAAAACCAGGGCGGGACAAGCTGCAAATGTCTTCCTATCGTCCAATTTCTCTAATTTCCACTGAATCTAAGATTATTACCAAAATTCTTGCAAACAGACTGAAAGATTATATCTGCTCTATAATTCATCCAGACCAGACCGGTTTCATGCCAAAGAGACATATATACTTTATGTTTTTCTTGTTATAAATTATATTAAACAATCGTCTCAAATTAAAGACGTGTTATTTCATTAGATGCTCAACGGGCCTTCGACCAATTAGAGTGGAAATACATGATTTCAGTTTTAAAGAAATTTGGATTTGGTTCAGAATTTATTAAATGGATTGAAATAATTTATGCACATCCAGTAGCATCCGTTATTACCAACCAAGACATTTCAAGTCCATTTCAGTTATCTCGAGGTACACGTCAAGGATGCCCCTTGTCTCCTTTCTTGTTTGATATCTCTATGGAACCATTAGCTGCCTGTATCAGACACCATCCTAGCATTACACCAACAGTGATAGAGGGCAGACCCCAATATCTTTCACTGTATGCAGATGATATTATTCTGTATGTTTCCAACCCTGAAATGTCCATTCCACTACTACTTGAGATTATTGAAAAATTTAGTAGTCTTTCTGGATTCACGATTAATTGGGAAAAAAGCGATTTAATGCCAGTCTCTTATGATTTAGATCAAAAATATTTAGCTAGCACCAAATTTAAAATTCCTTTAAATATTTGGGTGTAATAATCACCAAAAAACCTGAAATGTTATTAAAATTGAATTATAAAAAGAAAATTGATCAGCTTAAAGATAATATAATGTTTTGGAAGACACTCCCTATGTCCATGGTAGGTAGAATTAACGCTATAAAAATGGTGGTACTTCCAAGATTTTTATATGTATTTCAATCTATTCCTTTCTTTATTCCCCTTAAGTATTTTAAACAGCTAGAATCTATTATAAGCAGCTTCATTTGGGATAACAAGACAGCAAGGATTAACAAGAAACATCTAAACAAATCCAAAGATCAAGGAGGGTTTGGGCTTCCAAATTTTAAATTTTATTATTGGGCAGCTAACTTAAATACTTTAGCATGGTGGAGAAAGATTGGTTCAGTGGAGTTAGGTGACAAGCCAGAATGGTTAGCAATTGAAGAAGCTTCTTGTACTAACAAAATTGAACTCAAAAATATCAATGGTAACATGATTATTTCAAATCTAATTAAAATATGGAAACAAATCAAGGTATATTTGAAAATTCCAGACTTGTATTTGGATACCCCAATCTGTAATAATCATGCTTTTCCTCCGGGATTATATGACAAGACCTTTTTTCAATGGAAACATATGGGTAAAGTAGCAATACAAGATCTTTACAGGGAAGGTACATTTAGTTCTTTTGAAAAACTAAAACAATTTTACGATCTTGTTCCCGCTCATTTTTTTCATTACTTGCAAGTCAGAGACTTCGTTAGGAAGCATATTTCAGACTTTGAAACTCTGAATTTAAATCCAACTTTAGAGAGTATTGCTAGTATACACCCTGGTGCGAGTGGTACAGTGTCAAACTTTTATAAATTATTGGTAGAAAAGGTGGACAATAACACTCACAAAATAAAACATGATTGGGAAAAGGAAATGGGTTTTAATATTCATGTTGATATGTGGGATGAGTGTTTAAGAAATATACATACTTGTTCTGTAAATGCTAGACATAATCTGATTCAATTCAAGATAATTCATAGGCTTCATTATTCTAAATCAAAGCTTCATAAAATTTATCCCACGATCTCTCCACTCTGTAATAAATGTAAAACATTAGAAGGTACCTTGTTTCATTCTTTATGGTCATGTATTAAGATTCAGCCATTTTGGAAATGTATATTTACATTTCTTTCTGAAGTATATTCTGTCGACTTGGAACCTGAGCCCTGTATTGGACTTCTAGGTGCAGAGAATGCCTTTTGTAGTAAATATCAAACAAAGGCCATTTCTCTTTGCATGTTGCTTGCTAAAAAGCTGATCTTACAGATGTGGAAAGCAGATTCTGTTCCTACGTTTGAGATGTGGGCAAGGGAACTAGGAAATATGTTACATCTGGAAGAATTGAGATTTATATTAAAAGATAAATTATACAGTTTTATCAAGATCTGGAAACCAGTAAAACTGTTCTTACATGCAGTCTGAGAGCTGTTGTCGTCCATCAAGACAAAAGTTTATATATTAACACTCTATTGCTCATGTATAACATTCTTGATTGTAAAGCACTTCAAGTAACCTTTCTTGGTTTTTTTTGTTTTGTTTGTTTTTGTTTTTTTGTGGGTGGGGGGAGGGGTGTTTTAATATAAGCTTTAAATTTCTTGGCTTCAAAGTTATTTATAGTATACAGCTAAGAGTGTTTGTTGTTGCATTATACTTGTATAGTAGCTACCCGGTGACATTTATGTGTTGTTTCAAGAAATTGAATAAAGAGATGAGAAAAAAAAAATATATATATTGAAGCAGAAACATTTCGAAATTTGAGATTTCTAAGTTTATTAAAAAATATTACATTTAATATAGTAAATTAATATATTATTTTATTATTTTAATGTATTCATTTCCCCCACAAAACTAAAAACTACTTTTTTAATGCAAATAAACATGTAGAAAAAAAACACCCAGAAATTGCTAATAAGTTGAATTAAATATGACATTTTGAAGTCGAAAGATTATTCAATTTGAAATTCTGAAGTATAAAATAAATATCTCTGTTTTGCCCCCCCCCCCCAAAAAAAAAAATTTAATGCAAATGTAATGTCAATTTTGACCCAAAAATTGCTAGTGAATTTCAATATGCTGAATTAAATGTGCAATTTTGTAGAAAGACTTTATAAAAATGTGCGATACATTATAAAACTTTTATAATCTTAGTTTTAAAAAAAAACTGCTTTTACAGTGTACATGTCCAGGCTAACAAATGGTGATAAATGAATGTGCAGCAGGGCTCATGTGACTGACCGTGTCATCGGAGATGTTCTGGAAGGCCTGGAGCATGCTGGGACACGTGGGCAGCAGCATGAGCAGCTCCCACACACGACGGGACAGATTCTCCGCATGGAGGTGCAGCTCCTCACAGCGAACACTCTGCAGGAGGAAACACACTGGTTTGGATGCTGGTTTAACCCCGTCTGGACCAGGTCTGAGGTGTGGAGCTGGACGTTACCTCAGTGCTGTGCTGGGGCCTGTCGGGGCCGGGCGGTTTAAAGCAGGCCAGCATCTCCAGCAGGTCGAAGAGGGTGGTGAGGTGGGGCTCCTGCAGGAGCAGCAGCATGGGGATGTGCTCCTTCTGAGGGGGCGGCAGACATGACGCCGGCAGCTGGACTCCCTCGCCCTTCCTCTCCCTCCGAGGAGCGCCCAGAGACACAAACACCATCTGACAGCACACACAAGCGTCTCTTAGCGTTTTATGTCTAGTGATGTGGACTCACAGGTGTATATGGATTTGTTTGGTCACCTGCATGTCCTTGAAGCCGAGCTCGTGAAGGGTCTTCTCATCATAGTCCGTGGTCAGCTCGTGTCCGGATGAGATCATGCGCACCGGACCCATCAGACCACCTGCACACACACACACACACACAGTTTACCGGTCAAATCACACTACAAAATGTTGCCATGTGAACATTCATTTGAACTTTTCACTGATTATAAGTTTTAACTAATTTTACAAAGTCACAAAAATATAATATAGTAAATAAATAAAACGTCTTACCTGATTTTCACCCCAAACAACTAAAAACTATTTGTAAATATAATATGTAGATAAATATTGCTTAGAATATATATATATATATATATATATATATATATATATATATATATATATATATATATATATATATATATATATATATATATATATATATATACATACACACACATATACACACATATATATATATATATATATATATATATATATATATATATATATATATACACACACACACATACATATATATATATATATATATATATATATATATTCATTCACATATAAAATCTGATTTTTTTATATTAACATTTATATATAAAGATATATTTAATATAAAAATTTATTTAAACTATAAGATGTGGGTGTATAAAGATGAACATAGAGAGATGGACAGATTGAAAGATTTATATTATATATTTTTTTTTTTGTTGCTTATGGGCATTTGTGCACTGTATAAATAATACAGTCAGAGTCAGTGGACGTTCTGTTTGAGGTTCAGATGTGATAGTCACAGTCCTCCGACAGAGAGAGTGTGTGTGTGTGTGTGTGTGTGTGTGTGCTCTTGTTTTTGTGTCATATCAGGACACAACTCTGTATAATGACATGGGTATGACACAGGTATTACAAGGAGAGGGTGATTTGAGACATAACCCATGTCCCCATTTTTCAAAACGCTTATAAATCATACAGAATGAGTTTTTTTGAGAAAGTACAAATGCACAAAGTTTCCTGTGAGGGTTAGGGTTAGGTGTAGGGTTGGTGAAGGGTGATAGAATATACAGTTTGTACAGTATAAAAACCATTACGCCTATGGGATGTCCCCACTTTTCACAAAAACAAATGTGTGTGTGTGTGCATGTACCTGGGAAGTCCTGCTGGCGGCTGGTCTGACCGAACTCCTGCAGCTGTGCCTGCTGGCTGAGCTGATCCTTCTGCAGATTCTCATACCAGTGCGTGACCTCTGCCCTCAGATCAGCCACCTGATCACTGGGGTACATCTCGATGGTCATCTGCACAGACACACACAAAGCTTTCTTAAACCCAGCCTGAGTGATGTGGAAGATGATGATGACGAAGGCGCACCTTGTCAGGAAGTCCTGCTGGCTGGCACACGATCCTGAGCGGGAGAGACTGTTTATCACTGAGAGCTTTCAGATGACTGCTGATGCCCGTGCCCTCGATCTGCCACTGCCGCAGGTGATACGCAAACCTGAACACACACACACACACACACATCAGATCAGAGCAGACTCAGTGAGTGTTTACACACACATGTAAATGCCTTAACTGTGTTCTTTTACAGGATGAGTTTACTAGCATTCTCTCAGCTTATTCACTGTCTGTTCAAAGTTTGACATCTTAACATTTGAAATGCCACATGATTTCTCACATAGACGTGGTTTTCACGTCAGTGACGGAGTGTGTGCACCTGCGCCTGAAGGCCTCCAGGTGTGTTTTGAGCAGCAGCAGTCCTCTCTCTATGACGGTCAGGCTGGAGTGGGCGTCTTTCTCCAGGTTAGCAGACGCCATCATCAAGCTCTCCATACACTTACTGATGAACTCCTGCTCCTTCTCCAGACCCGTTTTACCTGCGGTCACACACACTAATAATTACATCACTTTACACACCAAAATGAAAGTGACTTGTTGACTAAAACTGTAAATGTTTAACCATTATGAATTATGAACCGTGTTAACTGACCGCCGATGTAATAGGAGTTGATGTACTGGATGGCAGCGCGGCTGATGTCTGCAGACTGAGCCCTCAGCGCGATTCCCCACAGCTGATCCATACCACACAACTACAGAAAGACAGAGAGAATGGTCAGGGAGAGCACATCGAGAGAAACCGGACAGATTTTGAGATCCGCTGCTGTGAACCTCGCAGTTGGAGCTGCTGTCGTAGGCGCTGGTGGCCAGACGAGCCAGATTACACAGATGCTGAAACAAATTGAGTCCCGTCATGCTGATCGTCTCCGGCTTCAGCTGAGGCATCTGAGAGAAAGAGAGAATCACCTGATGAAAGATTCATTCTCAGGGCATGTACTGTATAAAAGATGTGCTCCAATTATACAGTGGCCAGACCTTCTCCAGGAAGAGGTGTTTGTATGTCTCCATGCCCATGGCGTGCTGGTCTTTACTGCGGACCTGGTTCAGGAACCAGTGCAGAGCATCGTCGTAACACTCAGAGTCCTCCACTAAACAGTGCCACAGGATGTCCACCTGCTCCAGACTCAACCCTGACACACACACACACACACATGGGATATTCATATAGTTACATATTGAGAGATAGTGACATGCAGCGGTGTGAGAGAGATAAAGAGAGACGCTCACTGAAGTGGTCAGGTGATCCAAGCGTTGAGAACACACAGGTGAGGAACTGCAGACGCACCTGCACCTCTGCACTGTGACTGTACCTGAGACACACGGGGTGTTAACACAGCACTTCATACACACAATTCAGACAAAACTTTGTTTTTTCTTACAGAAATTAAGATTTTTATTCAGCAAGGATCCATTAAATTGATCAAAAGCGACAGTAGATAGATTTATAATGCTGCAAAATCTTCCCTTTCTTTTCTTTTCATCAGAGAATGCTGAAAAAATTATTTATAACACCTTTTTTAACATTGATAAGAGCTAAAAATGTTTCTTGAGCAGCAAATCAGCATATTAGAATGATTTCTGAAGGATCATGTGACACTGAAGGCTGGAGTAATGATGCTGAAAATTTAGCTTTGATCACAGGAATAAATTACATTTTTACAATATATTAACATAGAAAACAGTTATTTTAAATTTAAAAAAATATTCCACAATATTACAGTTTTTATTCAAATAAATGCACGATTGGTAAGAAATATGTTTCCAAAACACTAAAAGAAATTTAAAAAATTTTACCAACCCCAAATAGTTTGAGCAGTAATATAGAAATAAAGACACAGAACTTACAGAGCGAATTTGTGGCGCTGCTCTCTCACTTCCTGGATATAGTGTAACAGATCATCAAAAAAGAGCTTCATCATGTGCAGCTCCTTTTCCGCCCACCTGTAACACAAAATTATCTGTAAAGCGCTCAAGTTCTACTTAATAACAACATGGAGAGCAGTGGTGGGCAGAGTTTCTTACATGGTTATCCAATGAGTGTCATAGCTGGAGCCGAACTGCTGGAAGGTCCCGAAGAGCTTCGGCAGCAAACGCAAAGAGACCACCACTGACCTGATGAACACAAGCAGAAACGAAACAATCAAACATCTCCTACTGGACCTTAGAGAAACCCAAAGCTCTTCAGCAGTTTCCTACAGCACTTCATATTAGTGGTCGACCGATATATCGCCAAGGCCGATATATCAGCCGATATTTGGCATTTTTCAAATATCGGCATCGGCTGATAAGTTTTTCTGCTGGGCCGATGTGCTTGAGGCAGGACTTTTATTTTGACGGTGCTGAGAGCGAGAGCACCTGAGTGCACACAGTGCTCACACTCTCTTTCTTGTTCGTTGTTAACAGCTCTGTCTAATACGGATAGAAATCTGTCTAATAATCAGAGAGAACTGATTATTATAGAGGAATTAATGCATATAGGAAGTATTATAAGGATTGTTTTTATATTAGGCCTATTAGTAATAGAAAGGCAAACGTGATAATACTTTCTCGCTTGCCATCAGCATTAAGCAAATATGCATTTATATAATTCAAACAAATCTTGAATGACGAATGAACTTTTAATTTCACAAACCTTGCAAGCTCAGTCGAATCCAGCTGTGAGATCTTGTTAAGTGTGTATGTGTATCCAGCATGATCACGTGTTCTCTGTGTGATGGTTGGTGTGTGTGAATTGAATGCTTTAAACTTTAAACTCGTGATTTTACATTATGCTGCACTTGCTGTGCATTTGCCCACTGTCATATTCATGTCATTTTCTCTGTGTGCTGTATGTAAAATGAGGGTTACCCTGGCTTTATTTGAAAAATATGATTCCCAGTGCACGCAAACTTCCCAGAATACTGAGTGCCACGTTGATTAAAGTGTTTACTTCATTTTAACTATATTTTTATTGAATATTTATTTGTGAAAAATAACTTGTCATCTAAAGTATAAGTATGTTTATTTTACAAATTTATTTTTCAATCCCTTGTCAAATTATTTCAAATTTCTTAAATATGAATAATAATATTTTTTTTACAAATCATATCGGCTTTATATCGGTCACCCCCTGCTTTCTGAGATATCGGCTGTCAAAAAACACATATCGGTCGACCACTACTTCATATAACCGTGATGGTCTCACCGGTGATTGGCCAGGTTCTCCAGACAGCCCTCGATGAAACGCATGCGGATCTGACGGTCAGTGAACCAGCAGACCAGAGAACACAACAGCTTCTCGGCCTCATTGATTAAACCATCCGACAGGTGGATCTAGTCACCAACACAACACCAGAAACACATCGACATGAGAATCACAATCTAAATGTCAAATACTTCAAATAGTCTGCTGCGAGGTAAACATACCGCATTGTCATCCTGGACCAGGTCCCACAGAAGGGTGTTTCCTTTCTTGCAGACATTGTCCAGGTTGATGTCGGTCACCGCGTGTGCAGAGTACTGATGCTTGTGCACTGCTGGACCTGAGGCAGAAATGATCATGTGACTTTTGTTTAAAATCAAATTTGAGTTTTCGTAAAATGAACCATAGAATCAAAGCAATGTTCTAGCAACCCCTTAGAGCACCGTACAACCATCCCAACAACCACTTTAAGCCTGGAATTCACGATTTTGTGTCTATTTACGGTTTGGAGAAGTTGAAACTACTGGCCAGCATACACTATACGCCTGAGGATGATATACACATGCAGCATGCATATTTCGCTGAGCAAGCACCTGCTTCCCCTTCACTTAGTTAAATGATGTAGTAAGCTATACGTAACACAATGGCAAGTGGCAATATTGGATAAATTATGAAGTGAGAGTGAATCTGTGAGTGAATATATGTAAATTCTGAATGCATTATAGCCAATAGTGCGCAATGGGCGCACCCCTTATAAATCACTGGAAAGCTGACACTCATCTTACTGTAAATCATCGCAATCTCAGAAAATTAATTAAAAATAATTAAAGAAGCTTTACACTGCAGAATGAATCTCTTATTAACACAATGTCTACACTTTCTTTGTTTTAACGAGAGAATTCGCAATCGTGTAGAACTTAGCAGAACATCTGCATTTTGGGTGGGGTGAGTGGATTGCGTTCGTGATTGGCTATATTGCTCAACGCTGCTGCAAACACACGGTGAACAGAAATATATGACCAGTGGATGTAAAGGCCCGAACCACAAATTGACGGGATTTTCGTTAGCCAGTAGCACTCCATTTTATCCATACAGCATGTCGACAATTTTAAAAAAATAAAATAAAATAGACACGTACACAGGTAGGCCTACTATATATTTTTATGTCTGATATACTTTTATGTCTTAAAAACCTAGCAACACCCTAGAAACCACACAGAACACCCAAATTATCACAGGGCAATGCTCTATCACAGGGAATGGCAACCCATTCCTGTTGCTTCATGTCTTTGTGGGGAAGTTGTGGTCAAATGGTTAGAGATTCAGACTCATAATCCAAATGTTGCAAGCTCGAGTCTCGGGCCAGCAGGGATTGTAGGTGGGGGGAGTGAATGTACAGAGCTCATCCTAGCAGTCTTAGGTGATATGTACGTACCTTGTACCAGATGTTCATGGTATATGGAGGCCAGGTTTGGGAGGTGCTGCTGCAGGTGCGAGCTGAGCTCTGCGTGCGAGTTGATCTGAACCAGCTCCTCCTCGCAGCCAGACTCCTCTCCATCAAAATCTGCCATGTTCTTCTCGGATTTGGCGCTGACTTGGGAGCTACTGCAGCTCACGTCATCGGCGCTCAGCATGTCCTCTACCATGTGACTGTGGAGAGTGAGAGTTTGTATTGAGAATCTGTTTCCAGAAGACACAACGGAATAAAATCCAAGAGAGCTGCCTACTTAGACAACACTTTAAAGCATCAAAGCAACCTTTTAAGACACATTCTTTGAGAACGCAATCCCAAAAAGGGTCCTTTGCAGTTAAAATGCTTCCTATGTAGATAGCTAGGAATCTTACTAGGTTTTGGAAGAGAGGTTATGTCAATATCACATTAAAGAGGTAGCCTCACCCATCATGGTGGTGGTGGTGGTGATGATGATGGTGATTCTGGTGGTGATGATGATGATGATGATGATGCTGAGGGCTGATGAAACGTCTGCAGTTGAAGAGTTCGTTCCCCATGGCCTCCGTCAGGAAGTCTGTCAGTCGAGGCATGCAGGGTGGCTCCCGGGAAACAGACGTTCCGTGTGAGGAG
The DNA here is from genome assembly GCF_963082965.1 of Carassius carassius. Lineage (NCBI taxonomy): Eukaryota > Metazoa > Chordata > Actinopteri > Cypriniformes > Cyprinidae > Carassius > Carassius carassius. The sequence goes on from NC_081761.1 coordinate 34,721,778, forward strand.
CCCATCTCTGTGCCGCCCTCCTGTGGCTGCTGGGGCTTCTGGGATTGGGAATTTGAGGAGGGATCAGCCTGCTCTCCCGACGTTCCCTCCAGGCACACGGATGAAGAAGAGCAAGGCTTGAGGATCCTAAGGGAAGACGAGGCTACCAGGGCAGCGGCTGCCTCTGGGGTGAAGGGAATGGATTTGGTTTTGGAAAGTCCTGGAGCGGAGGTGATGGAGCCGGGAGGAATTCCGGGTCGCTCCGGAGGACCCTGGATCTCTCCAAGCGCTTCGCCGGCTTTGCGTTTGCGTAGCTCTGATGTAGACGGCTCTCGGGAGTCTCTGGTTTCTTTCTGAGGGCTGCCCTCGGAGGCGATGGCAGGCCTGTCATCTTCATCGTCCTCATCATCGTCTTCATCCTCATCGTCGTCCTCCTCTTCCTCCTCCTTCAGGGCCTCGCTGTCAGCCATGTCGTCGGAGTGCAGCTCGCTGCCCGGGCTACCTGCTGATTGGCTGGCTCGGCTGGATCCTGCCTCGTTGCTGGACGCCTCGCTGCGGCCGCTGCTGCTGCCCTCCTCACCGCTGTTGCCCGTCTCATCTGAACTGCCCTGCAGAGACTCCTGCGGAATGGCAAAAACCACTCAAATGAAGCCGAGTGACATCAGTTTTCAAATCAAATTTTGGAAAATAAATTACCTCCGTGTCAGAAAGCCTCTGCTGCCCTCGTTTTCCACTGCTCATGATTGGCTCGTCCATCTCCATGTCACTTCCTCCACTGTGATGCGTGTCGCTGTTGTCACTGCTCTCCGGGCTTCCTGCAGGAGAACCTGGGGGGAAAATATATTACAACTGACATTTTTACCAAAAACTTGCTACAATATGGCTACGTTCACACAGCAGGCAAATGAGGCCCAAATCCCACTGAACATAAACAGCATGTTCTGTTCTGTGTCAGCTGCGCCACGAAGATACATTGTTTTCATTCAAATCAAAGTGATAATGATGTAAACAGAATAATATACACTGTTTGCGTTCAGTGGATACTCTACAAAATGGTGAGGGGTGATGTGGAGTAGACGAATTGATGAATAAAATCATTTTTGTTTTCTTTGTATACAAAAAGTATTCTCGTAGCTTCGTAAAATTACAGTTGAACCCCTCATGCCACATGGATTATTTTACCGATCTCCTTGCTACGTTTCTGGACCGTGATCGTGTTAATTACATTGCTGTTTAGGTGTGGGTCAGAGAGCTCTCGGAAAGCATCAAAAATGCATCTTACGGGTGTGGAACGACATGAGGGTGAGTAATTACTGACAGAATTTTCATTTTTTGAGTGAACTATCCCTTGAATTCTTTGGCATGCACATCAAAAAGCAGATGTCAAACACAACACACCTTTCTTGTTGCCCATGGGAATGTTTGAGTTGAGCAGGGAGGCGAAGGAGCTCTGTTTGGACAGCTGAGTTTTGGCTGCCAGAGCGTTATTCCACAAGGCCTTGATCAGCATGGACGCCAAATACAGCGTCTACACAAGCAGAGAAACTCAACAAACACATACTGGATACCCAGGTAAAAATCCAGCTATTTTAGTCTATTTCAATGTATGTTCGGGAGAGCTGTCATCTATATGACTAAAGTGACTGTGTGTAATTGTAAGATGTGCAGATAGAGTGTGAGAGCACGTGGTACCTGCTCAGTGTGTGCACTGGGGTGTAACCCTGACACCAGACTGAGCACGTGCCGCAGAGGAACAGGGTCCAGGTTCTTTATGAGCGAGGGGAACAGGTCATGGATGTAGCGACTGCAGTGTTTCAGCTGGAAACAGAGACAGAGAGGCATGTTCAACACTACTGTATGAGGAAATAAATGAGAATCAAAGGCCGAACAGAGAATAGAGTGTGTTCTTGTTTCCCACTGTCATCTAAAGGGATGAATATCAGAAAATCTAAGTTTAAACTTAAATATACACAATTAATGTCCATCATAATAAAATTGTTTATATTTGTTGCATTCATCACATTAAAAGTGGGATAATATATTGAAAATAAATGTAATAATAAATAACAATAAGAGACTTCGAAAATTTTATGTTCACAAAATTAAATTAAAAATGCAAATCAAATATGTGTATTTCTTATAGGATAACGTAATGTTTCTTGCTGCACACAATGTAAGTGTTGTTACTGTTAAATAAAAAGACAGCATTGTGGGATCAAGTGTTACTTAAAGTGTGCTTTGATAGTTTACTGCACATTTTTACAAATGTATGCTATGCAAAAAATGTGAAACTCATGTGAAATGAGTTTTTGTGTGTGTGTGTGCACCTGAGCGGCGACCCATATACAGTCCACATGTTGAGTGCTCAGCCTGCCCTCGGCTGCCAGGAAGTTCAGGATCACTTGGCACTGTTTAATGATCTACAGCAGAAACAAGACAAGCACAATCAGAAATAATAAACCTATAGTCAGCGTCCAAAGAAACTATGAAAGTCTACTGGACTCACCTCAATGTGCAAATTTGGTCCAAATATGTGCTCCACAACATTGTTGTTAATGAGCCAGTCAGCGAGCTCTTTTGCTATCGACCTGAAAGAGGAAAGAAAGATGTCAATACATGTCTAGATTGACTTGAAAAACTAACAGCAGTGGATTCGTAAGACTCACGTCTCCGTGTCAGACACCAGGGACTCGTTATTACAGACATCATTGAAGGTGTGCAGCTGATTCTACAGAAACACAAGCACAGATCATTCAGCACGGGCTGGAGACAATGGAAGAAGAGTTCTTGTGTTTTTATGTCTCTCGCGTACCGTGATCTGGCTCAGGCCGGCCAGTCTCATGGTGAGCGTCGGACTCATGAAGTATTTGAAGGCCAGATCCAAACTCTCTCTGTCAAAACACAGTGCGCTGTCCAACGGCTCCTTCACCGTGCTCCACATCAGGTCGGCCATGTTTCGCGCCGCGCTCTGACGCAGCTCCTGATCCGAAAAATTACACAGATACCTAGAGACAAAGATTCATATTAGACCAGACATGTTAGGTGTGACTGCATGAGTCAGGTGAATAAAAACTGATCACAAAGGGTCATCCACCTAGAACGGCCCACTTCAAAATGACAGGCTGACAACTGAAAAGCATTGCTGTAACTGCAATTTGGATTTGTTTATTTCGAACAGAGGGACTAGATAAAAGAATTTTCTAATCAGTACCATGCTTAACTTGTATAACCTGAAGCATTCTTTTCAGGAAATGTATCAAAAACAGAAATCAGTTTGAATGACAGAGCATTTCAGTGGCTTGACAATTACATTTACAAAACAGTAAAAAAAAAAAAAAAAAACTATAGCAATGTAATGTAATTGGTTACATAATAGCAGTTTGATTTCCATTTTTTTTCAGTTATTTCTTTTATTTTGAAGTAAAAAAAAACAATGTTTAAAAAAAAACATTATAACAAAAGTTTTTGTTCACATAACATATGTGTGTACGGTGTTTATTTAAATGTAATTTAATTAAAAATTAAATTTATGCATTTAGTAGACACTTTTATCCCAAGTGACTTACAGTGCATTCAGGCTATACATGTTTTACCTAACGTGTTCCCTGGGAATTGAACCCACAACCTTTTGCGCTGCTAACACAATTTCAAAACAAAACCTGCCCAATTACTTCTCAAAACTAGCCCAATCGCGTTTCATTCCGGGCGATAAAATACAAAATTTTTGGCGGGTTCCCTTGGTAAAATTCGCATTTTAGGGGCTAAACATCACCTGTTCATATTCAGTTCTCTCTTCACAGCAGTTCAGTCAGTGTACTGTTTGAGTAAATGAATTACTCCGGGATATTGGTTTGTTTGAACTCAGAGGGAGTGTCAGCCACATTAAAAAAGTTAACAGCTTAAGTCATTTGTGGATTAATGCGTATTAGAGATGCGAACCGTTTAAAACGATTCAGTTCGATTTGGTGAACTG